>NC_139027.1:15894450-16494450 GCF_964662115.1 Mustela nivalis
GGAAATTTGCTTTTATAAAGTGCTCTTGTGGCAGAGTCATTGTTACTTAAGCAATCATTAGGAACTATTTACATATGTTAGCCAAAACAGGTTGATTATGCACATCTATCAATCATCAGGAGGAGCACATGAAAATCCACAGCGACATCTTGAACCAGGCTGGGACCTGTGCTTCATTCCTGCTCTTGGAGTCCCTTGACACAGAGGCAAACCTGCATTACTTAGCGGGTTTGTAACCCTTTCTGCCTGCGGCCATACACACCTGGGGAACAATCACTGTGTCTCTGGAAGCAGTGTTCTTCCTCTTTCGCCATCCCACCTCCCTATGTGAAGTTGCTTATCAGATGGTGGAGACAGCAGCTTGCAGTGAAGTTCTGTTTCCTGATAGGCAAGGTCAGCCGGTGTTCAAGGGATCCTCTGTAAGTGGTTCTGCTCAAGGCTCAAGACTTGGATAGATTGCTCCCTTGTGGTTTTCTTTTACCCTTCACACATCCGGTGTTAGGATTTTTGCTCTCCAGAACATGGTGAGTGATCAGATAGGGACCTCTAGGCAAAATTGTGGCCGGGCCTTAGATTAAACCAGCATTCCAGATAGGTCTCGGAAAAGTCCTGTATGATAGAAGGCATGTGTCTGACTAATAATTAAGTGTCCCTGATTAAAAAAGTAGCATGTTGACTTCCCATTGTCGTCCCTGCTCCTGTTTCATCTTCCTTTGGAAAGGAACAAAGAGAAGGGTTAGAAGGCCTTGCAGTGATAACAACAACAAACAGAACAAAACAAAAACGGGCTTTGATGAAGTTATTAAAATAACAATAGGGAAAAGCTTTCAGCAGCCCTGTAAATAAGAAGGGGATGATCTCTTAGTAAGGTTAAAAAAAAAAAAAGTCCACTCTGTATGGCACAGTTTGATCAGATTGAAGGAAGAAAAGAGGAGCTCTTCACAAGTCAGCATTCTGAGAAAAAGCAGCATTATCTGCTTGTCTCTTAGATAACCAAAGCTTTTTTTTTTTTTATGCCTTTTAGCCTTCATCAGTTGCATAATTGTATTTTCTTTTTCTCATCTTTCATTAATTGACTTGATATGTTTGCAAACACATTAGTGTTTTTTTTTTAATTTTGAAAGTTCTCAGATGTGTTTAGAACTTTTTCTGTGTTCTGATTTAATACTTAAAATTTATTAGGTTTGTTGTGCTGCAACTTTGCTAGTTTCTGGAGTGGGATATTTATTTCATTTGATTTCATAATTTCTTATTTAATGAAAAATATAATTAAGAAAATGAATTTTGTTCTTTTTAAAGTCTCAACCACACCTATAAATGACTAAATAGCTACAGTGAGATTACCATGCTACATAAAATCTTATTGTAGTTAATTTTAATAAGTTGTCATAGAAGCTTTGATTAAGCTTCGGATCCAAAGATTATTTAGCAGAGGTTTTTATTTTTATTTCTAAGTGATTAGATTAGTTTTTTTTTTTTTATCATTTTGTAATACATTTCTAGTTTTATTACATTGTGAATAGAGGTTTTATGATCGTAATTGTGATCTTTTCTAAATAAATGTAGTGGAACAACGTTAGTGAATACCATCTACTGGGTTTAACTTATTGGTTATATTATTCTAATACTGTACCCATCATTTTGTTCTGATCGAGCTATAAAGAATATAGTAATATAGGGGGCACCCGGGTGGCTCAGTTGGTTAAGCGTCCGACTTCAGCTGGAGTCATGATCTCAGGGTTCTGTTCTCTAGGCCCTGGTCAGGCTCTGTGCTCAGTTCTGGGCTCTATGCTGAGCTCTGGGTTCTGTACTCAGCTCCAAGTCCGCTTGTCCCTCTCCCTCTGTCCCTCCACCCCCTCTTGTGTGCTCTCTTTCTCTCAAATAAAAAAATCATAAAAAATTTATATATAGCAATATATGTCAGTCTCTTCCTCCTATTTTTTCATCTTGCTGGTTATTTTCTAAGTTTTTTCTTGTATACTTTGGAATTAATGAATTCAGAACACAGAACCATGACAACTATATCTTCATTGTGAATTGTCTCATATTAAATAATTTCCTTTTTCAGAGTTAATGTCTTTTGCATGATTTTACTTTTGCTATTATGATTACTATTTCTATTGTATATAGAAAATGCCTGTGTATTGGCATTTCCCCACTATTTGCCCCCTTTTTTGTTATTTTGATTTGGGTGTGACTTTTTTACAGAAATTATAAGTTGAGTTATTTTAAACCAATCTCAGTTTTGGCCTTCATTTTAAGGATTCAGCCTGTTTTCATTTATTTTGATACTGTGTATATTGTGGGTTTTTGTGGGTTTTGTTGGGTTTTTTTTGTAAATTATTTATAAATTATTAACGAAAAATATAGGAAATTTTATAAACTTTACAGATCGTAAGTGGCTCCTACATGCTTCCAGGATGCTTCTAGGATGTAGCTCTAAAAGGGTCCCAACTGAGAGACTGGGACGCTCTCAGTGCCTCTATTTTTGGCAGGCCCTGGGCGTTGTCTTCATCTCCTCAATACAAGGAGACTTCCAAAAACTCAGCTCTGCATCTCAGTGGTTTTCTGTTTGGCCTCCTAACATCTACCCTGCACAGGTTTAAATTCAGCAAATGCCTCCTAACGGAGAACCTCCACTCCAGTGTTGGGCTAGTTTCTCTGTCCCTGCTTTTCCTCTGGAGCCTTGACCTCTTAGGTCCTGCCCTCCTTGGTGGCCGCGACTCCTCCAGTGATGATCTTTCCTGCTCTGTAAAGTGGGTAAATAGTAATCTCTTAGCAGTGACCCTCCGGCTGGTTTGCCGTCCTGTTGCCTGGAAGAATTAGAAAAAAGCCTAGGAGAAAAGCAGCTTACAGAATGTTGCCTCTTTCTCCTTCCTTTTCTCTTCTGCAACCTCAAGTGCTGAGAGCTTCATGACTCTGATGAATTTCAAGTGTTTTTGTTTTTTCTGTGTTGTCCAAGTTTACTACTAGATGTTCTTTACAGAAACAACTAACAGGAGTTAGAAGTCCAAGTCCAGCCTGTATTTTGCTTTCTGTTTCTTTGCTTTTTTAGCAGCTTACTTTATCATCTATTTACTGTCCTTTAAACTTTTGTTCTTCCTTATTTCTTCTAACTTGAAAATTCTATAGCACATTTTAACTCTGTTAGTAGCATATTTTACATTTTTTTAAAGGGATTTTATTTATTCATTTGTCTCAGAGAGAGAGAGAGAGCACAAGCAGGGGGAGCTGCATGCAGAGAGAGAAACAGACTCCCCACAGAGCACGGAGCCAGATGCGGAGCTCAAAACCAGGACCCTGGGATCATGACCTGAGCCGAAGTCAGATACTTAACTCTCTGAGCCACCCAGACATCCCAGCATATTTTATATTTTAAACACACGTACCTAAGCTTATATTTCTGTATTTATCAGTGTCAAGAAAAAGAGCATCTGTAGTATTCTACTTTTTGTATTCCCTCAAAAATCTTTTGAAATTTTTCCATTGTCTTTAAAATAATTTATATCAATATACTTCTTTTTCTTTATAGATGTGTTTTCCCTTCCCGGCTGCTGATAAATTCTTTTTTTCTCCAAATTTTGCATAGACTGAGCCTTCTGTTGTTGTTGCTATTGCTGATTTGTTTGTTTTCCTTTCCATTTCCCAGCTTACTTGACTAATCTTATATTGGGCAATGTCTGTATTAACCTGCCAATTTAAAACATTAAGGCATCATATGTGTGAGTGCCTTTAATGTCTAACGTTGATTCATTTTTAATTTAAATGAGCCATCAGGTGTCAAAGGCCAGTTCCTTCCCAATTACGGTCAGAGAAGGGAAATGAAAATATGAGAAACTTTTTAAAGCAAAAAGAAAATGTGAAAGAACTATAGAGCTTAGGTCCTTCTTTCAAAGAACCCATAACCATCTTGGCAAATATAGCTAAAGCCATTGGTTCCCCACCTAATATCCATATATTCCTTCTTTCTTACTGACAGAACCCCCGCCTCCCGTGCCATATGTGCAGGCATGTGACATAATCTTTCCATTGAGATAGGAGTGAAATCTGCTACATGCTCTGCAAAGATGTTTGCTTTTAAGAGCCGGTATAAATGAATGCATTCAGTATGGCTTCCCCCACCCCCTCTCTGTCCTGAGGTGAGCAGCCGTATTGAAACTGTAGCAGCCATCTTGCAACGTTCATGTGTTGATAGTGAGAACAATGTCAAGAAAATCACAGGAGTGCCAGTTTGGAAAATGTTGTGCTTGTAAACAAATGCTCTTACCCCTTACCAAGAGATGACTGGTTATGTAAAGAAATAAGCTTCAACTTGCTTAGACCGTTGTAAATAACGTCTTCAGTTTATGTATCTAACTGATCCACTGATGTGTTAGAGAAAATTAACTTAAACAACCATGCAGGAAAGTCATAATGAAGAACCATATAGGTGATGTAGATAAATGGTTGTGATTTTCCGGGGCTGATTCACATGTGAGGCAACGTTTCTGTGGCTCTGTGAGGAAAGCCCTGTGGGCCGTGGGCTAGTGTGCACCTGCAGTTCCAACCACATG
The DNA here is from genome assembly GCF_964662115.1 of Mustela nivalis. Classification (NCBI taxonomy): domain Eukaryota; kingdom Metazoa; phylum Chordata; class Mammalia; order Carnivora; family Mustelidae; genus Mustela; species Mustela nivalis. Next base: position 15,899,004 of record NC_139027.1, read on the forward strand.
CAGTTAGTTTGCACTTTCTGTTAAAATCTCTTCACTTATCTCCCTATTCAATGCCACTTGCTTTCTCTTTTCTAACGATAAGATTGCAAAGTAATTAACTGAGTTCCCTAACCAGCCAAACTGGAATCAGGGTTTGTGCAGCCCATTTTACAGGGTGCTGAGAATATTTTTTTTCCCCCTCTTTAAAACTTTTAAGAGAGTACATTGAGAGAACTTTCTTTCCTCTAATGAATTACCAGAGTAAAACACAAATGGTTAGACCTGCTAGACAATGTATCTCCAGACGGTTTTGTTGTGGAACATTAGGAATCCTGACTAAACACTAACATGTATGAAGGGAGAAATTAAATTCAGGAAAATAAATACAAGAACTCAATGATCTGGGACTTAATTTTTTCCCTTAGCATTCTAGAAATCTTGGCATCTCAGAACTAACAGCATAGGCAGAATCAACTTTAACTGTGGAATTATTTAATTAAATTAATTTGTTCTTAATTTATTATAATTATTGGTCCGTAACGATGTTAACACTTTGCTGAGCATTTAAAAGAAAACAAATGCAGAAACTGGATGTGGATAGCCTTGGTCTTTTACTGTTAGAAATTTCTACAATCACCATGATGATAACAAGTGACAAGCAAATTGTGTCATAAAGTCTATATTGGAACTACAGTGAAGCCAACCTCATTTGGAAGCTATTTCATGCAAATGGAATTTGGGGGGAAAAAGTCAATACTAATCATCACTTTGTACTTTCCACATATATGCACCATAATGTTTTTCATTTTTGAACCTCTCATTCATTCATTCATTCATTGTTTGGGCCATGTAAATATATTAGACTCTTGTTTTTCACAGTTGATCGACCCTCCTCCAGTTACATTCCATACCTAGTAGCTTCAACTTATCATACAATATATGCATTGATCAGATCTCTTTAACTTGCAGGCAGAAGAAATTCAAGTTGAGTTGCCTTAAATGCATAAAAAGAATCATTAGTTAACAAAATAAAAAAGTGAACATCTGTGGCTGAGATGTATAGGAGTCAGGGCCTCAAGTGCTTACCAAGAGTTATTTCCCAAGCACTCCCCACCCTTCTCTCCTAGGCCTCCTGTTGGGTGTCATCATTTCGTTTAGCAGAGTTCTTAGTGTGTGGTTCTGGGATAAAACTAACCACATGAGAGATTTGCACAGGTGATTTTTATGTTCAGAAGGTGGGGGTTAGGTTCAGGTGTTGTTGAAGTTAAGCCATGTTGTTACAGATCTGCAGGCTGACCTTGTCAGCAGGAGTGAAGAGCCAGGCATGCAGCCTACAGCAGCCACTGGGTTATCTTCTTCTGTTTCCCTAGCTTCTGGGTCAAATGTGTGTTTGGATCTAGGAAGAGGGGCACCATCTTCTATAATTAACCTGCATTATCCCATGTGAAAACTTAGATGCAGTGAGAATTTGAAAGGGTTCCAGTTCATCGTCACAGGTTCTAGGTCATCTCCTGGGTCCTGTTCATCCTTTCTCTCCAGAGGTTTATATCCATCCTTCCTTCCCAGCATCCCACCATGTGGACTTTAGCCTTTAGCACCACATACAAAAGCAGAAATTATACATAGACTATTAACCTACTGTGTAGCTGCTGCAATTGTGTAGTCAACTCCCTTTAATCAAGCCATTCGTCTAGATCACTGCGAGGGATTTGGCTTCTCTAATTAAACCCTGGCTGATAAATTGCCCATTTGAAGTTAAAAATAAAAAAGCAGTATGTTTCACTTTCAACGTCTGTTGAATTACTGAATGAATATAATAAATGAAGGTATTCTTGGTACACAGCACTCATTCATTTACTTACCCATTTAGAACACATCCTGCTATCTTTACTTATTTATTTATTTATTCTTTATATCCATTTGTCCATCCTTAAGGCTAAGCACTATTTTTAAGTACCCATGAAAGCAACTGTAAATAATGGCTCTCTTACACATACACTTGCATTCAAATGGAAGATGACAGCAGACCTGGGTCAATAACATTTTGCAACTGACTTCAGCGTGGGGAAATGAGGACTAGCTTTTCCAGCAGAATGTGCTGGAGAGTTTTAGGTTGATGAGAAGTAATTACCTGGGCAATGAAGCAGCATAGAGCACTATAAATGGCAGCATTAAAACACTGATTGGGAATCAGTTGATTTCTCGGGTGAGTTTTTCCATGAAATCTCAGTTAAAATGTAACAAAATTTAGGGCAATTTCCTTCCCTTCCTCCAACCAATATCTGTTCTAGAAATATTTTATTTATCTCTTTTTATATGTGTGGTCAAAGTAGGTACGTGTTTGATCAGATTTATCCATTCACTTCTGTTTGACTCTCTTGATAGTTTACATGATGGGTTATATCAGAACAAGTGTTTGCAGTGAACCCTGGCCGTAGTTCTATTTGCCACTAGACTAACTCACCCAGAAACTCCAATAAGGCTCACGGTCATGATGCATAAGAAACGAGAGTCAGTTTTCTACAATCTCTCTCTTGGCCTTACCTACTAAAATCCACTCACTCTTCTTTCAGTTTCTCAGCTGCTCTTTCTGCCAAACACAGAGGAAAATGCCCTTACCCTGTGAACATCCTTTTCCTACCTTCTCTTCAGAGATCTCTCCTACTTCCTATGGTTCATGATATCTTTCTCTCACTCTCAGGCACATACCTTTGAGTACAACTGCCAGCAGCAAATGTCATCCTTTTGCTTTTATCAGTAGTCTCTCAGAGTTTACGCAAGTGACTTGCTTCTTAACTGCTGCTGAGCAGTATAGAGAGCACAGGAGGATTTTACATGGAAAGACCATTTCGACTGCAGGGAGAGTCTCCAGCTTTCTGAAACACTATTCTTGGTATGTACAGCCTAGAAGCTTGTCTTAAGCATGGAAATGAAGTAGCGGCAAGCTGTGTGGCTACTCCATGCTCTGAATAACACTTCCCATTTCTGGGTTAAAGAAAAGGAAGGAGAAAGGGAAAGACTTCAATGAAGTCAATATTCATTAAATAAACACTGGGTCTCTATTTGTTTGGGGATACGTGAAGAAGATATGGTCCCTAACTTCATGCTGCTTAAAGTCTAGAAGGAAAGACAGAAATCAATTAAAAGGACAATTAAATACATACAAATGCCTATAAGTTCTAAGCAGGTATAAAGAGAGTAACTGAGAAGAAAGAAGAAAGGGGATTCTATTTTAGTTAAGTTGCTATGACCAGCATCTGTAAGGAATTGACATGTAGCTGAGGCATGAAAAATGAGCAAAAACAGTCATGTGAAGGACCTTACTCTTACGGGTTTCTAACCATCCTTCTTTGAGTCTGGGGAGGAACCATATAATGTAGATTCTTCTAGCACCTCCTGGTACCTGGCTATGAGCTCTGTCGTCTGTCCCAGTGCCACGAAGTGTGCATTCTATTTTTCCAGAGAGACAAGAATCCTTATCTTTAGTGATGCACATACTGTGGACCTACTGAGTACAAGTCACCCAACTGGGCACAATGATAAATGCATCAGAACTATAATATACAGATCCAGATATTAAGAGATGGACTTGATTATTTCGTTTGAGGACAAAAGTGATTCAGGATATCTTGGAGAAGTGAACTCTAGGATTTGTTAAAAATAAAGAATGAAACAAGACCACACTACTAGCTCACTTGGAAATGTGATAAAATATACAATGTCAGTATGAATTGGAAAGTTCCCCAATTTATAACCCTTTCAGCTTGACAAATATTTATTAAATGACTACTCTGTACCTACATGATAGGCCCTTAAAATAAGAGCATATTTAAGATGATGTTTCTATCTTTCAAAGACATAGAGTTACACTTTTACCACTTTATTCAACAAAAGTGCAATATTACACATATTGTGGCTTTCTTTTGAAGCTGACAGGGTCACACACATTTGTTTTCTGTGTTGTCTCTGCACAGCCTCCTCATTTTCCCTGTCTCCACTACGTTTTTACCTCAAAGTAAAATTCTTGTTCATAGTCCCTAGTGTTACAAAGCAGTGTGCGTGCTGTGACATTCATCTGCCAGAACACAATAGGCACTTTGAGCAGAAAGTACGGAATAAATAGAAAGTCAGTAAGAAGGGAAATAAGGTGTTTATTAGATGTTGTTGAACGAGCACAGAGAAAGAAGGCAAATCAGTGAAAAGTGGCACTGCCTGAACCAAGTAGCATGATAGCACTATGTCGTAAATACTCTGTGCCCACAGCTATGGCTCTCTACATGAGCAGGTGCACACACACACACACACACACACACCAACAAATATGGCTTTGCACGCCCTTCCCCTGGAGGCCGCAGCACATCCCTACAGTCTTTCTTAATGCTTACAGGAGACTGGTTGGTTTACCATACATGGGCTTCAGAGATGGACGAACCTGCTTTTAAATCCCAGTTCTGCCAGTAAATTGGGTATTCGTCAGAGAATAATTTACCTTCCATCCATCACTGTTTTCACATCTGTGAAATACAGAAAATGATGCCTGGTAAACAGGAAGAGGGTAAGGATGAGTCCCTGGCCCATAGTCACACTAAGTAAGTGGCTGCCATTGTATTTGGTGAATGGAGAGGTGTGGTTCTTGGAAGACGGTAAGAGAGAATTAACTGGAATTCACCCAGAGCAAACTTTTTTTTCTAATTTATTTTCTTAAATATTTTTTAAAGGCTTTTATTTCTTTATTTGAGAGAGAGAGAGAATGAGTGAGCAAACAAGCTGGGGTGGGGGCAGAGGGAGAGGACCAGGGGCAAGCTGACTCCCCACTGAGTGGGAAGCCCAATGCCATGTGAACCTCGATCCCAGGACTCAGAGATCATGACCTGAACCGAAGTCAGACATTTAACTGACTGAGCCACCCAGGCACCACTAGAACAAACTTTTTTTTTTGTTTTGTCTTGTTTTTAATTTTCTTTTGTTTTGTTTTTTAAGATTTTATTTATTTATTTGACAGAGAGAAACCACACAAGCAGGGAGAGAGGCAGAGGGAGAAAGAAAGGGAAAAGCAGGTTCCCTAATGACCAGAGAGCTTGATTTAGGGCTCCAGCCCAGGACCCTGGGATCATGACTTGAGCCGAAGGCAAATACTTAACCAACTGAGCCACCCAGGTGCCCCTACACAAACATTTTTAAAAGCTAGATAAAATTTAACGAAAAGGCTATTAAAATCTTTTAAATACATAAATGGATTCTTAAAGAAATTAAATGCCTGAGAATTTCATCCAGAAGTAAAGAGGGAACTGAAATTAAGATCAGTGAACACATGAGCTGGTGCTTTAGCCACCTGCCTTTCTCTCCTGCCTTTACCTACCAAGCCCCATTCAGCCTTGGGCCACCCAGGGCAAGGGATGGAAGAGGGTAGCTGAGGATAGCTCTGAGGCTGAGAACAAGTGTTAGTGTGGCTTTTAAATCCTTTAACGGGAAGGTTGATAAGACTTGGATTTGTGATAAATAGTGACCCAGTGACCTTTACAGATCTCATTCTGTATAAACCTTCATAGACCAGTGACCTTTACAAATCTCACTCTGTATAAAGTGGAAAGGAAAAAACCCAGCAACTTATACGAGTAAGACAAATAAGCACCCCATACCTCTGAAACTAGAAGTGAATGAGGAAGGCTAAAAACAAACAAACAAACAAGCAAAAAAAAACACAGTATTTGGGATAATCTGTTTGAGAATGTAGATGTCCTTCCTCTTTCTGGGATTTTGGGGACTAACCCATCCCACCTCCAAGGAATCTAGAGGTTTATTCTCTAGGGATGGTAAAATGGATGGTCTCTGAAATGGGGGAATCCCAGCATAGTCATGGGATGAAAACGAGCATGAGTGTAATAAATACTGAACCTGAGACCCCCAGCCCCTTCTCCCAACGTGGCTCCCAAAACCATGGAAGATTGGGAGATTTTTCCCAGACCACCACCAAAAACCAAAACCAAACAAAACCAAAACCCAAAACAAAAACACTTGAAATTACAATACATTTTAACAAAAACAAAACAAAAAAAAGGAATATAGGATTAGATAAAGTGAAGGAGGAAAATATACATTTTCAGAAAAGTAAAGTCTGAGATTTTCCCATTTACAAACTCTTTATGGGAAAAAAAAATCACTAAATGTACACATTTTCAGAAATAACTGATAAACAGATGGATAAAGTACAATGTGAAAAAAAAAGGATGGGGAGCAATAAATTAGTAAACATTTGTTAATAAATATGCATTCGTTTGAAAAATAAATGTAAAATTAACTTATGACATAAAAACAGACTGAAATTGTATTATCAGAAAATAATTGCAAGGAAGCTGGAAGGTTGGCTCGTTAAACCATCTTGAGGTCTCTGCATCATACAAGAGAATAATGTGATTAACTTCAGATTTTGACAAGCAGGCATGATAAGGAACAAAAAGTGAAAAAAGATATAACTTAAATTAATGGATGGGAGGGACGCCTGGGTAGCTCAGTCAGTTAAGCATCTGACTCTTGGGTTCAGCTCAGGTCATGATCTCATGGGTCCTGCCTGGGATGGAGCCCTCATTGGGCTATGCTGGAGATTCTCCCCTGCTTGGGGATTCTATCTCTCTCTCTCTCTCTTTCTCATCTCCCTCCCCCCACTTGCTCACTCTTTTTCTTTCTCTAAAATAAATAATCTTTAAATTAATAGATGGGGAAAAAAGAGACTAAGAAAATGTAATCCAATGGAAAGAGGCAATTGAAGCAAAGAGAAATCATGATAAATGAGAAGCACAAAATAAGAGAATAGATTCTTCATGCAAGTACACATATACAAACATATATGTCTTTGTATATACACTTATATATAAACTAAATTTTGAATAATAAAATCACCTGTAAAAATGTAAAAATGCAAATATAAATGAGAATTTTGAAGAATAAAAAATGCTAAGATCAACCTGAGATAATATTATGTCCATCAAATTTGTAGAAATTTATAAATCTAATAAAACTGAATTTTAGAAGAAATTATGTAGAAGTAGGCAAATTGTGTATAGTTAATGTGGGAAAAAATTGACACAATCACTTGGAGAGTAAATTAGCAGTATCTTTTAAAGGTAAAAGTGTACATACTTGATACCCCAGCAGTCCCAACTACTCCGTAAGTGTATTCTCCCGAGAAACTCTCAAACATGCTTAACATATTTGTTGCAATAGTTGTGACACTGCAAAAATGTTGGCAATAGTTAGAAAATGGAAACAACCCAACTGGTCCACAATAAATTAAATGAATAAACTGATTTTTTTCATCTGTTGGACATATGTTTGACATTGCCATTAAAATGCATGACATATTTGTATGAACCGCAATACTCGTGTTTATGGGTATAATAGAAGTATAAAACAGTGAATGAAACATATCTTAGCCATAGGAGATTATCTCAAGAGATGGAAGAAGGAATGGGAAGAGATAGGTAGATATTTTGCTGAATCTGTACAATTACTTTATTTTAAAACAAGGGGAGCTGAAGCCATTCGGTAGAATATAAATGTGTTTTTCATCTTTGTGTTGAATGCACAAATAGCTATGATAGAATTTCCTGTGATTTTCTATATTTTTGAAATAATTCATTATTTAAAATTGAAAGACAATAGATGAATGAGAAGGTAGATAAGTGGGAGGAATTAGCACCCTCCAAGTCATGTAAATTTTATATTTAGCTTGTTGTTTCACAATAGTATAATTAAAATGAAAACTGCCTAATGATAAATTCCTTTGCCATATCACTCTACATACTAAGAAGGACTGTCTCAATAATAAGTGACTTAGGGAAGCTTATTGTGGATGCTATCAGCAGAACAACAAATTACTCTTGGAATTTAGAATTTGGAGACATACAGGATTTTCTGAGTGCAATACGGATTCATTCCTACCATGATATTAAGACACTTGAGGATGAATCTGTTTTAGTATCGCTTGTGCATGCATTTGTGGCTTAGTTCCTGAAAAATATATTTTAGAAAAAACTCTGAATGAGGTATACTGCTGAATTAACCAAGCTTCTCCTTATGGGGGCTATTTGGAAGAGGAGTGAGAAGAATGCAGGTTCTAAGGTTTGTATTGAACCCATTGCCAAACCCATACACTTGTTCATTTTGTTGGCATCTCCCAGTGCTGAGAAGTTCTCAATGCACAGGGAGGAAATGTGCCTGGGCTCTGTACTAGGATAACCATGAAGCCTAGTATGGTTACAGTGACCTTCCTTTGAACTTAAAAGCACCCTGAAAAAAATCTCTCTCATAGTACTGACCACAAATACTGTGAATGTGGTTTATTTATGGGAGTCTCCCATTGATTGTGTATGGCACTGATTTTTTTAAAAAACAAACTTTATATTTAAGAACAGACATTTATCTAGAATTCACAATATATGAGTTAGGGAAAGATAGAATATAACATTTACTCACCAGCAGCCTACAGTTCAGTGTATCATTTGCAATCCTAGCTGCAAACTGAAAATCTTGGGGGAGGAGTGTGTGTGTATATGTATGTATATATATATATATACATACATATACACACATGTTTTCCATCTCTCTAGAGTATTTTAGAGAGTTTCCATTAAAGGTTGGTTTTAGTTACACTTTGAATATACCTATATACATGATTTTTTTAAGACTGCTTTGTGGATACGTTTTAGGTTTACAACAAAGTTGAGAGGAAAGTACAGAGATTTTCTATACATCTCCTGCCCCCATACTTGCATAGCTTTCCCCATTAGCAACATCACTCATCAGAATGGTAGTTTTTGTTTGTTTGTTTGTTTGTTTCATTTTGTTTTGTTTTTACCAATGATGAAACTGTAATCATTCAAAGTACATAATTTACCTTGAGTTCATTCTTGGTGTTATAAATGCTATAGGTTTGGAGAAATATATAATGGCATGTGTCCATCATTATAATATCATTTAGACTATTTTCCCTGCCCTACGAATCTTCTGTGTTATGCCCATGTGTCTTCTTTCCTCCTCTTCCTCCTTCCCCAGACCTGCAACCACTTATCTTTTAATTATCTCCGTAGTTTTGCATTTTCCAGAATGTCATATGGTTGGAATCATACAGAAGGCAGCCTTTTTGGATTGGCTTCTTTCACTTGGTGATATGCATTTAAGTTTCTTCTGTCTTTTCATGGCTTGATAGCTCATTTCTTTTTAGCACTGAATAATATTCCACTGTCCAGATGTTTCTATATCCTTTCACCTACAAAAGGCATCTTTGTTGCCTCCAAGTTTTGACAATTATGAATAAAGCTGCTATAAATATCCATGTGCGGGTTTTTGTGTGGACATAAGTTTTCAACTCCTTTGGGTAAACACCAAGGAGCCCAGTTGCTGAATCATATGGTAAGAGTACATTTAGTTTTGTAGGAAACCACCACACTATCTTCCAAAGTAGCTGTGCCATTTTATATTCCCATTGGCAATAAGTGACAGTTCTACTGCTCCACATTCTCATCAGCATTTGGTATTGTCAGTGTTCTAACTTTTGGCCATTCTAATAGGTGTGTGGTGGAATCTCATTGTTTTAATTTGAAATTCCAGATGAGCTATGATGCGGCATCTTTTTATAGGCTAGTTGCGATCTCTGTATCCTCTGTGGTGATGTGTCTGTTAAGGTCTTTGGCCCATTTTTTAACCAGGCTGTTTGTTTTCTATTGTTGAGTTTATTTTAGACAGCATTTCTTAATCAGCTATATCTTTTGCAAATATTTTCTCCAAATCTGTGTTCTGTTTTCTGATTCTCTTGATACTGCCTTCTGCAAAGGAGAATTTTTTATCTTTAATGAAGTTTAGATTATCAATGATATCTTTCATGGATTTTGTCTTTGGTGTCATACCTAAAAAAAGCATCACTTTACAAAAGGGCACCTAGGTTTTCTCCTATATTATCCTCAAGTGGTTTTATAGTCATTTACATCAGTGATCCATTTCTAAGCTAATTTTGGGAACAGAGTAAAATCTGTGTCTGGATGTATTTTTTTGCATGTGGATGTCCAGTTGTTCCAGCACCATTTGTTCAAGATACTACATTTGCTTCATTGTATTGTCTTTGCTTCTTTCCAAGGGTTGACTGTACTTATGGGGGTCTATTTCTGGGTTCTCTGTTCCATTCCATTGATCTGTTTGTGTATTCTTTCTCCAATACTATACTCTTTTGATTAGGTAGCTTTATAGTAATTCCTTTTTTTAAAATATTTTTATTTATTTGACAGACAGAGATCACAAGTAGGCAGAGAGGCAGGCAGAGAGAGAGGAAGGGAAGCAGGCTCCCCACTGAGCAGAGAGCCCGAAGTGGGGCTCGATCCCAGGACCCTCGGATCATGACCTGAGCCGAAGGCAGAGGCTTTAGCCCACTGAGCCACCCAGGCGCCCCAGCTTTGTAGTAATTCTTAAAGCTGGGTAGTGTCAATCCTCAAATTTTGTTAACGTCCTTCAATATTGTGTTGGATTTTCTGGTCTTTTATCTCTCCGTAAAAACTTTTAAAATAAGTTTGTGGAAGGATGTCTAGATGAGATCAAGACCCATATTGGGCTCCATACTCAGCAGGAAGTCTGCTTGAGATTTTCTCTCCCTTCCCCTCTGTCCCTTCCCTACTTCTCTCTCTCTCTCTCTCTCTCTCAAAAAAACAAATAAATCTTTAAAAAAATAAATAAAATATGTTGGCTAATTAAATTTAAATAAAAACAAACAAACCAACAAACCCAGGCATTTTAGCTCCAATAAAAAATAAGTTTGTTGACATCCAAAAGTTAACTTTCAGAGATACTGATTGAGATTGTATTGAATCTATAGATCAATTTGGAAATAACTGGTATCTTGGTGATATTGCATCTTCCTACCCATGAACATGGATATCTTTCCATTTATTTAGTTCTTCTTTGATTTAATTCATCAGAGTTTTGTAGTTTTCTTCATATAGATTTATACATATTTTGTCAGCTTTATATCTAAGTATTTAATTTTGGGGGATGCTACTATAAATGATATTGTATTTTTTGTTTCAAATTCCAATTTTTTATTGTTGGTATATAGGAAAGCTGTTGACTTTTATATAATAAACTTGTGCCCTGAACCTTGCTATATAATGCTTACTAGTTCCATTTGGGTTTTCTACATTTGGATTTTCTGCATAGATGATGATGTCATCTACAAACAGAGACAAATTTATATCTTCCTTCTTAATCTATGTACTTTTTATTTCTTCTTCCTGCCTTATGGCATTTGCAAGGACTTCTAATGAAACAGGTGAGTTGTACCTAATCTTAGTAGAAAGCTGTATGTTTTTAACCAGATGAACTATAGTACTCTATAGTGCATGTGTGTGTGTTTGTGTGTGCAGGTGTGTGTGTGTGTGTGTGTATACACACTTATATACTTATAGTACCTTACTCTAAATCTTCACAAAGATAAATAATTTTGTAGTGTTGCACAGGGTTCTAAAGAATAAAAGAATATCTACTTTGTATTCTTGTATTCTACGTGTGGCAATTTTTCAAGCACCCTAGGCTATTTACTTTTATTTGAGGCCTTACTATTCTACAGGGATGCCATCTTGCAAGCAACTGAGGAGAGTGGAGCCAATGGGATTCAATCAGAATAACTGTATCTTTTTATACAACTGTCTTTTCTCTTCCTCTCCCAACTACTTTTGCTTTCCCCTATTGATTTCCAGGTCTATTCTTTTTAGAATCCATCTAGCTCAGTTAGCCTACTGCTTTCTTATTCTCATTCTTCTTTTCCAGTTTTCAAAGGCTTATATATTTTGAAATTAGAGTGGCTCCTTACATTTTGGCTTCTTTTAGGGACCATCTGAAAGGCCCTGATCATTGATTTTTCTGGCTGAGACATGACTAACACAAAGACCTGTTGAGTCCAAATTTTTCCACTTCCAATAGTCACAGAACAGTGTTCTATTTCTTCCTTTCATTTCTCTGGGTATATGAAATAGGTAGTATGAAGATAAGAAAAATAAAGTGACACAAAATGCTTTGTTGTATGGGGCTAGCATCTAAAGCCACACAGTTTGTACACTGTACAATCCCAGGAGAACTTCTTGTCTAGACCCTAATGTAAATGGTGTCCCTGGAGTTGCAGGATATGGTAGCCATGCCTGGAGGCATACATCTGCTTATTGGGGGGATACTACCAGATTTTAGTTAAGAATGTCCCATTTGGGGGTGCCTGGGTGGTTCAGTTGTTTAAGCATCAGTCCTCAGCTCAGGTCAGCATCCCAGAGTCCTGGGATCAAGCCTTGAATCTAACTTCCTGCTCAATAGGGAGTCTGCTTCTCCCTCTCTCTCCGTCTCCCCCGCCCCCTCCGTGCTTTCTATTTATTTATTTATTTATTTATTTATTTTTAAGTCTCATTTGGGGAACTTTAATTATCTGCAAACAGATCTAGAAAATCCAGACCTCTTACATTCTCACAATTCTTTCCTAGTCATAGCATTTTAAAGGATCAACATACCAGCATTAAATTTTCCAGTTTTTAAAGCGATATGTTCTCATTCCACGTTGGAATCCTCTAACAATAGAATGTTAGGACTGAAAAATCCCTTGAGATTATCTGGTATAGCCTCCTTATTTTATAAATAATAACTGATGTAAATTGCAATGAATATCATGTAGATTTTTTTTTAAGCTATAAAATCACAATGCCTGGGGCCAATGGGCCTGTTTCTTATTAGGATGTTGTGTGATTATATTAAATGTAGGTTTACAGGCCATTTTGAAATATTCAAATAGAGGCTACTATATGGATGAAAATCATTTGTCTCTGAAACAAGAGATAACATAAATGTGATAGGTGCCCTCTTAACTGTAGTGGCAGTTTAATATGGAAGGTGTGTCCTTAAGTTATTTTATAATGGATTAACAGTGAACCTAGATTCTCTACAATTTCTTTTTACGTGTTAAGAACTGACCCTAATTTTGACTAGATACTTCATTAATATTCATTTGTATATAATTGCCTTAATTTCAGTGATAATGACTTCAGCTACCAACTGTTTGATTGATGGAACTTGTGTCTTCTCTGGAAAGGAGCTAAGATATAAAAATCACACCATTCATGCATGCCTGGTATTTTTAGCTGCCTTTAATTACTAACCAGCTAAATAAGCATGCAAACCATGCTGTGATTGATAGGATCTCTTGGTTGAAGTGATTTTTTTTTCCCCTCAGAATTTGGAATATGCTTGAATCAATTGAGTACTAAAAATAACCACTGAAAGCTGAATCTTCCAGAATCAGGATGCTCTTGAATAAAGCATCTAACAAGGAGGAATTAACCTGCAATCTTTAAGACATTCTCACTGGAAAAAAAGAACCAACAGAAAGTTCTCATTGAGTGCAGCAGTGTGAAAAAAAGCCTTTAACATGCCAAATCTTTATTTACTGAAGACATGCTAAGTAGCATCATGCCAGAAGCAAAAGCAGAAATGAACTGAAAATCATATGAGGCAAGGAAAAGAACCAGACACAGAGTAGGAAATTTGCAGTTGAGCCCTGTGACCTGAAGACTGGGAACACATGGTAGCTCAGGACTGTGTCCAAACCTGGGCAGAGGGTAGTATTTCCCACATCGCAACCCTATGCTGATGAGTAGAATTTTGAGGAAGAGTCTACTCCAGAGATCTTTGGATATATCTCCAGTGTGAAAATAAAAATGCTTTCAAACTGAGCACATCACAATAATTAAAAAAGAAAACTGCCACAGCAACAAATCAAACGATAAATCTGGAGAAGGTTGATGTAGCCAAGAATCTACTTGGCCAGAAAGTGTTTCCAGACACTTCCTTTGTTAATAATAAACAACATTATCCTAAAGAAACATGGTGATTAGAAAGTTGCCACCCTCTAAAAGTGTTTTTACTGTATTGAATATCTAGCGTCTCATAGACTGAGAAATTGGCTTTTGGTACTTCTTGAATTCTTTTATGTTCTCTTTTTACTGTCTGGCCCTAGTTTATCACTGGCAGAGTTTGTTCCCTCTTCTCTCTCTCCCTCTTTTTTTTTTTTTTTTCTCTTGGCTAAAATCCTAGACTCCAGTGTCATATCCAAGTCCAAAACCCTCAAAATAACCCACACACCATAATACTCTTTCCTCCAGCCATTCAAAAACTTCTGTCCACATGGTAAGGTTAGGAAAAAAGCAATCTGTTGACTTAAATTTATACTCTGACTGTTCTTTCTTCTTCAAGAATATCTGGACTTTTAAGGAAAAATACTTTATAATACATCATGAATATATAATGGATGAATTCAGAAGACATTAAAGGCAAGGCAAGAAGTTTTGAGGTTGGTTTCTTTGTTTGTTTGTTTGTTTTTCCTTACATGCATTCTCTAAGTGACTCAACTGGATAAGGAAGCCTGGGGGGAGAAAGAAGATAGCTCTGCTGGACATATCAAATCCCTTTAATATTTATCAGTTGTTTATTTCTGTAGGACTCTGGGCTTTCAGTTGCTTTTGGATATACCTTTCTAAAGGCTATAGCAAAGTAGTAAAGGCTCCATTGGTCTTCTGATTAAATGGGCTTTCCCCCAGGGGCATGTGTTATCTGTCTTCTCATCACTGATTCTGTAATTGTGGGGACTCATGGCTGTCTTTCTCCTTGCCTTAGAGAAATCATCAAATATAGAATTGGGGTCAGGGTGGGCCAGAAAAAGGATAGCAATGTAAAAGAAAAACAACAACAAAAACGAGATTATTTATGATAATCTCCATGTATGACTTTGAAGGCTTGATTCTAAGAAAGCTGACCCAGGTAAATGGGCTCAGGATCTGCTCATTTCGCACATAGTGTAAAAGATTGTTCGAGGGACCTCTCAGCAGTGGTATTGTTTATCAGAAACTTTCACAGACTCCCTGACACTTCAACTGTGTTACTTTCTTGTTTTTATATAATGAATATAGCTCAACTTTCTCCTTTTTTTTTTTTTTTTGTAGCACATATTGAACACAAACAAAACAAAACAAAAAGAGAAAAAAAAAAAAGCAAAATAAGAAAAAAACCAACAGTGAGATATTGCATTTAAGAGAGTCTGAAGGCCATGTGGGAAAGAAGAGAAGTGGCAATTATGTTTACATGTGGAGAAAAGTGAGTCGCTAATGTCTTTTGTTTCTTTTATTTTTGTTCTTTCTTCTGTTCCAAAGGGCCTTATAAGGCTGTGGGCACCTGAAGATACTCCCACTGTGCCAGGGTGTGTTCATCTTGGATCCAGAGCTGGAATAGGTCAGTATTTTCAAGTGAGAAATAAAAAATGGGAAATTAAATTCCACAGTGAGGGTTCATTGTCTACCTAAGTCTAGAGCTGGCTAAGTCTGTATGCTCTCGGGCCCCCTGTGCTAACGAGGGCAGAGGGTAACCACTGATCTTGATTCTTATTTGCACACGGCAGTCACTCACTCACATCTGCCACTCCTGTAGTTCACCAGTTCATCCCGACTCAGGACAACAGAGATTCTCAAACTGAGGAGGACAGAAAGTGTGAACACTTCTTTGCTCTCAAGGTAATTGCTATACTGAAAGGAAGTGTGGTAGGTATTAGGAGAAGAAGGCGAATGATGTAGACAGGGCTCAGTGAATATTTGTGGAACGAATGGATGCATGCCTGCAGGCTGTATGTCTTCTTAAAGATTAGAGATTGGGTTTGTTTGTTAAGTAGAGAGACTAGAGGGGAAGAAATAATAGAATATTTCCCGTTGGCCTGGGCTGAACACTTGTAAACGTCATTTAATATTCAAAACAAACCAATTGAGGAGTTTTATAAGGTAAAAATTTTCATTTCATATAGGGAAAAATATGAGGCCCAAGAAATGAAATAGGCTTTATTTCGTTAATTTTTAGAGGGTGGACAGCCAGGATATGAATCTATTTTTTCTGAAGCAGTTCTGGATCTTTTCACTGCTATCTTGTTTGCACATCGACTGAGCGAGGCCATCTACGGCCTTCCTTTTACTCATTTACTCCCCATCTTTATGTAAGGAAGTTCTTTCTGTCCACTTATCCAGAGCGCAGCTGAGACATCAAGGGTTTCGGAAGCCTTTCCTGATTCTCTGGTCATGTGTGAAGCTCATCTCTTCTACATCACGTGGCCCTCATCCATACCTATCACAGCTGACCGTATTCTGCCTCATATCACTCATTCAGCTCCAGCCTTCTATTCCACAGTGAACTTCTTGCCGGAAGAACTATAATCTACAACTCTTTGCCTCTACCTCCCTAGAATGTCTGTTCCTAAATTGTGCTCTATATTATTTTGAATTGAACTGAGATAGGGAATCTGGCAGTTTTCTTATTAATTATATTATTTGCTTATTAAATTTTGGATTGGAATGTTTATAACATGTTCTTCTGCTTTAGGTATAGATTATAAAATCATCTCAATTTGTCTATGTCTATAACTTTATGACAGTCTTGGAAAATATGGAAACATTTAGGGAATCCATATATTTGTAAAACTCACAAATCACCTATGTCTGTTGATACCATGTGTTAAGAAATAGGAAGACCAGCAAAAAGGTGTTTTCAAACATATTTTTGAATGAACAAATAGTTGCTGCAAGAGTTTCATGAGAGCACAGATGATATATAGCCATATTAAACATAGTATTATCCCCTCCTATTTAAAATCTACTACACTCTTTTTTCGTATAATAGTATTTAGTCAAAGCTATCTGGGTAGAAAGAAGATAAATGAAGACTTACTTTTCAGGGGTAAGGGAAGGTTATCTTGACTGAAATGTTTATGTTTTCTCACCCTATTTCCCAATCTCAGTAATGGAGTATAATAAATTACCTTCCTGTCTGTGGGAGAATTATTAACATGGATATAATATTACTCACCCCATCTAGCTCCCTAACATACTAAAATCTTAACAAATACTTCACTTTCTCAAGCACTGTGTATTCATCCCAAAGAAGAAAATATCCATGGAAAATATGTTCTTCCATAGAAATATAGATAGAGGGAACCTTTGAAGATCCTTATATCTACTCAGTAGCAGGCTGTTGCATACATCTGCCCTAGGGAGCATGTATGAGTGATCAACTGAGGATCCCGAGTCCTTGATTAGAGAAGATACACGGAGTATAATGGAGGGACATGCCACTCCTCTAGGCCATCAATTCACGTGAATGTATCTCAGTACATCTTGAGGTAACTGAAGTTGAATTTAGGATACTCTCATATATGTCAGGATAACTGACTATTTTTAGAACCTGAGAAACATTTATTATCTCTGTCTACTATCTTCCCAAGATTTTCTCATCTCTAAAAGCCAAGATCTCACTGATGCCTAAGTATAATATGCGTTTAGATCGCTTGTCTTCATAGAGGACCACTTGTCTGCATTCTTTGTACAAATTTTTCATTGTTATGAAATCATTCATTTCTCTCCAAACGTCTATCATCCTTCACTTGTCTCTCTTACATTGTTTATTAATTTCCACTTTGACTTATACGTATGTATGGATTAGCTTCTTTGAAGACAGCAAGATTAGGACTTATTCTGAGTCAGCTTTGTATCCTTCATAGTTGCTCTAAATATGTCATGAGGAAAGAAGAAAAATTTTTAAAAAAGGGAAGATAATAACAGAAAAAAAATTTTAAGAAGGAAGAAGTGGAAAAGATGACCAAACAAAGTCTTTCTCAACATTTTTTTTTTAAAAATCTAGGCCTATTAACCCAGAAACAAGACAGAAAAAAGATAAATATCTTTATCTTTTTAAGTCAGGCATGCTGGATTCATATTCCAACATGTTAATTACTGGCTCTATGATCTTGGACAATTTTACTTGACCTCTTTGAAAGCTAGTTTCTTTTCCTAGAGAAATGGGTTTAATAAAACCCAGGTCGTGGAATTATTTAAAGATTACACGATTCTGGTACATTATGAATCACTTGGGACATATGGTTAGCAGGCAATGGATGGCAATTATATTGGATTAACCCTTTCCAAGTAGACCTGCTTCCTATGAAACCAACTAATTGAGTCCATTTATTCTTTCTCTAAAGAATATACACTTAATAGAATGCTCTTCCAAGCCTGCATTACTATTTATATTACTAGATATATGACAAATTCAATAAGCTTCACGGTACTGAGAAATGGCTCCACTTTGAATGTCCCTTGAGTACATGTGATCATTAGACCATGTTATGGATTTGTTTTTGTGAAAGGCAGGAGGAACATCCGGTTTGGATCTTTACATTAATTCTAAAGAATTAGATCTTTTTATAAGGGTATGCTTTACCTTCTTCCTAAAAGAAAATCAGTTGTCTCTCCTTTCCTCTTGCCTTTCCTCTTAATAGACACCATGAGCAGTGTAGCCTTCCGTTTGTCCAAATCAATTAATCATCAACCAACCAGCCAACCAACCAACCACATAGTTCCAGCTAGTGATATCAGGACACATTTGATGGCAATTGACAAGAAATCCCACCTTAAATTGGCTTTCACACAAAGGAAAACCATGGTCTCAAGTAACAAGAAATCTAAAGGTAGGGCAGGCCCTGTGAGAGGTTAGTTAAGAGGATAACCTCCCTTTTAACTAGTGTGGTGACTGGAGCAATTTCAGCATCACATTTGGTCCTAATAACATTCAGAGGGTGAAGGGACCAACATGATTCTTTCTTTATCTTCTCAATGGACTTCCATAGACCCCCTTCAAATCTCAATGATCAGAGTTGGGTCATATACGCCCTCTAAGCCAATCCCTGGCAAGGAGAATGGGATAGCCATTGTGAAATTGAGGCACATTGTACGAAGTAAAGATAGTTATATGAAGTAAAAGGGTTTTGTTTTAGAAAGGACCAAAAGTATTCACAGTATGGGGCAGGCAACCAACAGTGATGACTCTAGTGGCTTTCTGAATATCAAGTTGACTTTCTACAACTTTAAAATGGAGTGGTTGCTCTTTGGTGATGTAATGGGAAAAACAATGTAGAGTTAATTAATTGTTTTTATTGAATGAGCAAAAGTTGGCTTAGGTTTTTCAAACCTTGTTTCAAATGCTTTCTTTCTTCCATTTTTGGAATACACACTGACCCAAACACTTTACCAGATTTAATATGGAGGTGAAGGGGATTATTTATAAAATGAAGTATTTTATTTATAAACTGGAGTGAAGGGGATTATTTATAAAATTAATTATGTAGTATTTCAATGCTTAGATATCTTCAGAATATATTTTAATGGCAATATCAAAACTACATGACTTTCAAGATTTCTTTTCATCTAGAAAAACAGATATGCAAGCGGATCAGGAGTTGCCTTGTTTTGTTCCTCCCTATCTTTTTTCTTTCAGCATTTCTATGTATAGTTCTCATTTTCTCTTTTAGCTCCACACATTCTTTATTTTAAGCCATCCCTTGGAGTGGAATTCTTATGGGAGGCAGTGCCTATTTCCCATTATAGGAGTCTAAAGAGTTCAATCAGTAAGCTAACACAGGAACATGTAATCTAAGCTCAACTAAGCTAATACTCCTGCCCAGGGCTTCAAATCAGGGAGAAGCAGCTCAAGGCCCTAGAATGCAGTTGAGAAATTATCCACATATAATAGAAGTGTTGAGATTCTAACACATGAGTTGTCAGAGACATAATCTAGGCTGTGTTTTGTCACCTTGTTTTTTTGATTCCTGCCCGTTTTCTGAATCTGATTCACTAGACTTTTATTGAATCTGTAAGCTACCTTATATCCTTTGTTACTTAAATGAGCCAGATCTTGTTTGTGTGCTGGCATGCATAGAAACTTACTAATAGGGCTCTCTTAAAAATAAGAGACTGTGGGATATTTAAAACCAGAGATTAAGGTCATATGTCTACCTCTCTCACTTTCTTAAGACTCTCAAGAATCATATCCTTGAGCCATATACCAACTGTCTCCTAGTTTGTATCCAGATCATTTCTTCCATTTCTGGAGGTTTTCTCATCAAAAAGAAGGTCATATGCCTAAGTGGCTCAGTCGGTTAAGCATCTGCCTTCAGCTCCGGTCATGATCCCAGGGATCATGGGATTGAGTCCTGCATGGGGCTCCTTGATCAGTGGGGAGTCTGCTTTTCCATCTGCCTTTCCCCCTGCTTGTACTCTCTCTCTGACAAATAAATAAAATCTTAAAAAAAAAAAAAAAAAGAAGAAGGTCATGGCTAGATGACATGTAGGCTAAGATTACATTCCAAGAAAACAGGTATCTTGGATCAGAAATTTCTTTTAAGGCTGTTCTTGCTTTGGAGAAAAAAATAAAGGAAAAATAAAGAGCCAGAGTTATTTTGTAGCTCCAATGATTGTTTTCAGAAGTCTGTTCTGGGCAGGAGAGACTTGTATCCTAACAGACTTCTATCCTCAGATGAGCAAATCTGTCAGCTGGAGGAGAGCAGGAATTCAGCTGGCTTTGGTTCCCATTAAATTAATGTATTCTGTTTGTAAACAAAATAACATTCTTACAAATATACTCTTCACAATTTTACCAAGTTCTTTTGTCTACGTGGTTAGATATTTTATTCTTAAAAAAAAAAATGAAAAATATCTCTTATGGTGGAAATAAAAAATAAGCATCTTTAGCATGTGAAAATCCACTTAATAAAAATTTGTTGAGTGTCACATATATGTAATTTCCTATACCACTTGCTATTCATAAATGGGTTGGTTTTGGGGTAGCAGAAAGCTCTGATTTGTAGCATTTGCCAATTTCTATTGTGCAAATACTATACTCCAACCACAAAGGCTGGTCTCAAGCTACCAACCTCGATTTAACTGAATGTGGAATTGGGAATAGATATGCATGATCTATAGCACACCTCTAGAACTCCAGAGTCCCAGAGTCTGAGATTAAGAGAAATGACATTTATCTGATAACACTGGGGAATATGAAACAAAAACAAAAACAGTTCTTCTGAGCATTTAGAGTAGACAAAGTAGTCAACATGAGAGGAGCAGGGTCATCAAAATGACAGAGCCAGAAGTGAGTGGAGAATATTCCGGAATGGCAGGAATAGGAGGTGAGTGAAAAAGCAGAGAGGAATCAGGGAAATTAGGGAGAGTGTATGTTGGGAAATGGGCATGATAAGTATGGAAGGAAGTGGCACACTGTCAAGGAGTAAAAGTGATAAGGGGGTAATTTAACATAATGGAGCCCCCCATGCATCAGAGCAGGCATTGATTGCACCAAATGAAAAGTAAAGTCACAGGTCACATTTCTTGGAAAGTATGCTAAATAAAACAGTGACAGAGGCTCCAGAAATTATGCTTTCCAAAGGTCATCCCACCGACATCTGCCTCTTGGTGCATTGAGTGTCTCTGGACTTATCTTAGGTTAAGCCTATTTTGTGTCAAAGAAAGATGCTGGAGCTCAGGTGTGAGAGCTACTTCAATATCTTTGTGCATGCACTATGACTCTAGGATGTCACCAGAGGGATTTCACTGGAGAAAAATACCTGAATTATCTATGTCCCTTAAGCATTTTGGACCTAGCCGGGCAGCTAGTCTTGTCACAACACCAGGTCAATAATTGTGCAGGTCCAGAATCTCCGGACAGCAGACATTCATCAATAAGGTGCATTCTGAGACACAAAACTCCCTGAACAGGGGAAGACTGTGCTTCTAGTATCAGTTATCCCTTCTGTTTCCAGGACTCATCTTCACTGCGGTAGAGCAGGATAATAATGATGATCTTTCGTTCTCTGTGGAGCCCAAGGCCCATGAGGAAAGATTCAGCCTCTCCTTTGTTTTGTCTGCTTGACTGTGCTGAAGACATGAAACAGCTTCAGGACACATTGTGTGTTTACTACCTCTTTTCTCTTCCCTCCCACTCTCATGCAGCATTGATGTTAGACTGCTTCTTTACATTTTATAATCGGGAAGTTGGATGCTGTCTTTGAATCAATATTTCTTTATAGCTTCCCTGGAAGGGATCTTAACTCCATCTACCCTGTCCTCAGGGGATATCAGGAAGGAACTGAGGCCCAAAGAAAGAGCCTTCCAGGTTCAAAGAGTCAGGTTCATTTACCATCTTCAACTGCTTTACCCCTAAAGAGTCTTGACTCACAGCAATTTGCCATACAGAGCATAGGGGGACTGTACCTGTAGGACAAGGGTGGAACCAGCAAAGAGAGGACCCAGCTAAGAGAAGAATAGGAGCTCATAACAGAAGCAGGTGTCCATAAAATTGAGCTCTTTCTTTGCAACCATCATGCTTATTTTAAACATAGGCTGAAAATGCAAACAATGCAGCAAATCTGTTGGATGTCCACTTATTACTGACAGCTCTGCTTCTCTTAGCACACTAGAGTCTTGTCTCAGTCTTGTCCTTTCCCTATGGAAGAGGGCCTTAGTATCCTGTGCAATATCTCAGCTGTTTTTATTTGGCTATAGTTTTTTTTTTTTTTTTTTGGGTGGCATAGCCATGTTGCCCTGCAGCTCATTCCTGGGCCACAAAACACTCTCATACTGGGTGATGATCATGGTTAGTGAGCTGCCTTCTATTGCCTTGCTTGTGTCTTTGAAAGAAAGACCACTTGACCTCCTGTAATAATGGTCCCTTCTCCTCAGCTATATTCACTCATTCTTGGACACAGGTTCTTCCTACACATGAAGGCTCTGAGATTTCTCCATGCCCTTATCGGGGATATTTAATCACAGTTAGGAATGAGGTATCTGTCTTGTTCCACAAAGCCACATGCTGATTCTATCATGTACCACATTGCTCTGAAGTTCTCTTTCTTGTGGGCAAGGAATGTGGCCCATTCATCTCTGTACATCTGTCACCCAGCATAGGGCATGACAAACATTAGGAGATTCGATAAGTGGTTGGATTTCATTACTATGAACTAGCTAGGTTAAATATTGGATTAAGGCTTTGCCTTGCAATATTCTCCATGCTATTCCTTTAGTCCTGGGTCTGGAAGAGCAATAAAGAATTAAAGCCCCCACACCCTCTATTAAGACCAAATTATAAGCCCCACCCCAATTAAGAATTCCCTTGCCACTTTTTCTCCCTGTTCCCTGGATAGCTTCCCTCCCTCTTTGACTGTTGAGAAATTTTCTCTGGTCATGAGCCCAACGTGCAGACTTATGGAAACCTTGGTTTTTGATGCCCATTCTTACCTATCTGGTCCACCATTAGCCCAGCCCGAGGGTCAGAAGGGAAGGCTGGATTCTGAGTCCAAATATGGGAAGGAATATGTGGATGTTTATTTGGCTGCTATTTGTCATCCAGGTCAAGCATCCTTTCTTAATATCTTACTAGGGCTTTATAAAGCCATATTGACTTCACCTTCTCTTATGTAATATAGCTAGGAAATAGGCTTCAGAGCTTCCCCAAGTTCTTTGAGGCGGTGTTATGTAGAAGAGAGAAAAAGTCTTAGGACCTAAAGAAGACCTAAAAAGCCTTAGAATATTGGTTCCATCCTTCCCCCAACTAGCCGAGCAATAATAGATCAAGTCACTTCAAGCTCTCTGGGCCTCAGTTTTTTGTGTTTTCTTTCTTTATTTTAATTTTTTTCATTTTTGTATTCATGTAGCTGCATAGATTAGAAGGTAGATTTCTAGTTTCTGTAAGTCTTTGATTCTAGCTCTTCTTCTCAAAACATCAGTGTAATTAGGTTATTTGGATTTAAATGAGCCTATTCTAACCTATTGTGAGCAAATGCAATAGTGCTGATAATTGTCTTCTTTCAAAACTATGAAGTTAATATCTTCTCTAAGGCAAGGATATTGGTATTTTATTGCCTCAAGCACAGATTTATTAGATGTTCCACCAAGATACACCGTGACTACCCACACCCCAAACCAGCCATTACTACATTCTAAAAAAGAAAATTGAGCAATGCAAATTTGTGGTAGTCAAGTGGAAGAGAAGCCAATACTTTTGCACTGTCTTTGTAAGGTGTCTGTTTACATGCTAGTATCTGGAGTTACTCTTTTCATGAGGCTCCCAATCTCAAGGAGTATTTTTAATTCACAGAGTTTAATCCAGCTGTGTTTGAAATCTGTTGCAACAAGTCACCATAGGGACTATATATCTCTCTCTTTCAGAGGAGAAGCCAAGCACAGCAGTTCAATTAAACTAGCACCAAGTCCTCACTCCAAAGACTGAAGGGCCTGAGGGAAAGGCATCATGGGGAGAGTTATATGCTCCTGTTCACCCCTTTTGGCTAGAAAAATCATGGTGTTTGTGACCAGAAAATTGAAACAGAATGAGACCCAAAATGGCAGCCACTGACTCCTTTTCTATTAACCTCCAGGCTGGTGTGCTCTATGGAAGGAAGAGTGACCAAGATTAATTACCTTTTGGATCTCAGTGCATTGTTTCACTAATGTTAAGAAAGCTTTCTGAAAAGTTTGCGATTCCCACAAAAAAAAAAAAAAAAAATGCCCAAGACTATAAAAGTCATTAGAATGGAGGTTTTTAGACTAGCCAAGAAAACCAGGTATCTAAAAAACAAAAACAAAAAGTCTGCTTCTAGGATTTCAGAATAAATGAGAGACGAAATGGTAGAACTGCTATGATAATTATTGGCTCTCGAATTAATGGTAATAATTACCTTAGCAAATTGCCATGTAACTGTTCAGTGAACAAGTTCATAATCTAATCCTACATTGTTTATTTTTTAAAAAGCCAGTTTCTCTCTATATGTATGTCTTGAGGCTAGAGCTTCTTGCTTTAGAATAATCTTTTCTTTAATCCTTGCTAATCTAAGCCCTCATTGTGCATAATGAGAATAAAATGTTTGAGGGAAAATAATGGACATCCATCTTGTGTCCTGCACAAACAAATCTTGAATCTCTTACCCAGACAGACCTGTCCCCATACTGTTGTGGAAGAATGAATTGTGATCTTCAGGTCACATTCTAGACTT
This sequence comes from Mustela nivalis, assembly GCF_964662115.1. Taxonomy (NCBI): domain Eukaryota; kingdom Metazoa; phylum Chordata; class Mammalia; order Carnivora; family Mustelidae; genus Mustela; species Mustela nivalis. Next base: position 15,923,908 of record NC_139027.1, read on the forward strand.
TTCTCAGCCCAGAGAAGGTGTCTGAATTGAAGCACAGCTGTTTCACTTCACTTTGCTTAAAACTCTAGGTGGCCTTTTTCTTAGCTCAAGCCACATAGCCTCTAGTTTACTCTGCCCTGGACCCTTTCTGATTCTCTGTCTTCTTCTAGGAATCATTCTCTTGGCTTTGATATATGGTATCGTTCTCCCAAAAGGCATAAAATCTTGCTTTTAAAAATTGTATTGTGTTTTATTTGCTGCTGTTTTCATTGCTGTTTTGAGCATGTAATCTTTGGGGTACTTATTTAATCATCTGATCATTTAAAAGGAATTCACCAAGCTTAAGCTGGGCACCCAGTTTTATGCTCAAGAAAGACATTAAAATATGTTCTAAACAGTATCACAACCAGAATGGACAAAAGGACATATGGTTTAAATTGCTTATTATGAAGTGAAATAGCATAATCTTCAATGAGAGAATAATGTCTATCCATTGGGAAGGTGAGGAGAAATCTGACATTGAGGGGGAATTTAAATTTGCCTCAGAATAATTTGTCATGGCACAATTGATGACTATATGGAGGAGGGGAAAAATAAACACTGTCTTAAATAACAAAAGACAAAAACCAGGAGAATTCTTGGGGCGCCTGGGTGGCTCAGTGGGTTAAAGCCTCTGCCTTCGGGGTCCTGGGACCAAGCCCCACATCAGGCTTTCTGCTCAGCAGGGACCTGCTTCCCGCCCCCCTCTCTCTCTCTGCCTGCCTCTCTGCCTACTTGTGATCTCCATCTGTTAAATAAATAAAATCTTAAAAAATAATTAAAAAAATAAAACCCAGGAGAATTCTTATAAGAAAAATACTCCAGTATTACTAAAAGACATGAGTGGTATTGAATTTCAAAGCAGGAAATGGAGAGAGGACTGTGTATATGATTGGAAGTGCAAGATATTTAGGAAGGCATATAGAATTGTACTTGACACACTCTAAATAGTTATTGAATGAGTTGTATCAGGTAGTTCTATGGACCAGTTGAATGCATTGGCTTTGGAATCAGAGCAGTTCTATGGACCGGTTTAATGCGTGGGCTTTGGAATCAGAGAAGTTATATTTTGGAGTTCTTTCTTTGCTATTCATGGGAACTTAAGCAAGTCGCCCAACCCCTAAAATTCAACTCTCTCAATAGTAGGATGGGTGTGGTTCTTATAGTTGAATCAAGTAGGGAATTTATGAGGTAGAAATGGGATGATATATAGATAAAATACTTGGTAAGTTATGTAGACATGGTAACATCCAATAGATATGAGTTATTAGTATTATAAATTTTATACTATTATTATTATATAGATACAAAAGGTTTTGTGAGTGTCCATATATATATATATATATATATATATATATATATATAAATGTGGAGAGAGGCATATAAATATTAATATGGAAGTGAATTTATGTGGATGAGTGTTTATGTGCACGGTGGTAGTAGTAGTACCAGTCAGTAGAAGAGAAGAAAACAAAAGCTGATAGTTCTTCATTTTGAAATGCTGAGGAGTCTTTTACTTAGCCAATGACACTGGTTTGGGGAAGGACTTCTTAAAATTAAAATACAAAATAATACCCAGTTTGGGCTTCTCACAGCATCAATGTCCTGACTCCCTTCTCTGCCAATACTTACTATCTTGGAGCCAATTTTATTGAACTTACCTGGTAGTTTTTTGCAGGTGATGGGATCACGAATTTGGGCATTATTTGTCTCAAAGCCATTTCAGTTTCTCAGATGTGTCATAAAGAGTAACAGTCATCCTGACAAATGTCATTTTATCCATATTTGCTAGATAATCTTAGACTTGCACTTCCTTTAGACAGCTGTAAACTTCTTGTTCTGTAATTCCATACAAGTTTCTTATCTTTTTAACACAAGAGAACCCTCAACTGCAAATTAATTTAGGGAAATTGAAAGTCTTTTTTCTCTGTTCACCTGTTTGTAAATGATAAGGGCCATAAACAACAGTTTTAATAATTCGGTCCTTTGCTCAGGAGCAGCAGTCGATGATCCCAGCCACCATCTCATCCCCACATGAGCTGATCCCCCATTTCAAGCCAACACTCACTTTCTGTGATGAAATGCAAGGGCTCATCCCAATTTAATACATGGCTTCCTTCATATGGAACATGTGAACCAGAATATCTGCTACAGTCTGGGGCTGTGAGGGCTCCTGTCTGCACCGAACTGCCAGGGAGGATATTAAATGGAGAAAGATCTTGCACTTATTTGTTAAAATGGTTTAAGTAATGTTTATTATTGTTGTTGTTTTAACTTCATTTCATGGAATAGCTATCGCTCAAGGGGTGTGAGAGGAAAAGGACAATGGGCAAAGGAGCCAAGGACCAAAAGACTCTTGACAGTCTAACACAGATCAGACTTGAATGATGAAAGCAAAGTAGAAGTTTGGCATGCATGTTATTTAGAAAGGAGCAAGTACTGTTTAGGAGACAAAAGACATGTTTCTTTCTTTCTTTTTTTTTTTTAAAGATTTTATTTATTTGACAGAGAGAAATCACAAGTAGACGGAGAGGCAGGCAGAGAGAGAGGGAAGCGGGCTCCCCGCTGAGCAGAGAGCCTGATGCGGGACTCGATCCCAGGACCCTGAGATCATGACCTGAGCCGAAGGCAGCAGCTTAACCCACTGAGCCACCCAGGCGCCCCAAGACCTGTTTCTTTATTAAAAAAAAAAAAAAAATTAGGACCCAAATGAATCAAAATTTTATTAAAGCACCCATTCAAACTCCCACACGTAAAATTTTAATTGGAGGCTGAAAAGTTCTGGAACCAATGCCTGCGTATTAACTCATTTTATCTTTTATCATTTCTGTCTTGGGACCTTTAGGGCAGGTGTAATGGTAGTTGCAGTGGCATGCCAGTGCTGTTTCAGCCATCTCTGCACCGTCCCCAGCCCTCAGCTGTGACAGACCTGGCTGGTCTCTATATGGACCTTCTCCTCAGGGCCTCTTGGAGCACATTGCAGCCTTTAAGCTGAATTATATTGTGCTTGATTTTAAGCTTAGGGAAAATAACATATTAAAATGAATTTATTTTTAAAAATAATGGCATAAGCCAGTTTCACATGGAACACCTTGGACAAATCCACAAGCACTCTCCAAACTCAGAAGCAGATGTCCTACCCTCTGGACCTATGGGAACTATCCACTAATTAAATTTAACACTGATGTAAATAGCTATTTCCCAGTTTCCCCTACTAAAGTTCTCTAAATCAAAATGTCTATCCTCAGAAAAATAAAAATGATTCCACTAACATTATAATTCTTCTAATTTTATATATATATATATATATATATATATATATATATACTTCTGAAAAAATCAACATAATTTATATTAACACAATAAAGAAGAAAAATCATATGATCATTTCAATAGATGCAAAAACATTTTTTAAAGATTTATTTATTTATTTATTTGAAAGAGAGAGAGAGAGAGCAAGGGGAAGGCCAGAAGGAGAGGGAGAGAAAGAAGACTCCCCACCGAGCATGGACCCCAATCAGGACCCTATCCCAGGACCCTAAGATCATGACCCAAGGTGAAAATCAAGAGCTGGAAGCTCAACTGACTGAGCCACCCAGCCACCGGAAAAAATGTTTTTTGAAAAAGTTTAACATGCCCATTCATGAAAAAAATTTTAAGCATGCCAGAAATAGAAGAGGAATTTCATGACTTGATAAAATGACACCTACCAAAAATCTGCAGATAGCATCATATATAATATGAAAGAGTGAATATTTTTCACCTAATATTAGGATTAATGCAAGATTTTCCTCTTTCGCTAATCCTTTCAATGCTGTACTCGAAACCCTGGCCAGTGCAATAAAAGAAACCATAAAAATAAAAACAAAAACATACACATAAGAGAAGAAGAAATAAAATTGTATCCATTCACAGAAGACACAAAATTCCAAATAATTGATAAAAAACCTTCCTAGAACTAACACACAGATCTGCAAGGTCACAGATAATGCAAAAATCAGTTGTATTTTTCTATACTAACAATGAACACTTGGAATTTAATTTTTTAAAAATAATTATTCATAACAGCACCAAAAAATAAAAAAAAAGAAGAAGCAGCAGCAACAGCAGAGGCAAATATGAATCTAACAAAATATGTACAAGATCCTTATACTGGAAACCCTAAAACAATGATGAAATATATTCTTCCTTGACCTCAAAACGTAAACTGTTAAACAAAATTCTTTGCAGTTCTGTGCATACGCATGGCTTTCGTGCAACATCAGTCAAAGCCAATAATGATACTTCACATTTATTCAGCACTTAGCAGGCAGGAAGCTAAGTCGTTAAGATGCAGTGTCTAACTCAATAATTATAATAACTCAATGAGATTGATTCTTTTATTATCCCCAAATTACAAATTAAGAAACTGAGGCTGAGAGAGATTATGTAATTTGCCAAAAATCGCATGGCGTCAGAACTAGGAATTGCTTCCATATGTTTCCAGCTTTTCATGCCAAGTTCTGAATGTACACCATTTGCATGGCGAGGTGATGGCAGGAGATGGGATAGGAAGTGTGGCTTCTGCCACCTCTGGGATCATTGGTCTTAAGGTAAGTTAGCATTCTTCTGCCTACTGGCATTCTTTTTTGGGTACCGTCATCAGCTTCCGTATTCTGCTGTTTTGGGGTATATGTACCAGAGGGCCTTGTTATCAAAGGAGGAGATGTTACAGTTTGTATGTGTCCCCTTTGTGTGGTCTTCATGTTCTTTTCTACATCAAGTCCTTATTTGCTGTTTAGCCCACATTCTCCAAATTTGCCTTCCTTTCAGTTTTTTTAGGAGTGGATGGAGCTTGAGTACATCTCTCAGCAACTAATTCCATGTCTGGAAGGGGGCACTGAGCCTGCCGCCGGGGTAGGGAGCAGCTGAACAGCTAGCCGTCCTTACCCTCTCTCAACTCCAAGGTTGTACAAAGCCCTGGAGAGTGGTATGAGCCTGCTCCACAGTAAATATGGTCCAGCCAATCCTCCAAAGCTCCATATTTACTGTCAGAGCTTGGTGTTTGCAGCCTATTTCCCAGTCTTGAAATGCAAAGTGCGTTGGATCTAGAAACTGACAAGTGAAGATTTTTATCCATTTGCTGTGTCTGGTGTGATAGCACAAGCAGTGTGTTTTAGACTTAAAACACAAGCTGGTTTTATATAAAAATGCATGCAAGTCATAAGCTTGAGCCTAGGGGAAGCTAGTTGATGAATGCATCTTGGTAGGCAATTAAGAAAGGGACAAGATAATGCAGGGAAATTATATTTCTCTCGTTTTGCACAAGATTCAGTGTCGTTCGCTTCTAATATATCAGCTACTCCTATCCTCATGCCACATTGGAATTCTCCTTCTTGAAATTTATGGGTGCACATTGGCTATGTATCATTGCTCTTATTTAATTTCATGGCAAACACAAGCGTATCCACACTCCCCTCTAAGCTGTACCTTGCTGCAAACAACAAATCGAAGAAACATATGCATTCACTTGGAGGATAAAGCAGGAAATAAACACTGTTCCAAGGTGAGGGGAGTGGAATCTAAGAATCTAAGCTTCTCCAGATTCTTCTCTCTGGATCACACAAAGTGGAGTCCCAGCACCCCAGGGTTCCCTGTGCTAACAGGGAGTCCACTGCAACTCTGGCCATGGCAGGGTTGCTGAAAAGATGATTTCTGTAGTTATGCTAATACACTCCAAATTCCCAGAAGACTGGATATGGCCTGGAGATTCAGCTACCTTTCAACTACAGCATATGTTTATCTCTTTACAAGTAAATTCCAAACCCCCATTTTGCAGGGGCTCTCATGAGACCCAGATTTTAGAGTTGGACTCAGGGCTTTTGTAATGTCTGAGGAAACACTCAGCCACATCTTTACTATGGGAAGGTGGCTGACAGCAGGGTAAGCACCCCTGCCTCAAAGCCCTGTCAGCAGTCTCCCATGGTTTATGACCTTCCTGTGCTATTCCGCAGCATTCTACCTGGGTTTCAAGGATTCACATTAAGGCTGAACACACTTGTTCTCTGAGCTTTGAAGCACAATATACTGCAAAGGTGTTAATAAGCAACAAGAAGGGCCAGCAAAAGCACTTATTTTTCCACTAAAGCTTTCTAAGCATTTAATGTCCATAATCCCATTTACCCACACAACAAATTTATATGTTGGATCCTCTTAATGTCTCCATTATATATTTATATGTTATATATATATATATATATATATGTCTCCATTATATATATTTCCATTAATGTATATATATTTTAAAAAATATATATTTCCATTAATGTCTCCATTATATATATATATATATATATATATATATATATATATATATATATTTGAAAAACTGAAACTTGAAGGGGCGAGATCACCCATGCAAAGTCATTAATCTTTTAAGTAGCTGACACAGGACTCCAGCCCAGGTCTTTCTGTCTAACCTTTGTGCTCAGTCATAAGACCGTACTACCCCTCCGGCAACTGTCACTTCCAAAGTGATAATTGGTGTCCCAAATTAGGCTTCTGGCATCTGACAGGCTCAGGAGAAATGAGATAACGAATGGCAAGCTCGGATGGGTAGAGGAAAGAGGAAATTGTATGTTAGCAGACCCTTTGTCTTAACACAGTTTGAACATCTCATGTCTCAGCTACAAAGTAATATAGAAAGGATTTTAATCAGACAAGAGAGTAAGAAACAGCAGTCTGTGCTGGGTGTGTGCTGGAGAAGGGCATATGCTAGGCCAGCATTGAGTTTAAGTCATGTTTTCCAACAGTTTCCTGTTGGTCGCATCTGAGTTGAGAGGAGATTTCGCATTTGGGTAGCAAGTGGGACCAGGGGCAGGGGATACGGAGTCACGCAGGGCATAGAGGAGGGTAGCACTGTTCTTTGACTTAGTGTTGACTTTCAAAATATTTGAGAGTGTATATAGCACAGGGCCTAGCCACTGGACAGACAGTGGCGCTAGGGTTGGAGAGAGGCCCTGAAGGCCCCCCGAGGGGAGCCCTAGAAGGTCATGGAGGAGGAGCTGTTGTGGTAGGGAGGTTGGAAGTTGCGTCATGGTTGTTTACACACCAGGATGGAAGATTCTTCATATTTTAACCACCAGTGTGGGTGCATACCACCTGAGTTTCCGCTAGCTTGCACAGAAGGGAAAGCCTTGGGGCCTGTATGTCGGAAGGTATAGGTCTGAAGAGCAGTAGGCACAGTTGTAGATCAACATCTCCCTTGGCAGGGAGAGTGTTGCCAGATCCAGCTGAACACAGGATTCTTACTCCCCTTCAGTCATTCCTGGGTATTGCTAGGACCGGCCTCTCCCTTCCCTTTCTCAGTTGTAAAAAGATACAGCCTCTCCTGAGTCAATACTGGCAAAGCAAGCCAGGGCCAAAGGGAGCTCAGGGACCCCAATGCAGTGTCGGGAGTTACTCTTCAGCCTTCGATCTGAGGTTTAGTGGGCCCTGGTCAGCCCCATCCCTCTCCTCATTCCTGAACCCCAGCTTGGTCTCCATGACTGCACTCCCTGAAGGGCACTGGGCAGCTTCTCTGGGTCTGGGATTGGTCCTCAATCCAGATGTTTTATTGGGTCCTGCCCCTATAAGAAAGGGTCCTCACTGGCCTTACCCCGGTGATTCTTGGATCTCAACAATCGCAGTAAAAGAAGATGTTACATGTACCCATTAAGCTACATGGTTCAAATCCTAGCTCCAATACTTTCTAGTCCGCTATCCTCAGGCAAGTTATTATTTTTCTTTTCCTTTTGAAAACCATAGCTCTCCACTTCCAGAATGTAGATGTGATTTGAGAAACAGTGTTTTGTTTTCAGCTTGTACCTATAATAGTCATACATTATTAGTATGTAACTATCCCCTGAGAATCAAACGCTCCAACCTACTTATGGTGGGAAAAAATAATTTATGAGCAGTTATCGTGTGTCCTTGGATATTTGTCTGTCTGTTAAAAGGCGCATGTTCCCCAAGATTCAGCCCAGCGACTCTCTCTTCTGGGGCCTCCACCCTCAGCACTGCCTCATAAGACATGCCTCGCAAGCCGGAGTCCAAGCTTCTCCCCGTCCTGGTACACTTTATGGAGACAATTCTATCATCAGGTCATGATGTCCTTTGAAAGCAGGGACTGTATCTTGTCTTTTCTAATTTCTCTTTCTCAAATCCCTCACATAATGGCTGGGGCTCAGTACCTCTTGGGAAGATGAATGGATAAAAGAAAACAAATAACTGGTTTCAGAAAGACTGCTCTAGGATCCATCCTTTCCATGGAGCAAAAACTAACTTCACATGATGAAATAACTAAGAAGACGCTAGGTGAAAATGGTTTGCTTAACTAGAGTCAAAAGGAGAATTATCAGCAAGATTCTGGGTTAGAAGCCAGGTCTCAAAAAGTCAGCACTATAGCCAGTATCTCCCCGCTGCCCATCATGTACCCTTCCGGTAATATTTTGCTACTAGATCCTCTGTCTGAAATTTGTGTTTTCTGCTTCAATAATATTTCACTGATGTCCAATATTATCTTGAGCCACACATATAGGGTCCTTGATGTCATGAAGTGGTAATTATTGCAAAAAAGGGAAAAAAAAAGAAGTGTGCACTGTGTTTTTGGAGGCTCGCTCCCTGTTATTAATGCAGGTGCTGAAGGTTGTGACACTTGTCATCTGAAAGATAATTTTCCTCAGATTTAATAATCGCAGTTAAGGCTCAGATTTGATTTTAATTTCAGACCTTGATGTCATGAAGTATTAATTATCTCCATTACCTACTGATAATATTCCTGCAAACATGCACATGTTTGATTGGCAGGAATTTTTTTTTATTAATTTACAAGGATGAACTGAATTAGAAAAGCTCATTTATCGGCACAATTCCACTTGCATATCTGCTGTTTCAAATGGAACAAAATCCCAGCCAACTCACGATTCCAAGTATAGAGGGTCAGATTGCGTAAGGGTGGTCGACTCTAACAGAGATTGATTGACACGTATTTCATTGTATGATCTACCTGAGTCTGCTTTAAAATGAGTGAGAAAAACCTTGGGGACTAATTAAGGTTCTTAGAGTAAAATAATGAGAGAAATTCTCCATGTCTGCTTCAAATTTTCTCCCCATTTCCATGCCCAGGGTTTTTCTTGGGGCCGGCACACTCACACCTCACTTAGGGAACTACATTTATTTCCACATTGCTCTAATCATGTAAAGAAGAAACAAAACAAAAGAAAACAAACACCCTGACGATCGCTAATATTTTATGTAAAGTGAATCGGTTTCTCTTAGCTGCCTAACATACATCCAAGCAGAAAGGAAAAACTACCTCAGTGAAATGTCAGGCCATCACTTGACAGGGTAGGAACCTTGGGATTTGAGGAAGCGTACTTACCCCCTGTCCTTTGTCACTTACAAGAGTAACATAGTTTGACTTGGATAAATTCCTCCCTACAATATGAATATTTATGAAATTAAGGAAGAGTGATTTCACTTGAACTGGATTCTCCCAACATAAGAATGTGATACGGATAGTTTCTTGACCCTCCTATGGAAGCGCATCTTTGCCAATTGACTTTGTAAGAACAGTGCATTCATTCTGGTTCTGTACCAGCAGAGAAAACTCCTTACTTAGGCTTGGGAAGAACAATGCAGAATAATAAAACAAAGGAATTCCAACAATGCCTTTTACTTACAGAGCTTTTCCCGAAGGAGGGTATGCATCATATGCATACAACATAATCAAGTCATGCAACCTTAGATAGCCTTCACGGGGACAAAAAGTCTTGCTCTGTCAACTGGGGCAGATTGGAGTTTGGGGACAGAAAGTCCAGCTAGAGTAAAAATGCTATCTTAGAGAATCCCAAATCTATTTATAAGAGAGAAAGATTGTTGTTTGTGATTTGGCGCTAAGGCAAACAACATTTTTTACTTTAAATATTTACCTTCCAAATTACTTTAGCCTCTGCTGTGATAAAAGCCCAAATACTTTCTGTTCAAAGGTAACCATATGGATTTTATGAAAAATAATACATGTTACTAGAGTTGTTTTCAAACACCTTTAAAGATATTTGACAGGGAGTTGCTGAAAGCAGGGCCCCTGACCCCTGAACACAGCTATGCTTTGCTCTGCTTCTCCGTTTCTCTACCTCCTGCTCTCCTGGCCAGACTAGTGCCTGGGTCTATCAGCTACTGCCTAAGAACTATCTTATCCTTAGTCAGCCCAGCAAAATAACATGTTGAGGACATTTCTCTTCAAGTCATGGGTCGGACACAGGACCAATGCTAAGAAATCCCAGGAAAGGGGCCAGAAAGTGAAAGATCTTGGGAGAGGTCTACCATGCAGAGATCTCACCTCAGAATGCTTGGTTTTGCTGATTTCAGAAAGGATTAGATGGATCTAAACAGTAGAATTCTTTCCTGCCTTCACAGACTGGGAGAGTCAAAGGTAAAGTATCAGGAAGGATTTGTCTACATGGTTCGTCAGGGAGGTAGCCTTCCTGCTTCTTTTCTCCTGGCCCATAAGAGTAATCATGAGCAAGAAACCTCTTGTCACTGGACTATATCTTCCAGAAGTGAGTTCCATAAAAACTTAAATGTTAAGTTTAACTTCATGAAAAGTTAATAGATACTATGAGCAAAAATCATCTCATGTTTACATAAAATGCTCAGTAAGATAAAGTCAAATGTTTAATAATTGCAGGACTTCTCAGTGCAATTTTGTATTTATGTATTTTGTTGTTGCTGTGAATATCCAAGCAGCGGTTGTATATATATTCTCCTAAACTGCTACAACTACAGATTACTTGTAAACTATTCAACACCAGCTGAGAATTGTTTCCCCGGGCTTGATGTTAGTCCCATAAAATACGAGCATGATTTTATTCTTGGTTTAGGGATGTAAAATATTTAAGATGTCTTCATTAATTCATTTATTACACTTATTTTTGTAATGTAGATTGAGGAAGTGCTCAGTATCCAAAATTATGTAAAATAAGAGACTTAGTTCCTGTCCTTGTAAAGCTAGCAATTTCCCTGAAGAATCAATTTATACACATAGAAGTCAAATTCATCGGATAATAAGAGCTGTGTTTCACATGCTGGTATCACCTGTAAGACTGGGCAAATGGAAAACCGTGTTTTGACTCTCTAAAAGTCCAATTCTATTAGATACTTTTGACATAAATTGTTCTTTTAGTTTCTTTCCTCTAGACCAACCCCGTTTCTCTGAATTGGATCATCTTAGCTACTTCATAGCTCAGTATATTAGTCTTTCCTAAGATCTAGAAGAGTCACCTAATACTCAGGTAATTGAATTTGGTTTCTACTTTGAATCTGTATTCACCATTCAATCTCATATTAACAGTATGCCATCTTTAGCATTGGAACAATGCTATTAGATAGAAATATGATGTAAGCCATTTTATAATTTAAAATTTTATAGTAGCCACATTAAAAAATGAAGACAAGTGAAATGAATTTTAATAATGTTACACTTAAAATATTCAAAAATATTATAATTTTATCAAAAATCATATATATGTTATTAATATGGTATTTTACATTCTATTTATGTACAGAGTCTTAAGAGTCTAAAGTGTATTTTATCATTATGGTACATCCCAGACCAGCCACATTTCAGGTACTCAGTAGCCACACATGGCTCGTACATACCTTATTGGACAGCACAACTTTTTAAAATTGTAATTCCTGTATAGTTAACATATAGTGTTATTTTAGTTTCAGGTGTATGATATAGTGATTCAGCAATTCTATATATTGCCCAGTGTTCATAATGATGTGTGCACTCCTCATCCCCTTTCCCTATTTCACCCATCCCGCCACCCACTGGTAACCTGGTTACCATCCTGTCTGGTAACCGTCAGTTTGTTCTCTATGCTTAAGAGTCTTCTTCATGAATTGTCTCCTTTTTTCCTTTGCTCATTTTTTTTAAGGAGCGGGGGTATGCAGAGGGAGGGAGAGAGAGAGAACCTTTAGCAGGCTCCATACCCAGTGTGGAGCCCAACACAGGGCTCAATCTCATGACCCTGAGGTCATGACCGGAGCCAAAATCCAGAGTTGGATGCTTAACTGATGGACTACCCAGGTGTCCTTGTTTGTTTTGTTTTTTAAATTCCACGGATGAGTGAAGTCATACGGTATTTGTCTTTCTCCAACTGACTTATTTCACTGAACATAATACTCTGTAAATCCATCCAGGTTGTTGCAAATGGCAAGATTTCATTCTTTTTATGGCCAAGTAATATCCCACTGTATATGAATATACATGACTTCTTTATCCATTTATCTGTTAATGGAAACCTGGACTGCTTTCATAGTTTGGCTATTGTTACCACTAAACGCAACGGTGCATGTATCTTTTTGAATTACTGTCTTCATATTCTTGGGGTAAATACCTAGTGGTAGAAATTACTGGATCATATGGTAATTCTATTTTTAATTTTTTAAGGAACCTCCATATTGTTTTCCACAGTGGCCGCACCAGTTTGCATTCCCACCAATAGTGCACGAGGGTTTCTTTTTCTTTACATCCTCTCCAAAACCCATTATTTCGTGTGTTTTTTATTTTAACCATTCTGACAGGTATGAAGTAATATTTCATTGAAGTTTGAATTTGAATTTCCCTGATAATGAGTGATGTTGAGCATCTTTTCATATGTTTGTTGGGCAATTGTATGTCTTCTTTGGAGAAATGTCTGTTTATGTTTCCTACCCATTTTAACTGGATTATTTGTGTTTTGGGTGTTGAGTTGTATCAGTGCTTTATATATTTTGGATATTAACCCTTTATCAGATGTTATTCACAAGTATCTTCTCCTATTCAGTAGGTTGTCTTTTAGTTCTGTTGATAGTTTCCTTTGCTATGCACAAACTTTTTATTTTGATATAGTCCCAATAGTTTATTTTTGCTTTGATTTCCCTTGATGTATCTAGAAAAATATTATTTCAGCCAATGTCAAAGAAATTACTATGTTTTTTTCCTAGGATTTTTATGGATTCATGTCTCATATTTAGGTCCTTAATCCATTTAAATTTATTTTTGTATGTAATGTAAGAAAGTGGTTCAGTTTCATTCTTTTGTATGTAGCTGTCCAGTTTTCCCAACACTCTGATGAAGAGACTTTTTCCCATTGCAAATTTTTGCCTGTGTAAAGGATGAATTGACCATATAATTGTGGGTTTATTTCCATGTTCTGCATTGTCCCATTGATTTCTGTGTTTTTTGTTTTTTGGGTTTTTTTGTTTGTTTGTTTGTTTTTCTGTGCCAGTGCCATTATGTTTAGATTATAACAGCTTTTGTTGGATATTTTGAAATCTAAGATTTTGATACCTCCACTTCTTCTTTTTCAAGATTACTTTTATTATCTGGAGTTGGACAGCACAATTTCAGAACAATGGTTATCAAAATTGGTACCTGGACTAGCAGCATAGGAACCACTGGGAAATTTTTTTATAAATACAAATTATTGGTGTTCAATGTAGGCCTAGTGAATAAGAAACACTGGGGGTGGGGCCCAGCTATCTTTGTTTTTACAGGCCTCTTAAGGAACTCTGATTGCTTATGAAAATTGGAAAACCACTGCTCAAATATCCAAGAAAAAACACTGTGGGTAGAGTACATAAGAAAGGATTTATGCAGAAGAATCATCTTAATACTGTAATGCTCACTATATTTCACCAAAGGAAGTGAATAGTGGAGGCTCTCCCACCCATAATTTTTTAAAATATTGGTGCTTACGACATTGGTCTCTATTTTGAATAAGAGCTAAGTCCAGTTCAAGAGCAAGGGCTATATTGGGCATTTGTGAAGTGAAACAAATCAGACTGGCCAAGGCCAGGATGTGGAATGCTGGCCTCGCCAGCCTGAAGCATTTGGATTTTCTCCTGCAGAGGGAATACGGTACTATTTCTGCTCTAAGCAGTTGTTTCTTACTCTCTGACACTAACTTCCTCAAAGGGGCAAATTCTCTCCTGGGAAATGAAAACAGTTTTGTTTTCTTTGGGATAATTTCTTATTTTGAATAATATACACTGTGCATAAGTGGAGAAATTGTATGCAAACACATCTTCTTTCATTTGCCTCCTATTTAGGCACTAGAAAAGTGATGCTGGGTTGGAGCTCACTTCCCCAGTTGAAGTCCTGTTCATTAGTCTCTACATTATCACATTAGCATTGTGACCACATAATCTCTCTGCTGGGTTTGGGAATGGCAGGCTTCAACCTGCTGCCTTGTTCACTAAATGGAATCAGCAGATAATTTCACGGTGGTATAGACACCATGAAAATCCTGCTCAGGATTCATAAATCCTGCTTTGAATTTGGCCGGCATATACACAAGCTCCCCTGTCAGCCCTGATCAACAGGAAGCTTCAGAGTCCCTCCAGGAATGGGAAATGGAGTTTGGGGAAGAGAAATGTATTTCTAGTCTCACTACATAGTCCCAGAGGAGGGTCTAGAGGGGATTTGGACCAGATAAATGGAGAGAGAGAGTCATTAATCATAATCTGTAGTCAGCAAAGGGAGGAAGAGCAAGTCATATCACAGGGTGAAAAAGTTATCTGCTCTGAGAACCTGGGTCACTGATTCATATTGGGAAAACCTTCACTGAACAGGTGCTTCAGTCAAAGAGGAGGCTAAGTTCATCCCTGCCTCTACATTTATTTATCCCTATTCTCAGTTAAAATACTCATAGTACAGGAGTACAGGGAATGCCTTAGAGGTCTACCTGAAAACACTGAACTTGGGATGGAAAGATGAATGAGGGGTAGGGGGAACCAGCTGGCATGCAGCACCTGTGAGAAGGAAGAAATCTAATGCTGACTGAGCTCCTGAAGTGTGCGTGGCTCACTTAAGTCCATTTTGGATCTTCAGATCTCCATAATTTTCAGTGCACAGGATATTTCATAAATGCTTAAAAATAACAATTGTGATTAAATCTTCCTTCTCTTTCTCTCTCTCTCTCTCTCTCTCACACACACACACAGAGTTATAGATTTGCAATCTACATTGATACACCAGGCAAAGTTTCCTGGTTATTTTCTTGGACCCAATTAAATTGTTTATTAAATTGACATAAGTCAGTTTTGGTGGAAAATTTCTTGAATTACTATGGACAGAATGGCCACAGAGCGGTCATCTTCACGTGGTACTATGTGGGGCCTGCTCTGTTCTGTGTGTTCACACTTAGGCAAGCACAGCCACTCAACTTTGCAGTCTAATCAGTCTAACAGGTTTCTGAATCTGGGGAAAACTTCTGTTAGAAAAAGTAATGGATGATTGGTGGGTTTGACCAACATGAAAAGTATTTAGGGAGTTAAGGATGAACAGACTATCTCAGCAAAGTTACCGAGCTCTGAGATATTGCTTCTAGATACAACGTTCTGGACATTAAGTGGACAGACCACTACTGGGGAAGCATTTTTTTATTCTTTTTTTTAAAAGATTTTATTTCTTTATTTGACAGAGAGAGAGAGAGAGAGACATCGCAAGAAGGCAGAGAGGCAGGCAGAGAGAGCGGGAAGCAGGCTCCCTGCCGAGCAGAGAGCCCGATGCGGGGCTCGATCCCAGGACCCCGGGATCACGACATGAGCCAACGGCAGAGGCTTTAACCCACTGAGCCACCCAGGTGCCCCTCTTCTTTTTTTTCTTAATGATTCTGTATTTATTCAGGATAGCTCATAGAAGCAAACTTCAAAGTTTCGAAGGAATAAGTCCATAATTATTTACCCAGGCTGCTAAATCTAGGACCATACATCTACATGTATTAATTTCTTGATTGTTTAATTTTGGAAATGGTGTTTTGTGTGTGGAAAATGAGTCCCAATTCATCTGTAACTTCTTTGGTGAAAACCGCAAGAATATTAAGATGGCTTCTAGGATAATTATACACATGAGTATGTATTAGTCTGTCAGGCGGCCTTAACAAATATCATAGACTGGAGGGTTTAAACAACAAAAATTTATTTCCTCATCGTTCTGGGGGCAGATTCTGAGATCAGGGTGCCAGCACAGTTAGTTTCTGGTGAGAGTTCTCTTCTTGGCTTGTATGTGGCCTCCTTCTCACTCTGTCCTCACCCGGCCTTCCCTCCAGGCATGTGTGTTGGGGGAGAAAGCTCTCTGGTGTATTTTCTTATAAGGATGCTAATCCTGTGGGATCAGCCCAAACTTGTGTCTTCATTTAACCTTATTTTTTTTCCCCAGTTAAAAACAATCTTAGAGATTTTCTTTAAGAAATTTTAAATGACAGTTGTATATATTTAAGGAGTACAATATGATGTTTTGATGTACAGCGGATAACTAGAGTACTATATCGTATAATGGAAACTTGCTAAGAGAGTAGATTTCAGGCACCCTCACAAATACACACAATGGTTTTTTTTTTTTTAAGATTTTATTTATTTATTTATTTGACACAGAGAGAGAGAGATCACAAGTAGGCAGAGAGGCAGGCAGAGAGAGAGAGGAGGAGGAAGCAGGCTCCCTGCTGAGCAGAGAGCCTGATGTGGGGCTTGATGCCAGGACCCTGAGATCGTGACCTGACCCAAATGCAGTGGCTTAACCCTCTGAGCCACCCAGGCACCCCCACAATGGTTATCTTAATTACTTCCTTAGAGATCCCATCTCCAAATACAGCCAAACTAGGGGCTAGGGTTTCAACGTATGAATTCCGGGGTTGAGGGGATTGTGTGAACACTCAGTCCATAAGAGAGTATACCCAAGTGTTAGGGAAGGAGCAAGAGCCACTGGTAGATTTTAAGATAAAGCTATTACATGAAGTGAAGTTCACAAACATTTGTCTAGTGCCTCCATTTCATAAATCTGAGTGACAGAATATAAGGACGCGGGAACTGCCAACTATGGGAAGTGATTTCCAGTGGGAAATGACTGCACCTGACCATAGAGTAGAGGCTGAGCCAGACTGAATCTCAGGGTTTCTATCCATCCTGTCTTGGGACCATACTATTATTGATCATATAAACCTTTCCAGGAGAGGCATCATTAAGTCCTAGCAAGCCTGCAAAACTCTAATCATCGGGGAATGGATTAAAGCCAACAGATGAAAATTAAAAGAGGAGCATTATCATTCTTAGAGATTCTTGGATAAATTACAAAATTCAATTTAGAGGGACTCAGGAGCCAATTGCCAAATGACTAATGGGTACTAAACACTCATCTTTGTGGTAGAGAAACCTTGACCTTGCCTCCAAGGGACAGAGTGAGTCATATATGTCCAAATAGGGTTGCTTAGTTCACAGTCATCTACATTCAGCTGCCTGGATCTGAACAGGTGATGTGCCTCATTTACATAGCAAAGGGAAGCAACAAGGGTCTCTATAGAAGACAGGTGTTACTGCCCAAGTCTGAGTGCAATAGATGAGAGAGTGATATGGCTAGTGATGAGAAATGCTGAATTCCAAGAGGGAAAAAAATGCATTTATTCAGAAGATGCTCACTTTCTGCAGAAAGGTTAGTTTAAACATCTGAGCTAATGTACTGTAAACTGTTAAACTATTTCCTAAACAAAGGGAGTGCATAAATGGCACATTGATTGTTTTTGGTTGGTGCATTGTGTATTTTGGGTTACAGCTTGTTTGTAACTGAAAGCAAACAGTAGCGATGTGATGGATTTGCCTATGTGTGAAATGGATCTTCAACAAGGGAATCACAAAACGTTTACACTTCTAGACATGAGCACTCCCAACACAGCACAGTCTGCCTTTCCAATTTCAATCAACTGTGATGGAAGGAAGAAAAAAATTCCATAACATCAATGTGCACTTAATTGTCAGAGGGAAATAAAATTACAAAGTTTAGTAATACCATAAAAATCTGTGCTGTTATGCAAGAACCTAAAATTACATGCTCTCTAAAGGAAAGTCATTATACTACAGGGACTCACAAAAGCTTTCCAAACAGAGCTGCATAATCTCACAGTTAAGAGCAGTTACTTCTGGTTGAAAGAGACAAAACAAAATAAAACAGAGCAATCATTGTCAGGTTGTAAGGATGGGCAGACTCAAGGTGACTTTGGGTCTTTCTTCTGTTTTGAGTCCATGGAGTTAAGGGTGCAAAGGTGAGGATAATTTGTTTTATAAGTATAAATTTAGACTGTGTCCCATTATTTGATTTGAACTCGAGTTAGCACATTATTTTATATTCCAAAAAGTGGTTCACTCTTCTGTTTTAAAAAAGCAATTGGATGCTCTTAAAGGTGACCATAATTTAGGGAAAAAGAGAGAGAGAGAGAGAGAAAGACATGACATGGATAATTAGCTCATATAAATTGGGTGATTTTCATAAATATAGGAGAGTTATCTCTTCTCAGTGAGGAGGACAGATGGAAGAAAGGGCATGGAGTTTGTAAATGGTTCTTAAAAGTAGGATTTAGGATTTGGTCTTTGTTTTGTTCTATAGATGGTGAGTAAAGCAAGAAGATGTAAGATGACTTATCTGGGGGGGGGGGGCTCTGAGAATAGGAACAAATGAATGTGCTTTCAAGTTACTGCTTTTTTTTGTTTTTTTTTTTTCTATTTCCTGCATGTCTATGATGTCTCTTCACTGTTGGGTTTCCAATAGATGTCTTAGAAGAAGCAGCACTGTGAACTTAGCTCTGTAACTTACAGAGGTCCAGGCACCATTGCTCTAACCCAGCCTAAGATCTCAACATCAATATCTGGAGGATTTTTTTTTATTTTTGCTTTTGTTTTTGTTTTATAAAATTTTTATATAAATTCCAGTTAGTTAACATACAGCATAATATTAGTATCAGGTATAAAATTTAGTGATTCAGTATTACATATAACACATGTAACATCACAATAAGTGTACCACCTAATCCCTATCACCTATTTAACCCATCTTTCCACCCATCTCCCATCTGGTAACCATCAGTTTGTTCTCCAGAGTTAAGAGTCTCTTTCTTGGTCAGCCTCTCTCACTCTTCTTTTCCCTATGCTGGTATATTTTGTTTTCTCAAATTCTGCATATAAGTGTACACAAAGATAAACTTGAAATGGATAAAAGACCTAAATGTGAGGCAGGAATCTATCAAAATCCTACAGGAGAACATAAGCAGTAACCTCTTCGACATCAGCCACAGCAACTTCTTTCAAGATATGTCTCCAAAGGCAAAGGAAACAAAAGCGAAAATGAACTTTTGAGACTTTGTCAAGATCAAAAGCTTCTGCAGAGCAAATGAAACAGTCAACAAAACAAAGAGGCAACCCATGGAATGGAAGAAGATATTCGCAAATGACAATACAGACAAAGGACTGATACCCAAGATCAATAAAGAACTCCTCAAACTCAACATATACAAAACAGATGATCATGTCAAAAAGTGGGCAGAAGACATGAGCAGACAATTCTCCAAAGAAGACATACAAATGGCTAACAGACACATGAAAAAATGTTTATCATCATTAGCCATCAGGGAGATTCAAATCAAAACCACAGTGAGATACCACCTTATACCAGTTACAATGGCCAAAATCAATAAGACAGGAAACAACATGTGTTGGAGAGGATGTGGAGAAAGGGGAACCCTCTTGCATGGTTGGTGGCAATGCAAGTTGGTGGCAGCCACTTTGGAAAACAGTGTGGAGATTCCTTGAGAAATTAAAAATAGAGCTAACCTATTACCCTGTAATTGCACTACTGGGTATTTACCCCAAAGATACAGATGTAGAGAAAGGAAGGACCATCTGTACCCCAATGTTCATAACAGCAATGGCCACAATCACCAAACTGTAGAAAGAACCAAGATGCCCTTCAATGGACGAATGGGTAACGAAGATATGGTCCACATATACAATAGAGTATTACATCAGAAAGGATGAATATACAACTTTTATATCAACATGAATGGGACTGAAGGAAATTATGCTGGGTGAAATAAGTCAAGTAGAGAGAGTCCATTATCATATGGTTTCACTTACTTAGGGAGCATAAGGAATAACACGGGGATATTGAGAGATCGGAGAAGTGAGATGGGGGAAATCGGAGGGGGAGACAAACCATGAGAGACTGTGGACTCTGAGAAACAAACTAACTGAAGGTTTTGGAGAGGAGGGGGATGGAGGTTGTGTGAGCCTGGTGGTGGGTATTATGGAGGGCGTGTATTGCATGGAACACTGGGTGTAGTGCATAAACAATTTTGGAACACTGAAAATAAACAAAATAAAATAAAATGGAAAAAAAAGAAAGTATATATTATTTAGTCTTTATGAATGTGTGTCTTAAGTGTTTAGGTAAGAATGTTTATGTACATATGTATGTTTTACAGAACTGAGATTTTACCAACTATACTGTTTATAACTTGACTTCTTAAAAATATCATGGACATAAATAAATAAATAAATAAATAAATAAATAAATAATACATAAATAAATAAATTCTGCATATAAGTGAAATCATATGGTATTTGTCTTTCTCTGACTGACAGTTTGCTTAGCATAATACTCTCTAGCTCCATCCACATCATTACAAATGGTGAGATTTCATTCCTTTTTATGTTTGAGTAATATTCCATAGTATATGTATACCACATCTTCTTTATCCATTCATCTATCGATGGGCATTCAGGCTTTTTCCATAATTTGGCTTTGGGAGATAATGATACAAATATCAGGGTTTATGTATCCCTTCAAATTAGTATTTTTATATTATTTAGGTAAATACCTAGTAATGCAATTGCTAGATCTCAGCATAGTTCTATATTTAACGTTTTGAGGAATCTCTATACTGTTTTCCAGAATGGCTACAGCAGTTTTCATTCCCACCAATACTGTAGGAGAGTTCCCGTTTTTCCGCATCCTTGCCAATACCTGTTGTTTCTTATGTTGTTGATTTTAGCCAATCTGACAGGTGTCAGATTGTGATATCTCATTGTAGTTTTGATTTGTATTTCCCTGATGATCAGTGATATTGAGCATCTTTTCATGTGTCTGTTGACCATCTGTATCTTCTTTGGAGAAATGTCTGTTCACGTCTTCTGCCCTTTTATTAAGTGTATTACTTGTTTTTTGGGTGTTGAGTTTTATAAGTGCTTTATATATTTTCGATAGTATCCCACTTTGGTCAAAACTCCTCAATCAGTACAAAAATATTGCCCACTCACCCACCCTGACACAACACTAAGTCTTTGAATTTCTCCTTTATTCTTCCTAATTGTATGATTAAATGGAAAGAGAAGGACTTGGTCTCAGACTACTTCATATTCTAAGATTGGCTCCACTGGGGAGCTCTGTGATCCCAGGAGCAGTTTTGAACATATGAACTTCAGTTTTCTTCTTTAGACATTGGGGATAATGATACCAATATCACAGTTTTATTACAATTAAGGGGAAAAAAATGCATGTTCCCTTTTTTTGTCTTGGCAACAGATTTCAGTTTATGGGCAATGAAAAATTACCAGAAGAATGAGACTCAGTTTTGAGGAAAGTGAACAGAAAGAAGAGAATACTCAGTATGAACAGCTCTGCTGTTTAGAGGCAAGGCTAAGGTGGAGTCACAGGCAGTTGCCAGATTTAGTATAAGTAATATTTGGTACGTATTTGTACTAAAAAAAAAAAAATTATGTCAAATTTAAATTTAACTAGATTTCTTATATTTTATTTGACAAAACTGATCACAAAGTGTCATGAATATGTGGCAAAAAAGGATTTCTCTCTATGTGAAGATCACCATGCAGTGTTAAATACACACAGAGAAATTGCTGGGTGATTATAACTGAGTTGGAAAAGCATTAGATTAGGAGATACTTGCTGAAGTTATTTTAAAAATTAAGTCTAATTTATTATTAGGATATATTAGCATTTAGTCAATCAAAAATTGATAATTATTAATGGATCATAATTATCATATTATGTTTAATCAGAAACAAATTGGCAGTAAAAGATTACTATTGATTTGTCATATCCACTAGTATGATGTATGTTGGTTTATCTGGACTCCATTGTTTGTGGCTTAGGAAGGAAACCTACCATATTCAGGGTTTACTCTCAGGAAATAAAAGATGAGATTTTAAATTAAAACACTCACACCCAGGACATCATTGAGCAGCACTGGAGAGTGAGATCTCCCAGGAATATAGATGCTGAGGTCCTCAAGATACTCTGGGCATCCAGGAACAGCCATGGAGTGAATTAGGTAAGGCCTATCCCAACCTTCCTGCTGCAAGGGAGTGGAATTTTTGTCTTTTCTTTTGTTGTTGTTTCTAGATTTAAATGAAAACACACTCTGAATGCCAGCTGAACTGGCATTAGGATGAACTGATTTTGAGTATTGTACACTTACTATATTTCCGCTGCCATGTCCCCCATCTGAGATTGCACCCTCATTGAATACAGTGCTAGTGCCAAGGGAGCCTGGGTTTCTTTTGGATATTGCATTGCCATCTCTGGTACAAAAGAGTACACATCTTTCCTAATAGGTGCTAGTCATTAAAAAAAATTGTTTTTGCCTTTCTTATGATGTAAAATGTTATACCATAATTTCACTTGCATGTCTCTGCTTTGTAGTGAGTCTGATAGCTTCTTGTACTTAGTCAATTTGTTTTCTTCTATTACCTATTAATATCTTTGTTCACATTTATTTTGGGGTCCTCTCTTTATAGATACTGTTGTATGACCTGCCCTCTCCCTACTGTTATACTTCTGTGTCATTTGTGTCAAGGAACAGAAGTTCATTTATCCAGATTTTCCATATTTCTATTTATTTTGCTTTCTGTATCCATTTCTGTTATAAGTATAATAAAATCTCTTGCAACAATTGATTATTTATTTATTTCTCTCTTTAGTTTTTCCCATTTGGGCTTTATATATTTTGTGATTTTATTGTTGTAGTGATAGCTGTTTATGATGATTTTATGATCTTGTTCAATTGCACTTTTTGCCAACATAATGATCCCCTTTCATCTCTTGTGATTTTCTTTGCCATTGTATTTTGCTAGATATTGAGAATACTTCCCCATATTTCTTTTGCTTAATATTTGTATGACATATTGCTCATCCATTTTTTACTTTCCACTCTTACTTTATTTTCAAATATTACAGATGATATATTGTTGGAACTGTTTTTTTGTTTTCAGTCTGAGTTACTCTGTTTTATTGGTGAGTTTAATCTTATTTTCATAATTACATGGGGAATTGTTCCTGTGATCTTATTTTAATATTTTCCCTTTAATGTCCTTTATTTTTCTTTACTTTGGTCAACATTGGTCATGTGAGATTTTCTTCTATTGGTTTTGAAATTCTAGGTGCTTCTTTTGTTTTTATATTCCTTATTTCTTATTCCTTATTCTTTCAATAAAGTATCCTCCTGTTTATATTCATATTGATTTTTTAAAAGATTTTATTTATTTATTTGACAGAGAGAGAAACAGCGAGAGAGGGAATAAAAGCAGGGGGAGTGGGAGAGGAAGAAGCAGGGTCCCTGCTGAGCAGGGAACCCAATGTGGGACTTGATCCCAGTGCCCCGGTATCATGACCTGAGCAGAAGGCAGACAATTAATGACTGAGCCACCCAGGTGCCCTTCATATTGATTTCTTAAACTTATTATTTTCTGCATCTTTCCTCCAAACAAATAAAATTATGACATTCTTGGGATGTTTTGGTCTTTTCTCTCACTTACCTCCCTCTACATTTTTGTCCTAAATGTATTACACAACAGAGTACTGCTTTCCTCTTTTATCCTTGTTTTAAGAAGTTTTAAGAAGTAAACTCCTTGTTTTAAGAAGTAAACCATAATCTGTGCTAAAATAGTTAATCATCCTTACTTTTCATATGGGTTGCATCATCCCTGTGGATATGTATTTTTTCTTCTTTGAATGTGTCTTCCAAGAGAGTTTTTCAAAGGAACTTTTGTATTTTGAATCTCTGAGACCAACATGCTTGAAGGTACTTTTTTTTTCACCATCATATTGTAAATGGTGATTTTGCTAAACAAAGAATTCTAGGATCTGATGTCAGTCTCATCCAGTTTCATTATAAGTAACCCATGTTCTTTTTGGAGGATAGTGTCCATGTGTGTTGGGTGTTTCCAACGTGTATAGGTACTGAAGTTCCTTTACCTTACATTCCTTATGGATGTTTCCCTTCCTTACTTGGTACCATATGTACCCTTCCAGCCTGATGTTTCTTATCATGGTTTTAATTTTAGATTTATCTTCATTCTTTTTGCAAATATCTTCTTTCTCCTGCTTATTATCTTTTTGTTCTGAAACTATTACATTGATTAGCATTCCTATTTCTAACCTCTGTATTCTCCAGCTTTTCCCTAACATCTTCTATTTCTTTTTTTTTCTTTTTTGTGTTTTCTGAGTGTTCTTTAGTCTGATCTTTCAGCCTGCTCATTCACTCTGCAGTTGTAGTCATACTAATGAAACCATTTAAAAATGTTTAGCTACTATATCCTGCAAACTTAATATTTCCAACTTTTTATGACTTCTTGTCCCTTCTCTATATTAATAGTATACTTCTTCCTATCTTTGAGAATATTTAGTGTGCTTATTTTATATTCATTGGCCATCTGTTTCAATAATTCGGCTTCATGGAGCATATGCTGTTTGGTTTGTAGTCTTTCTTACACAGTGATTGTATTTTGTAAGTGCTTGAAAATTTGGCATGCCACTTCATATTTTCCTGAAGGTTATCACTTGTGGTAATGGACAAGCTCAAGTTTGAACCTACCTTGGCAGTCTAATAGTAGGAGGAAATAAGATCAAGGTGGACACTCCTGGGCACCTGTGGCAGACACACCTTTTGGTCACTTACTACAGATCATGTCCTTGTAACTCCTTGTAAGTCCCCTCCCTCTTCAGTGCCAGCAGAACCTGCATCTTGCTTCTAAGCAATAGACCTTGGCAAATGTTATGGAAGGTCTTCCTATAATTATTTTTTGTTGTGTATGATTTCATCTTTGCAGACTGGAGGGAGACATTTTCCTGCTAGTCTTGAAGAAGAAAGCAGATATATTGTGAATTGCCAATGGAAAATGTCATATGACAGGGAATCACAAGTGGCCTCTAGGGATGGAAATGAGCATTTGCTGACAGCCAGCAAGAAATCGGGAATCTCAGTCCCACAACTCCAGGAGCTGGATTCTGTCAACAATCTGAGAGAGCTTGGGAGCACATCTTTCCCCACCAAGCCACTGATGAGACTGCAACCCCACTTAACGCTGGATTGCTGCCTGATGATAGTCTAAAGCAGAGGACCTAATTAAGCTGGTTCTACACTTCTACAGAAACTGGGAAATAATTAATGTGTGCTGTTCAACGCCTCTAAATTTGTGACAGTTGTTTATGCGACAATAGAAAACCAGTATATCCTTGGTCCTCTGTTGAGTATTCCTTCTGGCTCCCATACCACCAGGCAACAACACTTCCAGACAGTTTTTTTGTCTTTAAGTGGTTGGAGGCAGAAAGCATTGAGAGGAGTCTTTTGCTTTAGATTTTTTATTTTTAAGATTTTATTTATTTATTTGACAGACAGAGATCACAAGTAGGCAGAGAGGCAGGCAGAGAGAGAAAGGAGGAAGCAGGCTCCCCGCTGAGCAGAGAGCCCCATGTGGGGCTCGATCCCAGGACCCTGAGATCATGACCTGAGCCAAAGGCAGAGGCTTTAACCCATTGAGCCACCCAGGCACCCTTGCTTTAGATTTTAAATCACAAGCCAGAAATATTCGAGAAAGATGGAGAAACCCAGTGGATAGCCCCACATGGTTCATAAACTATCTTCTGTTTTCATCATTACTTCTCCTAAGTTTTCATTATATTCTTTACTTTTAGATAATCATAAGCTTTACTTAGTTATTTGATTACACTCATATCTGAAATTTCACATAGCATTGTCTAGGATTAATTTTTTTTTTTACTTTTTTTCAAAGAGGGGTATAATTATTCAGGGAATCATCTGCACTCTAAAATAGAATAAATAAATAAAACAATTGGTAGATACAGGTTTAAAGATCTTTAACACTTTGAAAATGTTAGCCTTCTGACATCTTGCTCCCAGTGTTGATAGTGAAAAATTTGGTATAAATCTTAAACTTTTTCCTTTAAAATAACTTCACTCTCTGAAAGCATGTAGAATATTTTGTTAAATTTCCTTAAGATGCATATATGTGTGGGGGTTTTTCTATCTATACTATTTTGCACATTACTATCTTACATGTTCATATTTTTAAATCCTGGGACATACTGGTAGAATATTATTTTATCTATTTTGACATCTTCATTTATTTTATTCTGAAACTGCTATAAATGGCCATTGTGTTTTCATCATCTATGATTATTCTTTTATACTTTCCATTACTTTATTGCTTTCTATCACCCTTTAAATAATTTCCTAGATTTGATCTTCCTGTTGACTAATTTGTGGCTCTATCAGTTTTATTAACTATCCATTTCATGTGATTTTTAAAATATATTTATTTTTATATCCAATTAATCTATTTTTTCTTCTGGATAATTGTGCATTGCTGCTAATGTCATCAGTATATCCTATCCTAGCTCTTTTAATATATATATATATATATGTTTGTTTTTATTATTTATTTATTTATTTTTTAAAAAGATTTACTTATTTGACAGAGAGAGAGACAGCGAGAGAGGGAACACAAGAAGGAGGAGTGGGAGAGGGAGAAGCAGGCTTCCTGCTGAGCAGGGAGCCCGATGTGGGATCAATCCCAGGATCCTGGGATCATGACCCAAGCTGAAGGCAGATGCTTAACCATCTGAGCTACCTAGGGACCCACCCCACCCCCGTTATGTTTGTTTTTAAACATTGGTCTCTATATTCCATTTATTCTGAATCATGGAATATACATTGTTCTATGTGCCTACATTCTGTTTTAAAGGCTGTACTCTGATAGCTTCTTTTGTTTCTCTTTAAGCTCATTTACCTTACTAGTCATGTTTCCCAGAGGATAAGCACTTCTGCTCCCTCTCGTGAGTTTAGTGTTGGATAACCTCAACATACCCATTTGCTTTGTCATTACCAGGCTTTCATTCTCCTTTGGAAAATCTAGAAGTTTCCTAAGAATTTCTTTCTCCTGGTTGTAACTGCCTCTACTTAGGGCTTAGAAGAGAAGATGGAAATGCTCAGCAGCTGCTGTTTCATAAGGATTTTTCATCCATTCCTCACTCAGCCAGACTTCTGCTTTGCCTTGTTATTATCTTGGGAACAGAAAAATGCTTAGTATGGTTTCTGATAAGTGCTTGGTTTGGAATTCTGGCTCTTCTACATATTAGCTGAGGGATGTTGGATAAGTTTTTCAAGTTCTCTGTGCTTCAGTGTTCTTGGGTGTAAAATAGGATAGTAATAGTCACTGACTTAGGATTGCTGTGATATTTCAATAAAATAGTGTATATGAAATTATTAGAACAGTACCTGATACAAATTAGGTAGGGCTTACTAAACATTTGCTATCATTATCCTGACAACACTGACAGGACCCAGCACCTGTACATTTTCAATAACTGTCTATCATTGCATACTGCTTACACATATCCAGAGAGGCATACGTGAATCTGTGCACAGGTTACTATCAAGATGCACCTACACTTCAAATCTCCAGGATTTCGATGTGCTTCCTGCCATGATTTGTGCCTCTAACTGTCCTAGGGATCTGATTCTTTTTCCTTTGACACTGTTTAGGAAAGAATAGGAAATCGAATCATGGTGGAATGGAAGAAAAAGGAGACAAACATTTAAAATCTCTAATATTGCCATTATTCCCATGCTATAACTGCTTGCCTCATAGACAATATGTGAACCAACTGTGCTTGGGTATATATAGCCATTCAGAGTTACAAAAAAAAATCACATTTATTATTATATTTAATATTGCACAACATCATAAAAGGTAAAAAAGACTGTCTGAACTTATTTTCAAGAGGAAACAAATTCTCAGGTTGGAGAGAAAATGAACTAAATTTGGATGCCTTGAGTATGGAAGATGTGAAGTCAACCCAAATGTTCTGACTTCTAGTAGCATACTTTTTCCCTGTTCCCCTCTCTGCAAAGGAACCTTGAAGAAATAGCAAGAAACCTGAGCTTCTCTAGAAGATATATCTATGGTCAATATGAGTGGAAACTTAGATATTTATGGTTTTTATCCCATTCCATATACCTAGAGCTTGGGGTTAGCTTTACACAGACTTTTCTATAAAAAGGAGTACTAATGTTGAGTTATTTACACTTAGCTGGGTGCAGTTAGTGTTGTGTGGTAAAGGTTGTAATGGCCATCCCAAAAGGCATCAGATCTGAGAGTTCTTTTTGGTAGTTCAAGCTCTGACCAAAGCATTGAACTGCTGTGAGTCACTTACTATATGCTTTCTACTGGTTGTAGTTTGTGGGATCTGATACCCACCTTTGTGCTGTTACTTGGGTAATGAATATGGTTTCTTCAGCTCAAGCATTCTGTTGTTATCACATGAGATAACACACTAGGTTTTTTGTTTTTGTTTTTGCTTAAGATTTTATTTATCTGAGAGAGAGAACGGGCACAAATGGGAGGGGTAGCGAGGGAGGGAGAAACAGACACCCTGCTGAGCAGGGAGTCTGAGGATGGGCTCTATTCCGGGACCTAGGAATCATGACCTGACCCAAAGGCAGACATTTAACCAAATATTTGCATGGGAAATCCATGTTTCTCAGTGTATGTGGACATGCAAAAGGAAGTCAATAAGTCAATAAGTCAAAGCTGTTAGCTCTGATTACTTAGACAAGAACTTATCACATGTAGTTATCAACACATGTTTGAAGAATGAAGGCAAGATCAGGGTGGGTGGATAATTATAACTGTCAGACTTTCTGTAAGTGATAGGATTTGAGGTATTTGAAAAATGCTTGGAGGAGAGGGCAGCCATCCCAAATGAAGTAGAGAAATAAAAACAAGAAGAGCATTTAGAGAAGAAGGTGAAAAATGTAGGCATAATATCACCTATTATTATAATAAAGACATTGTATAAAGCTCCATTAAATTTACAATAGCCATATAATAACTTCCTAGAATCTGTAACTCATGTCATCTACTTTGATTTTTGAGAGATGATTAAGCCTTCTCATGCTGATATGATATGGCCACTTTATTTTTCTTTTCTTTCTTTTTTTTTTTCCTTGTTAACATGTGTTTCATGAATGTCATTTACTTAATTTTTTTAAGGAAATGGTGATGATATAATGTATATATATATAATATATAATATATATATAATGATATAATGTTCTCTCTTTATTGTTTATGACTTCAAAGTTACATATAGTTAAAAGACAAAATGAAACACTCCAGGCATTCACTAATGAGTGAATGGGTAAATAAAATGTGGTACATACATACAGTAGAATATTATTCAGCCTTTTATTAAAGAGGAAGGAAATTCTTACACATGTAACAACATAGAACCTCATGTTATGCTGAATAAAAAAACATTACAAAGATATTGTATGATTCTACTTATATGAAGTTCCTAGAAAGTAGTCAAAGATATAAAGACAGATTTTATTGGGGGAAAACTTAAATATTCTAGAGATGGATAATAATAATGATGCTCAATAATGTGAACTGACTTAGTACCATAGGACTGTGCACTTATAATGGTAAAAATGGTAAATTAATTTTACATATATTTTATCACAATTTTTAAAAATAGAAAAAAATATATAAACACCAGAATAGTGTTGACAGGGAAAAGGCTAAGAGTTAGTATTAAAATTTGTTTTATTCCAGATGTTTATATTATTTTAGGAGTCATTTGTTTTTTTTAAATAGACTTTATTTTTTAGAGTAGTATTGAGTAAAAGGTATAGAGATTTTCCATATGCTCCTTACCCAGACACATGAACAGCCTCTAGTCATTTCTTTTGTATCTGTGAAAACTCAAAAATTAATTATTTCTATAGCAAGTTATATACCTTATTGGGAAAATACTTACTTTCTATTGTTCCCTGAATATTCTATTACATAAGTTAGAAAATATTATACAAGTTGGAAAATATCGGCATGAGTGTTACATAGCAACCAGCATTCCTAGAGTCTAATATGTATTCCAGGGCCACTCTAAGTTTGCCATCGTAAAAGAGGTTGTCACTTTCCTAGGGACATGGCATCTTAGTGGTCTCTGGAAATGTAGAGAGTGGAAGACAAGGCAACTTGTCTGCTATAAGAAGACCTAGTGATTCATGGAGGGATGTTGGTGGGGACAAGTAGTTGGCCAAAGTGGATCAGTCTCTTCTAGCTAAAATATTTGACTTAAGTTAATGTTGATGAGCAAGAATGTGTCCGTGACCTGGGTCAAACAAGGATCTGCTTTAATTCTAATAGAGGCTTTCTTGAGCTTCATCTTTACCTGGGATAGGAGATTGCTAGAAGATGGTTGCAGAAGGCCAAAAGGCTCAAGTTATCAAGCACAGGACAGAAAGTGTAAGTCTTGGGGGGGTGGGGTCCCTGGTACATTGATGTGAGAAGTTCCATATCCTTGAAAATTCAGAAGGAGAATCACATACAGTTAGTCTCAAGAACTGTTGAAGCGTGAGATGATCATGAAAATAAGGAGGGTTTACTATTTTATTTAGTTATTATTAGACATTCATCAAAAGGATCAGAGTTGGCTTCATCTAGCTTCTTTTAGACTCTTTAACACACACTCAAATCCTAATATCTCTTCCATTAATCTCGTTCCATTTCAACACATACCTTATCTTAGTCATGATTATTGGTTTGGGGTAAAAGTGGCCTCCATCTGAGTTGGGTGATCTTTTTCTAGAGGTTTGTACACTGAGTCAGGTGCAACCATAGACGTTCTGAGGGGTCTTAGCAATTGTTCAGGGAAGAGGAAGCTCTTGGGCTGGGGAAGGTTGGCTCAGAGATCTCCATAAACATTTCAGCCAGAGCCCTCTGGTTTATTCATTTGAATATATTGGATTTGGGGGATTATTTCAACTGATGAGAGGTATCTGGAGTAAAGCACAGGTAGAAAACCAGGGCTGTTGTAGAATTATTTGTTGATTTTAGACCTTGTCAATCCACTCATGTAATGTGACTAGTATCTATTTTTTTTTTCTTTTAATTGGTAAAACTGACCACTCGCTTTGGAAATACTTCGGAAATATGTGTAGACACAATGTGTGGTTGACGTCTATAAAGATGACTTAAGTGAGCTGAGCGAAAGGAAGGCTAGAGATAGCACTTTAACTTGCTTTGCCTTTTGCTGAGGATGGAATAATGGAAAGGCAAGACAGAGGTACAGGCACAACCTTTCTCTCTCCAGGCTTAGGTGGTAGCATGATCCCATAGCAGTTTACATTGAGAATTTATCCAGACTGTTTTTTTCTTTCCTGAGTCCTGAATAAGGTTGGCTCAAGGCCTGGAAGCTCTGCAATTTTTCATGTTCTGGCAACCTAGGAAGAGAAGGTATTTTGCAACTTAGCTCAGTTGTTTCTTAATGTTTGGAGAGAAATATGTCTCTTGTAGCTTGTTTTTTTAAGCTGAAGAGAAACACACTTTCTCAATGTACAGAAATGCCTACTCCATATTCATACTAGATTTGCATTTGAGTCCAAAAACAATAGAATGATTTTGTTCCCTGATAATTCTTCAAGCTCAAAAATTAGTGTGAGCCACACTCCCAATGGGATTCCAATGAAAATTGGATTTGCAATAACTAGGGGGAAACACAATAAAACCTTCAGTGTACAAAGACAAGATTTATGCTCTCCATTTACCTTTATTTTATGTCCTGGGGAATAATCATCTTTGACATTTGTAAACTACCCTGCCTCTAACAGTCCTTCAGGACTTCCTCATTCAAGAGCTGCTTGCCCAATGTCACTTCTCTACTCAACAACATGCTATTATTCAGTGGTAAGAGGCCAAGGCCTTTAAATGAAGGAGGGCAGTAAGATGTGTGTAAAGGAAAACTTGAAAAACTTTCCTCAGGGGAGAACCTCTAGGACTGTGAGTTCCTGTGCGTATAAACTAACTTGCCAGCCGGTGTGGCTGGTTGGGACCCTGTGCCTTGCAGTACCGCTTCACCCCAGAGAAACTACTAAGTGCCCCTTTGGTAATTTCAAGCCTTTGGAAGAGTCCCTTAAAGACCTACCTGGTTTAACTTTACACTTCAGTGTTACTGATAGACCAACAAACTGTGGTTCATAACAGGGCAAGCATTTCTTAAAATCATAACCTTCTTGAACACAAAATCAGACATGTAAATTACCAGTAGGTCTATTTTGGGAGCAGCTATCAAAGTAATGAATACAAATGACAACAACCATTATCCTAGCTTATTTGTGGCATCACACTGTCCTGGGAAACTACAGTTATGGAAATCAAGGGAATATTGCTTAATATTACTATTAATAAATTACATGCTAGAGCAGCAGTGGCGATAACTCACCAAGTTGATGTAACAGAATATATAAGTATGCATATGATTCATATTCTATGGAGCCCAATCCTATTTTTAAGTAATTTGTGATAAAAGATGTCCAGTTATAATTTTGCCTTTCACATACTTTGAATTACAGTAACCTAACTATATGTTGGCCAATTTATAATACTTCGCATATATACATACATACATATCTCTGTCTGTTTATCTATCTATCTATCTATCTGGGGAAAAACAAACAAAATAAAAAAGTTTCCATTAAGTTTCTATAACTGTACAACCAGAATAGAATTATCTACTTCTGGGTACTCATTTTTCACTTACAGCTCTTAAGATGCCAAAACTATTCTGTTTTGCCTGTGGTTTCATTGTATGAAGAGAGAATCATTTTTCATCTTTCACTCAAATTCTCAAACCTTTTTTAAGGAGGAAAAGTCACATTCTTTTTTTTTTTTTCTTTTGGAAAAAAGCATTCTGTAAGGATATATTCTCTACAACTTCTTTAAAATATAAGATGTGCTTGCTTTTTTCTTCCCCTTAAAATTTCTAGTTAGTATCAGTTCAAATTTACAGGAAAATTTGATTTATGGCTTCATAGGTTAACCCAAACACCTTATATATTTTTATACTACAATGAGTACAAAAAAGTTGTAAATTAAAAGAAATAACTTAAAAGCATGTTTATAGCATTAATATTGATCTAGTGCAACTAATCTTAATGCCTGAATTCAGAAAATAGTTACATTTTTTAACTTAATTTGAACTAATTGCTTTTTAAATCTTTGAAGATGGGTTTAAAATTAGTGTCACAGAGGCACCTGGGTGGCTTAGTGGGTTAAAGCCTCTGCCTTCAGCTCAGGTTATGGTCTCAGGGTCCTGGGATCAAGTCCCGTTATCGGGCTCTCTGCCTCAACAGTGAGCCTACTTCCTCCTCTCTCTTTCTGTCTGCCTCTCTGACTACTTGTGATCTGTCTGTCAAATAAATAAATAAAATATTAAAAAATGAAAAAAAATCAAATTAGTGTTACTGTTTTTAAAATTCTTACTAATTGAGAAAGGTCAAGTTGCTCATCTGGTTCTGGACTTCTCTACATTTGGGGTTTGGAAAGGGCTAAGACCAGTGTTTCAATTGAATGCACTAACTGTTCTGGTCAAATACTCCCTTTTTGACTCTCTCTAGTATTGAATCGATAGCATATGCCACTTACAGAATCTTATTCTGAAAGACAAGGAGAATTAATCAGGCAAATAGTTTTAATGCTAGTTTTCTCTCTTACATCTTGTTGGAACATATACTTGACATACTAACATTCCAATTGGAATACCTGTGGTATATCCAATAAAACATGGATTCCAAAAGGACCTCAAATTTGTTCTAAGTTACCTCCCCCTATCCTGATTTAGAGTTAAAAACAGAGTTTGAAACCATATAATAGGAGTACAATTTTTAACCCAGATGATGTTGATTGGCTTGTAATGAGAAGTTAACCTAAGGATAAAGCACCCATTTACAACTGACACTTCTTAGTGAAGAATGAATGGATGTATTCATTTCATTATTTGTTGCAAAGATAGTGAAGCAACTTAGATTCTAGATGTAAAATACCAATAATGTCAAAAGTTCAAGAAAGATGAATAAGGCATTTTCTGCTCATAATGCATTAATGACAGAGAATATAATATAGAAATGTACACAGGTACTTAAATTCCAATATAACAACTTCCACATCAGGTTGACAAGAACCATAAAAGTAAATGAATCTATCCTCCAAATAGTCAAAAGACAAATAAAATGTATGAAACATGGTTTTCAAGGCATTGGACTTAAACTTCACCATTTCAAAATCATACTGAATGTAAACGGTTTAAAAATAATCCCAATAACGGGTGCCAGGTGGAACAGTCAGTTAAGTGTCCAACTTTGGAGCTCAGGTTGTGATCTCAGGGACATGAGATCAAGCCCTGCATCAGTCTCCATGCTCAGCATGGAGTCTGCTTAAGATTATCTCTCCTTTTCCCTCTGCCACTCCTGCTCATGCTCTCTCTCTCTCTCTCAAGTAAATAAATAAGTATTTTTAAAAAATAATCCTAATAAAAAGGCAAAGATTATCAGTTTGAAGAAAGCAAGACCCAAATGCACTTTCTTTCTAATGACATAAGTAAGTTGTAAAAAAAAGAAAAAAGTATAGCAATGCTAACACTAATGAAAATAAAGCTATAGTGGCTGTATTAAGGTCCCATGAAGTTGATTGCAGGAAAACGGTATATTTTTAGGGAAACAGAAGATTCATAACGGTGGAAAGTTAATTCATCAAGAGGTCATCACAATACCAAACATTTATATTCCAAATAACAGAGCTTCAAAATACACATGAAAACTTGATGTAACTGACAAAGAAATAGACAAGCCACAATTATATTCGGATACTTAATTATTCCCACCTCCATAGTAGATAAAACAAGTAAAAAGAATAATATCATTAAGTATATAAAAGACTTGTGTTAGTTAGGATTCTTTAGGAAATAGAACCAGTATAATATTTACCAAGAGCTACATAGAAAGAGACATTATGAAGGGTTGGCTCACATGACCTTGAAGGGGGACAAGTCCCATGATCTACCACCTTCAAAATGGAAACGCAGGAAAGCTGATGGTGCAGTTTCAGTCCAATCCAAAGGCCTAAGCACCAGGGGGCTAATGGTATAAGCTCTAGTTTGAGTCCAAAGTTTTAAGAACCGTTACGTGCTGATGTCCAAGGGCAGAGCTAGGTAGTCAAGCAGGGAGCAAATTTGTTCCTCCTCCATCTTTCTGTTCTATTCAGGCCTTTGACAGATTGCACGGCGCTCACCTATATTGGTAAAGGTGGTCTTTACTCAGTTTACCGATTTAAATACTAACCTCTTCTAGAAATACCCTCACAGACACACCTAGAAATAATGTTTTCCTACCTTTCTAGGCATCTTTTAGTCCAACCAAGTTGATGCATAAAATTAATCATCACAAGTGAACCAATTTGAAACTCTGATATTAATAGAACACTCCACCTACCAATAGCAAAATACACATTTTTTTTTCCAAGTGCACGTGCGACATTTACCAGGAAAAAACATATTCAGGCCTTAAAGTAGATCTCAGTAATTTTATTTTTCAAAAACATGGTCTCTGACTATGGGGGAACTAAATCAGAAATACAAAGGATCTATGGAAAGTTTCCAAATATTTAGAAACTGAATACCATGCTTCTGTATAACCCATGTCAAAAAAGAAGCAAAAAAGAAATTAAAATATTGTCCTGAATGCAAATGAAAACAGGACATATCAAAGTTTGTGGATAAAGCTAAAGTAATAGCTAGAGGGAAATTTATCACATTAATGCCTATATTGGAAAA
Source organism: Mustela nivalis (assembly GCF_964662115.1). NCBI lineage: Eukaryota > Metazoa > Chordata > Mammalia > Carnivora > Mustelidae > Mustela > Mustela nivalis. The sequence goes on from NC_139027.1 coordinate 15,959,741, forward strand.
CAAGAATTTTATCAAGCCAATGACCTCAGCTCACCCTAAGAAACTAGAAAAGGGAGAGCAAATTAAGTACAAAATAAGTAAAAGAAAAGAAACATAAATATCAGAGCAGAAATCAGTATACTAGAAAAAAGGAAAAATATAGAGAAAGACATGAAAACCAAATGATCTTTATTTGGTCTTTGAAAAGATTTTAAGAAATTGACAAATCTTTAACCTGACTAATCAGAAAAATGAATGAAAGATACAAAATTGTCAGTGTTGGAATTGAGAGAGGTGACATTGGTATACATTCTACACATATTAAAATGTTAATAAGATAATATTTTGAATAACTTTATTCTAATCTCTACAACTTAGGAGAGACGGACAAATTCTTTGAATAACTCAAGCTAGAAAACCTAATTTAAAAAGAAATGTAATAGCTCTATATCAACCACAGTAGTGTGATTTCTAGTGAAAAATTTTCCCACATAGAAAATTCTACACCCAGATGGGTTCATTGGTAAATTCTACTGATCATTTAAGGAAGAAATACTGCTGATTCTACAAAAAACTCATCCTTTAAAAAATTGAAGAGAGCATGCCTCTTATGTTTTGAGGAAAGTATTACCCTGATTAAAAAAAAAAAAAAAAAAAAAACTAGACAAAGCTATTACAAGAAAATGAACCTTCAGGCTCTAGCAACATTTTTCTAGATATGTCTTTTGAGGCAAGGGAGATCAAAGCAAAAATAAATTATTAGGACTGTATCAAAATAAAAAGCTTCTGCAAAACTAATGGAATAATCAAAATTAAAAAGCAACCTACTGAATAGGAGGAGATATTTGCAAATGACATGTCTAATAAAGGGTTAGTATCCAAAATATATAAAAAACCAATGCAACTCAACATCCATAAAACCAAATAATCCAATTTTAAAATGGACAGAAGACATGACCAGACATTTCTCCAAAGAAGACATATAGTTGTCCAACAAACACATGAAAAGATACTCAACACTTATCATCAAGGAAATGCAAATTAAAACCACAATGAGATATCACTTTGCATCTTTCAGAATGGCTAACATCAACAAAACAAGAAACAATAAGTGTTGGTGAGGATGTGGAGAAAGGGGATAACTCTTGCATTGTTGGTGGGAATGCAAACTGGTACAGCCACTCTGTAGAACAGTATGGAGATTCCTCAAAAAGTCAAAAATAGAACTACCCTGAGATCCAGCAATTGCACTACTAGGTATTTACCTAAAGGATAAAAAAATAGTAACTCAAAGGGATACAGGCACCCCTATGTTTATAGCAGAATTATCTACAATAGCCAAGTTATGGAAAAAGCCTGAGTGTCCATTAATAGATGAGTGGGTAAAGAAGATGTAATGTAGGGGCACCTGGGTGGCCTCTGCCTTCGGCTCAGGTCATGATCTCAGGGTCCTGGGATCGAGCCCTGCATCTGGCTGCTCAGCAGGGAGCCTGCTTCCTCCTCTCTCTCTGCCTGCCTCTCTGCCTGCTTGTGATCTCTGTCTGTCAAATAAATAAATAAAAATATTTTTTTAAAAAGATGTATATACAGACACACATATATAAAATGAAATATATTATTCAGCCACAAAAGAAGATGAAACCTTGCCATTTGCAACAGCATGGATTGAGCTATGAAGTATAATGCTAAACAAAATAAGTCAGAGAAAGACAAATATCACATGATTTCACTCATATTTAGAATTGAAAAACAAAACAAATGATCAAAGGAAATAAAAGAGGGAGACAAACCAAGAAACAGACAACTGCAGAGAACAAACTGATGGTTACCAGAGGAGAGATTGGTGGAGGGATGGGTAAAATAGGTGATGGGAATTAAAGAGTACACTTATAATGATGAAAAAATAAAATAATAAAAAAAAGAAACATTTTGATCAATATTCTTTATGACATAGATACAGATATTCTAAACAAAATTTTAGCATACTGCAGTCCACAATACATAAAATGAATAATACATTATGATCAACAACTATTTGAATAGGTAAATATCATATAGATTTTTAATATTCATTACAGGATTACAGTTTTCCTGAGACAAGTCTTATGTAAACAACATCATATATTTTTTAAAGTCATCCACTGGATTTCCTACCACCAGAAGAGCCCCTTGAAATATTAAACATCCAAAGCTTTTCTCCACTTTCAAGGCTGTGGAAAACAATTGCCATGGTGTCTTTCTTTCCATATCAGTGTTAGTCCAGCCTCCTTGCTTTCTTAGGAAATATGTCTCTTTTGTTGGAAAGAGTTTTCCCAGAGTCATATCTAAAGATACATGAGTTCAGCTGTTCTTCTAGTGAGTGTATCCCAGGCTTATCCTCTGTACTTCTTCTTTAGGAAATGCAAGTTATTATATTTTAACCATTCAGTCCTTCCAAAAACCAACTCTAAACATTTTAATCTAATGCGTATGACCTTTAAGACTTCTGAGACTTTTAGTCTTGAATGTTCTTGAAAGTGCTTCAGATTAATGTTCTGGGGTTCCCATCTTGTTACACCATGCGTTCTCAAAGGCCATAAACTGGGATTTTGTTTCCAGGTAACTGAAGCTTTGTAAAATATAACTTCCTTTTATCTGTGCCACATTTGTCTCCAGTTTCTCTCTGTGCCTCATTGTCATCTTTTTCTCCCAGATATCCTTATTTCTAGGTCATTGCCTGTACTCACCAACACACCTATCCTAAAATGTTGTCTGTGGCTCTTCTGGTCCTGCCTTTTCTTTCTTTTTCTCTGGTTCACCACCTGGAATGACATAATTACAACCAACAAAAATGAGCTATTCCTTTAAATCAGAAGCACTCATAAATGTCCTATTCCTCCTTTTCTTTCACTGTAAGGCTAATAGTTCAGGAAGCCAACTACAGGAAAAGGAAGAACATAAAGTTGGGATTCCCGTATTTTATAGGTTTAATTTCTTATAGTCCCTAAGTAATAATTTTATGATCATCATCCATTGTGTTCCAAAAATGGAAATAGCCAGAGTTGGTAAACACACACAACCACATATATACACTCTCACACATTAATCACATGTGTAATACCAATGGACAGCCAAGTATGTAAATGAAGGATCATAATATCACATCCAACTGCAGTAATAAATGCTAAATCCAATTTGTAGATACACTGTTGTATCTGAACCCATAGAAATGTGGCCATTTTGGAATTATACTTTATAAAATGCCCATACTGTTATTTGGAAAGAGGCAAATCTATTTTTCATAACTTTATATATTTCTATTGAATGTTTTCTTTACCTAAGAAATTTAATTGCTCTAAAGAAAGGTGGAAGTGTTTTGTTGTTGGTTGGGTTTATTTTTTTTTAGTTATTTTATTTTTTATTTTTTTTCCCTCCAGTGCTGAACAACTACACACTGATGGGGTGACTCATTAGCTGAATCCATTAATCTCAGCCAAATATAAAGATCCAGATGGGATTGAGAGGAAGCAGGCCATTCCTTTCCAAGAGTTAGCATAAGGAATACTCAACTCAGGGTGTCAGATTTTATATTTAGCTTTGGCTAAGGAACTATAGGTCAAATTTTATGTTTCTTTTGAGGATTACTAAAGAAATGAACACTGCAGAGACCATTATTTTTTTCCTTAATTCCTAGGGATATAAGAACAATAAAAATCTTAAAATCTGCAAAAAAATACAAATATTTTCAAATTCCTTACAGTATAAAAGGGTTAATAACTTAAATGAACTCAGATATAGCATGTGTATGCATACACACACAAAACTTCTTTTCCTACAAAATATTTATATTCATGTATTCATAGGGGATACAAAATGTTCCATAGCAAAGTTCTCACAATAAAATTCTGTAAGATTACTTTCAGGGAGTTGAATCTCCTTTACTCAAGACTGGTACTATTTCCTCTTTCCGTGAGAAACAAAGGGTTTTGGTAGGTGTAGTATAAGCCACACAGGGATGGGGTTGATACAATTTGGTTTAAAGTTTGAATGGTTGGTTTAATTCAGAATTGCTTAGGAAATTCACTTAATCACTTTTATCTGCAAATAAAGTAAATAATAACAGCTGATTCAGTGTTATGAGGATTATATTAAATCATGTCTCTAATCTGCTAGCTCTTGCCTGGCCCTTGTGGTGCATATCCAAATATGCCTGGCCCTTTGTTGATTTTTCCATCACTGGTAAGAGAGCATGAAGCTAAAAAAAACAACCTTTAAATGAAGAATATTGAGTTTCTGAGAAGCAAGATCTTTGAAGATATAATAAACCAGTTTTATCTCTTAAGAAAGGAAAGAGTTATTATAAAAGAGAATCGACCATCATTGTATTGGGAAACTGAAATGGCTGACAGTAAGGGTATGCATAAGCTACTTAGGAAGGAAATAAGAGCTTGTATTTCCCGTAGTAAAGATGATGGAGAGCTCAAGGACCCCATTGTGATTTTCCTCTAAACCTTAGGCATTCTTACTCTCCACCCTTCTTTTTTTTCCATATTTGGTCACTTTAGTCCTCAGGCAATACTTTGGATAGTGATCAGGACAGGGCTGCTGGTAGACAATGGATGAGTGCTCATAGGACCATTTTAACTAATATCCTACTTCATGCTAATTCAGATCAATAGCATGTCAGCAACATTTGATTTCGGGCTAATGGAAGCAGTCTGAATTGAGTAGAGAGTGGACAGTATCACTATAGAGGCAATAGTCAGAATTCACTTAAAATAAATACACATAGAATATATATGTAACCATGTCTTTGCCCTATGCAATTCCAAAGCCACTGAGGTATTCTAAGACTACAAACTGTCCACCAACTTTTCCTATATATGCATAGCTGCCATGATCTTCTAAAACATAACTTGGTTGAGCCTGGAACCTGTGTAAAGCACCATTTTAAGTTCTTAGAGGCAGTGAAAACAGAGAAGACTTGATAGTTATTCAAAATATCTGGAAAAATAGATTTCACAACATAATTCATTCTTAGTTATATCTCATGCCTAGAAGAATGTTATATATGTGTGTGTGTGTGTGTGTGTGTGTGTGTCATAAATGTTCAGTAATATTTGTAATTGAGTGGAATAGCTTCTTTATATTTATTGCCATATGTGTGTCGTACTGTTTCCTCATAAAATAATTTTTAAATCATAAAGGTTAAGACAAAGCACTATTGCCTAAGTTTCTTCTAATTGAATACATATTAGATGCTCAATAAAACCTCTTCAACCCTGAGGGACTATATCCCCTGGTGAACATTACTACGGAAATGTCTGTTGCTGATGGTGACAAACAAGGATATTATCTTAGTTTCCATGAGAGCCGGTTCTAGGAATCTGGGACCTCTGTTTAACCCTCATCCATAGCTAAAGCTATTCTTGATGTGTTTCCTTATGTGACCAACATTTTCCTTGGGGGAAAAAAAATTCTTACAGAAGTCAGGCCCCAAATGACTTATTTACCACTTAGGGCTATTTATCTTTCCAAGGGTAATAGGCATCTTGAAAATGTAAAGTGACCAGCTAGTCACCACCTCAATCAATGATTTATAATTTAATTAAATGATTCCTAAGCACTGGAGATGAATGAGGAAAATTGTCTTTCTAGGATCAAGTTTTTTAATACATGAATTGGATGTGAAAGTAAGATGAGTAAAGGGAGGCATTGCACATACCAAGAGAAAGAAGGATTGAAGCAAGACTTGGAAGCAGAGATGTACGTGCGTACTAGTAAGAATGGTAAGAATTTCTGGCCATAGCTGTGGAAGCAACACCAGAATAATTTGTAGTCCTGATGAAATTCCCAGTCATTTCAGGTTTAAATTCCTCATTCTCCTCTTCTTTCTCCTTTCAGACCTTGTTCAGTTTGCACCTCCTCCAGAATGACTCTGGTGGATATAAGGAAAAAACTCTACTTCCAAGTGACAATCCATGTAATTTTCATTGACCGTCTACTATGAACCAGACACTGGATATGGAAAATAAGAGAAAATACCCACTTTATAGAAACTTGCAATGCATTGGGGAGAGAGAGGGAAGCAAAGTGTCTTCAGCATATTATGTAAAGCATGATAAAGACTGGTTTGCACTCGTAGAAGTCAAAGGAAGGTGTCTATGTATGTATTTGGGGGAGGGGTAGAGAAAGACAGTCCTTAGATCCACCATGGGTTTGATAAAAAAATTTTGAGAGTATAGGTAATTACAAGTATTAGCTAGGCAAAAATGGGAGAGAGCAGTATTCCAAGCAGGACCAGCTTGTGTACAGGCAAATTGGAGGAAAACTCAGAGTCTGGAGTAGATGACTTTCCTTCACTTTAACTTTTCAAATTAAATATTGGGTAAATACATATGAATATTTATAAAAAAATAGATAAGTTATAAAGGATAACAATATATCAAGCACTCGTATATCCCCTGCTCCATTTAAAAATGATCATGACTCTTGAAGCCCATGGTATACTCCTTCCCATTCCATTGTTTTCTGCCCTACTCAGGTAACATTGTCCACATTTTTGTATTTATCAGATTATTGATTTTCTTTATTCTTTTTCTTTTTTTTTCTTATTTTTTCCACATATTTCTGACTCTAAATGATTTTTGTTTAGCTTTCCATGGGTTTGAAAATGTGTATAAATGGGTCATACTACATATATTCTGCACCTTGTTGTTTCAGTTGATGATTTACTGATTTGTTACACTGTATTAATATATCATAATGATAGTTAACCGTTTTAACATCTTGCTTATTGTCATTTTGTCCACTATGAATATCCTAGTATAGTTTTCTTAGTGCATATATGGAGCATGTATAGAAGTAAAACTTGGGTGTGAGGGTGTCTCCATGTCCAAGTGTACTGGACTGGGTAATCTCAAACTGTTTTCTAAATTGATCATATCAATTTACATTCCTACCAGTTTTATGTGAGAAGATCTGCTGGTAGCAAATTCATACTTTTTTTTTGTCAAAACTGTTTTTATTGCACCTTACTCTTGAAAGATACATTCATTGGGAATACAACTTTACGTTGATAGTTATTACCTATTACACAATGAATATTTTATTACACTGTATTCCAGTTTTCATTGTTGCAGATCAGAAAGCAGCTGCCATTCCAATAATTGTTCCTATGGTAGTAATCTATATTTTACTATAGTTATTTCTATAATCACCTCCTTGTTTCTGATATGTAGCAGTTTGCCATTGTGTAAATGGGTGTGTGGTTTTCCTGAAGCTATTGATTCATAACTGTTAATAGTTCTAAAGTTTTTAGTCATTTTCTCTTAAAATATAACTTCTATTCATTTCTTATCAATTCTTATTCTAGAATCATATTAGATATATTATGGATATCCTTACTTTGTCTTAAAACCTCTTTCTTATATTTCCCATCTTTTTAAGCTACATTCTAGAACAATTCATCAGTTACTTCCTTAATCATGTCTATTTACCTTTAAACCTTCCATTAGAGATTTTTCAAAATGTATTAGTTCAAAGATGTATTTGGATTTTTTTTTTCAAATAAGCTTGACATTTTATATTTTCTTACATTAAAAATTTCCCTTTTAATATATTAACATACTTATTTTATATTCAGTGTTTCATAATTCCACGGTTAAAGTGTCTGGACATCTGATTCTATGATCTGTTGTTTCTGTCTACTTTTGTTCATGGTGCCTTCTTTTCTTGTGTGTTTAGTGTCTTTTCCCTATGATGTCATAATCTAAAAAAATATCTTTTTAATTGGAGGCTATTGTTGAAGGAAAGTTGTGAGAGTACAGAGTTTGTGTTTGCTTTTGTTAATGCACTACAAAAATAAGTTTCAAAAATGGCAAAGTTCATAGCAAGGTGAGTCAAAGAGCAAACATAGTAGAAGGGGCCTGGTATACTGAAAATACGGCACATTATTCTATAAGTAATGAAAGGCCACCGAAGGTCTGCAAAGAGAGAAACACTTGGTACAGTAATTTGTTGTGTTTTAGGTAAATTTTCTGGATTTCTGAAAATTTCTGACAGTACAAGATTTCAGGTAAGACTGATTAGGTGGCTCCTTAATGCAATATTTTAGGCAGAAACTGATGAAATCAACTAGAGCACCCGAGGTAAAACAGAAAGGAGAGAATAGATTTGGGAATTACCAGGGGGTGAAATCAACAGTATTTGCTGATAGCATGGAGAAGAATGATATGGAAAGAGGACAATCAAAATGGGACTGGTTGAAGAAAAATAAAATATAAGATAAAAAAATTATGGGTTAATATTCAAGATTTGAAGAAATGGGGACAAGAACACAAGTGGAGCAAGTAAGAGCAAGGATGCCTGTCATCAGAGATGCGGGTGACACTTACAGAAGGGAGGGCAGAAAGTTGAGGAATTTTATACCTGGTCAATTCTACATAATTCACCCATATTTAAATGAAAACACAATCTCTTTCCACCCTCGTAACTATTACTGAGAAAATAGCTAAAACACAATATGTGAGGATGGTTCTAAGCAAGTGCATCCATTATCTCATTTAATCCTTATACTGGTTTTGTGGGGGTAGCAGCTCCCTTCCTTTCCTCTTCTCGTTCGTCACATGATGGAATAATGGAGGCATAGAAATTTTCAATAAATTTCCCAATATCATAATAAGATGAACCTGTCAGAATTTGATCTGAAGCAATTTATTACAGAGCCAATCTCTCCTAATCTAAGAATTTACATATATTATCTTATTTAATTCTCAACCCTACAACCCTACAACCCTAACAACCTTTGTTGTTGTGTCTTCAACTGTTGTGTACCTCCTGCCTCAAGTATGATTCAGAGAAAGCACAATTCCTTGTGCCCCAGAGTTTAGGGATTTTCTGAATTTTAGGGATGAGATGATAAACCATGAGTGCTGGGAATGGAAGTGGCTGTGGGCTTTTCCCATTACCCAGGAATCCAGCCCTCTGAGGGTCAAAGACAATGTTATGATTTGGGGAAAATGTGCTTGAAGAGAACAGGAGAAAGAGGATTTGGGGGAGGATCCTGTGAAGAAGAAAGAAATATGTTTAGGGAAGAGGAGGACATGTAACCCAAATAAAAAATTCTAGATGACAAATGCTAGCAATTTTGTGAAATGACAATTTTTTCAGAATGAATAATAAATTGTATATTTTGCCTCCCACATACAGATGGTATAAATGTTTTAATTACTGAGGTGATGTAGCAATATTCAAGATAATATGTGAATTAAAAAATTACCTGTCATTTCATCATCCCAATAAAGCAGTTACTTTAATTTTTTATTTGTATTATACTCTGTGAAAGAAACATTCCATTGTCTACTTGTATTAAAACTGTGACATAAACATTTTGATGTGGCAACTTAGTATGATTTTAAAGAGTCTATCATACCCATCAAGTAAATGCAAATTTAGTATTAGGTATTTTGCTCTTCTTTCTTCTATTTTTAAACTATTTTAACTTACTCTTCAATAGACCTGTTGATTTATAAAACAATTTCCTTCTGTTGAATGATTTCTTTAGGATAAGTTCTCATGAAAACAATGATTAGGTTAGAGGGAATGAATATCTTTATGGTTTTTGTTATAGACTAGATATTAATGTTTAATTTTTATTCAGTATATTTTAAGTATTTTTCTTCTTTTATTTGGTCTTACACAGATACTCCAAGGTCCTCACACTTTTTCCAGGAGACCAAGAAATGGCAATTCAAAGGCAAATGAGTTGTCACAAAGAATTTCAGAGACTAAGCAGACACAAAGAATACAGAAGAGGTAACACCTTTTAATATATCACTGTTCCTGCGACCACCACACTGAGTTTCTCTATTTATTATTTCCCCTCCCCAGCACACTCCCAGTATCCTGCAAGCTCTTGGGCATGGGGGTGGTTGCAGAGGTTCAAATTCAGGATGTGACCAGGTGGACAATATATGTGTCAGTGGCTGATCGAGGGAATTGAGGCATGAGGCATAAATTTTTCTTTTGAATTTTCTTTGTTGAAGCTATAATTTACCTAGGGGATTTTTTAAAAATATTTTATTTATTTATTTGAGAGAAAGAAAGAGAGCACAAGCAGGGGAGGAGCAGAGGTATAAGAAGAAGCACTGAGCCCAGATAGTGAACTCAGGACCCCAGGATCATGAAGTGAGCTGAAGGCAGATGATTAACTGACTGAGCCATTCAGGCACCCCTACCTAGGGAATTTTCTCATTTGTTCTACCATTCCCACGTTCTCCTATGAAATTCCTCTTTTTGAATTTAAATACAAATGAGTCAATTTACGTAACAGAAACTGGATTATCAATCCATTTTCTCTTGTCCCTTATTTTCCATACTTACTCTCTTTATTAGTTGGCTGAGTGAATGTAAATAATTCAGTGGAGGAGTGAGAAAAGGCCCTCAAATGTGATGGTGACACAAGTTGTAAAGAACTAGGATCCTGCTCAAGAAAAGCCAGGGGACTGTGAGATAAGTGGAAATATGCTTCCATTGTGTTAAATTGCAGAGATTGAGAAATTGTTAGTCTCTGCAGCTGTGTGTTCACTTTCCTAATACATTTTATACAGTAATGAGAATAAATCCATAGGACTTCGTTAAATACTGCTTGATGCTCATCACTAAATGAGATAGTTGAATGAAATCTTTAAGGAACTCAATCTGGGATTGAAGATTTGGCTTTGTTGCTTGAGTGCACAAGGCATGGGACTATAAACTTCAGCACCTAATGAGGTTGTCATTTATTTCCAAACTACCTGAAGAATCCAGGCTGTGGTGTTTTGAATATAAACTGTAATCCTTCTTAGGTATAAGGACTTGGCAGCCTTGCCTTCAGAAATAAGCCTTATTCTAGGAAGCTTTCTGTTTTTTGTTTTGTTTTGTTTTAATATCAGCATTCTTCCACCCTGGTCAAAGTGATTAGGTGCTAAGATTGTGGACATGGCCTCTAGATCATTAAACCACTAGTTTTGCAACATAAATAATCTGAATTCAATATATGTAATGCCACAAGAGATAAATCACTGTGAAATCCCCTGCATATGGTTGTTCAGATGTGACTTCGGGGGCAAGCCACCTCACATGGAAAGATATCTGCCTGAGGTGATTAGGCTGGAATTTAATTTTACTTAAATGTGTGAACACTTTTAATAAGGCTCTGACGGTATTATGAAGTTTGCAGAATCTTTATATTTGAAAAATGTTTTATTTTGCTTGATAACACGTAGAAAAGCCCTTATTGTGATTAGCATTTGAATAGGAGGATCATGTTAATACTCTTGTTATTAATATGACAGATTTTATTTTCCCAAAGGTGACAACTGAACCCAGTTCTCAGATCATTTAATCCATGTATTTATGTGAATTGAACTTTTCTACCTTGTAATTTGGTTCTGGAGTACATTGGATTTCCTCCTGCCCTGTGGGGTTCATGCATCAATTTAAATACCTAAGTTATTGCCCTACTTTTTTTTTTTTTTTTGCTAAATATAAAAACTTTTTTTTTTTTCTGTGTTTTGATGGTTTTCTACATGTTTTATGGTGGTAACAGTCTCTATTGTCATTTGTGGGCTCTTAAACTTCTGTGAAGTTGCATCTGCTTCTGAGATACCTTTCAGTTGGGTCCCCATCTGCTTTAAAGACATTTGTAACAAATGATAGTACCTGAGTCTTTTACATGGAGGTGGGAAGTTGAGCCGGGGGGAGACAGAAGAGGAAATTATATATATATATATAGAAGATATATGTATATATATATATACAGAAGAGGAAATTATATATATATATAATATATATAGTTTTAGAGCCCTCAAATCCCCTCTTTCTGGAAACCTCTCACTGTTTCTTTTCTTGCTAAGAATTGGCCTTGATTGTGTTCATGGCCTTCAGCTTCTTTCTTGCATCAATTAATGCAAAGCTACTTCTATCTATTCCAGAGTACTTCTGGGAAGTCAAGTCTATGGTTCCTGAGGCTGCATTTTGTGTTACTGCTCAGTGCATTTGACCTTCAGAGAAACTACCTTCCCATAGGTGACTATAAGCTTCATTTAGAAGCTGCAGGGAATGTGCACCCACCTTTGAGTACACCAAGACCATATAAATTATGACTGCAAGTTTGTGTCAGATATAGGGCTGAACAGAAATGCAGATTCTGAGAAATTCCAAGATCTCTCTCTCTTTCTCTCTCATTGCCAACAGATTTTTGCCTTGGCCATTTCTGTAGGCTAGCTCCCCTTGAGTCCAATACACTTAACTAGCATCCCCTCTCCAATAAGCTTTCAAGAGCCCCACATTTGGTCCTCCTGACTTCTCCAGCCTGAGTTACAGCTTCTCTTACGTACATAGAAATATAGTTACTACCACCAAATGTTCCCACTCTTTTCTCTTCTTGGACCATTCTTTAAAACCTCTGTCTTCTCTTGCTTGGCCTGGATCTCACTACATTCTTCAAAGGTCAAAGGTCAGCTCAAGTCCTACCTTCTTCAAACCAGGGTTAGAAATCTCCTTAAACTTCAGGGCATCTAGGTGGCTCAGTGGATTAAAGCCTCTGCTTTCGGCTCAAGTCAAGATCTCAGGGTCTTGGGATCAAGCCCCATATGGAGCTCTCTGCTTGGCAAGGAGCCTGCTTCCCCCTCTCTCTCTCTCTGCCTGCCTCTCTGCCTACTTGTGATCTCTGTCAAGTAAATAAATAAAATCTTTAACAACAACAACCAAAAGAAAGAAAGAAAGAAAGAAAGAAAGAAAGAAAGAAAGAAAGAAAGAAAGAAAGAAAGAAAGAAAGAAATCTCCCTAAACTTCTTGACAGCTGGTTCCCAACTACTGTTTGGACACTGCTAGTAATACAAAACCACAACACTTCCAAGATAAAGTCATCTTATCTTGGTGTACCATATATGGGCTATATTGTTAAAAACCATTTAGTCTATGCCATGGCGTTCAGGTATTTGCACGATGAGTACAGAGCATGATAGTAATTATGTACTAGCAAATCTGGATTCTAATTCCTTTTCAGTCACTAACCAGATGTATGATCTTGGGAAACTTAATTATCCTCCTTGCATTTTAGTATTCTCTGCAAAAAGATAAATACTATATGAGTGAGTGGATTCTCATGTAAAGCTTCTGTCAAAAAATGTTATTTCTTAAAATTTTAGAAGTGGCATTTCATATTAACCAGATTTTGTAGAAAAATTGCAATGTATCCTCCAATTTTGATAAACAAAATAAAATTAGTAGTGTTGATGCAATTTTTATAAAAATGAATCAGATTCTTAAGGAGATATATATCAGCTACACTTGAAAATCAGTTTCATTATTTTAGAATCCCACCATGTATTCATTCTTTAAATATATGGTACTTCTCCTGTGATTCTGACAGAAAACTTTTTTCTCTTCTTACATGATTTTTTTCCCCCCAACAAATAGTTCCCTGCTATGCCTATGTATCAGATGAAAATAAACCTAAATATAAAATTTAGAAGAAAACTTGTATTGGAAGAAATGGTGCACACAGCTTATATGGGTGTTATATTGACAGATCAGGACTTTTTTATTTTATGTTTTATTTTATATTTAATTTAATTTAAATTTCATCTCATCAGAGAGAGGGAGCACTAGCTCGCAACGGAAGCAGCAGGCAGAGGGAGAAGCAGGCTCCCCACTGAGGAAGGAGGCCCATTCTGGACAGGATCTCAGAATTCTGGGATCATGACCTGAGTCAAAGGTTGATGCTTAACCAACTAGGTCACGCGTGTGTCGCAGATCGAGGCTTTTCCAAAGGAAATGATGATGGCATGTCATCCAAATCTCACAAAATAGGACTGGTACTACTGAGAACTACTGTTACTTTGAATATTTCAGGATTTGCACGTTGGTGGCTGCATTCCCTGGCCTCTCTGAGGTTTGTTAAGTCTTCTTGAAAAGCATGAAGCAGGAATGTTAGTGCAGGAATGATAGCTGAGTGAAGGAATGGAAAGTCTTCACAGTAAAGTTTTGATAAAGTGACCCTTCCAAGCAGCCAAAAGAATTCTGCTGGGCATTTGGAGAAGTAGGTGGATATGGCTTTCAAATATCAAAAGGAGAGGAAATTCTTTCTTCTATGCTGGTGTGAAGGGAGAGTGAAAGGGCTCTGCTAGGGCAGTAGAGGTAGGAACACAGCTTACTGCTGACAGTGACTGCTAACGGGCTGAAGTTTTGTGCCGTCACACTGCCAACATCCACCCTGTTGCTGACAAAGACATTGACCTTAGGTAGACTTCATTCACTAAAATAATGAGAGGGCAGAAGAAAATGCATTTGCATAATGTAAAGAGTGTGTGTGCTACTGCCGAAGAAGAGTGTCATGTATAATAAAAATGCTAAGCATTCTGTCCTCCCCATCTAAATGCATAACCCCAGGGTCAGTCACAACCAAAGTACAAACACTCAGAGCATAATTTGGATGCAGATCTGGTGGAGATTTCAGTCTTTTCAGGCATCTCTGAAGCCCTCCTTGGTACACAGGAGGGCATACAACAGACACAGTGGAAAGTGTTTAGAGTTAGAAGGTGAGTTCTATTTTTACACTCGCTTATTATGATCCTTAGCATAAGTCACTTATTCTTTCTGAGCCTCAGCTCCTAATGCAAAAAATGGGGACAATGTTGTATGTGGGCCAGATGAAGTAATAATAAAACAATTTTTTTAGTTTTTTTTTTTCAGTGTTCCAAAATTTATTGTTTATGCACCACACCCAGTGCTCCATGCAATATGTGCCCTCCATAATACCCACCACCAGGCTCACCCAACCCCCCCACCCCCACCCCTCCAAAACCCTCAGTTTGTTTCTCAGAGTCCGCAGTCTCTCTCTCATGCTTTGTCTCTCCCTCTGATTTCCCCCATCTCACCTCTCCTCTCCATCTGCCAATGTCATCCTTGTTATTCCTTATGCTCCACAAGTAAGTGAAAACATATAATTGACTCTGGGTGACTTATTTCACTCAGCGTAATCTCCTCCAGTCCCATCCAAGTTGATACAAAAGTTGGGTATTCATCTTTTCTGATGGAGGCATAATACTCCATTGTATATATGGACCGTATCTTCTTTATCCATTCATCCTTTGAAGGGCATCTTAGTTCTTTCCACAGGTTGGTGACTATGGCCATTGCTGCTATGAACATTGGGGTACAGATGGCCCTTCTTTTCACTACATTGTATCTTTGGGGTAAATGCCCAGTAGTGCAATTGCAGGGTCATATGTTAGCTCTATTTTTAACTTCTTAAATTCTTAAGGAATCTCCACACTGTTTTCCAAAGTGGCTGCACCAACTTGCATTCCTACCAACTGTGTAAGAGGGTTACCCTTTTTCCACATTCTCTCCAACACATGTTGTTTACTGTCTTGTTGATTTTGGCCATTGTAACTGGTGTAAGGTGGTATCTCACTGTGGTTTTGATTTGAATCTCCCTGATGGCTAATGATGATGAACATTTTTTCATGCGTCTGTTAGCCATTTCTATGTCTTCTTTGGAGAATTGTCTGCTCATGTCTTCTGCCCATTTTTTGATGTGATTATCTGTTTTGTGTGTGTTGAGTTTGAGGAGTTCTTTATAGATCTTAGATATCAGTCCTTTGTTTGTATTGTCATTTGCGAGTTATTTTCTATTCTGTGGGTTGCCTCTTTTGTTGACTGTTTCCATTGCTGTGCAGAAAAACAATTTTTAAATTATTATGTGCAAATTTTAAAACTCAGTGTCTCAGAATCAGATATTTTTTTATTGGGGTGTTATTTGGGGTTCTCTGAAAAACAGGCACAAAAAGAAGGGTTTAAATCTGCAAGATTTTTACTAGTGGAAATGCCTACATCAGGAAAAATAGGGAGGGAGATGAAGGAAGCTGGGGGAACCGAGTACCTTGATGCAAGTGTGACCCTGAGTGAGGGAGAGAAGTAGGAAGTTTGAGCAAATGTGTCATAGATTGTTGTACAGTCTGTGGTTTGGCAAAGCCATTTGTAGAGCCTTCAAGCTAGAGATGGCTATCAGGGAAGTTCCACATCTCCTAGCAATGGGTGTGCCTTAGTGTCTCTGCCAAACTCAGTCATTATTTAAAGTAGGCATGACTTTTGTGCAAAGATAGTGATGAATACCAAAATACAATAGTTGGTTCAGTTGTGAGAGCATGCTCATTTTTCTGTAACTTTTATAAATATACCCAAAGAAGTTTTCTTAGAAGAGACATGGATGACAAAAGGAACCAGCCATGAAGAGATATGGAACATACTGGTATATAGAGGAAACATCTATTATAAGGGTTCCAAGACTAACTGAGCCCTCACAATGTTCAGTGATGCTAGTAGGACTGGCAATGCAGCAAGAGAGGGGAGAGTTATAGGAGGTGATATCTGAGAAGTAGCCAGATCAGATACTGTATGGCCTCATAGGTTATGTGAAGAGTTTCAATTTTTTGGCATAAAATGTAGAACCACCAGAGTGTTTGTTTTTTTAATTAAAAAGATGAATTTTATTTGAGTATGGGTGACACGCAGTGTTACATTATATACAACCATCAGTTCCCTATATTTATAGATCTACTTCTGCTTTTTATTGGCTTATTTATTTTTCAAGTAAACTTGACACAGAATGTTACATTAGTTTCAGGCATACAACTTAGTGATTTGACACATTTATATATTATGCTATGTTCGCCACAAGTCTTGCTACCATCTCTCCCATTACATTTTTATTAAAATACCATTGACTATATTATTTATGCTCTGCTTTTTATACCCATGACTATTCATTCAATAACTGGAGGCGCTGGAGGCGTGTTATTTCCCTCTGTCCACCTATTTTGCCCAGTACCCCAGTTTATTCACTGTGTTTATAGTTCTGATTCTTTCTTATTATATTTTTTAGATCCTAATTATTAATGGAATCATATGGTACTTGGCTTTCTCAGCCTAATTTATTTCACTTAGTATAATACCCTCCAGGTCCATCCCCACTGTCTCAACTGGAACGATCTCACCATTTTTATGGCTGTATAATATTCCATTGTGTGTGTGTGTGTGTGTGTGTGTGTGTGTGTGTGTGTACCGGTATATATATATATATATATATATATATATATATATATATATATTAGACACTAACCCTTGTCAGACATATCATTTGCAAGTATTTTGTCCCATTCCAGAGGTTGTCTCTTTGTTTTGTTAATGGTTTCCTTTGCAGTGTAAAAGATTTTCATGTTGATGTATTCCCAATAGTATATTTTTGTTTTTGTTTCCTTTCCTTAGGAGTTGTATCTAAAAAAAGTGTTGCTACAGCCAATCGGAGAAATCATTGCCTCTCCTCTCTTTTAGGGTTTTATGGTTTCAAGTCTCTCTTTGAAGTCCTTACTTCATTTTGAGCTTACTTTTGTGTATGGTGTAAGAAAGTGGTTCAGTTTCATTCTTTTACATGTAGTTGTCCAATTTTCTCATTTATTAAAGTGAGATTATATATAAAATTATTAAATTGTATATTCTTGTCTCTTTAGTCATAGATTAATTGACCATATAGTTGTGTGTTTTCTCCCCTATTCTGTTTTTGTGCCAATACCGTACTGTTTTGATTACTACAGCTTATAGTATACCTTGGAATCTTTTATTGTGATACCCCCAGCTTTGTTTTTCTTTCTCAAGATTGCTTTGGCTACTTGGAGTCTTTTGTAGTTCAATATAAATTTTTAGATTGTTATAACTTTGTAAAAAATGCTATTTGTATTTTGATAGGGATTGCATTAAATCTATAGTGCCTTGGGTAATATGAATGTTTTAGCAATATTTTTTCTTCCAGCCCATAAGCATGAAGTGTCTTTCCATTTGTTCATGTTATCCTCAGTTTCTTTCATTAGTGTTTTATAGTTTTCAGAGTACAGGTCTATCATCTCTTTGGTTAAGTTTATTCCTGTGTTTTATTCTTTGGGGTCCAGTATTAAATGGCACTTTTTAAAAAATTTCTCTTTCTGTGACTTTGCTATTAGTGTTAATATAAACATTACCAATTCTGGGTATTAATTTTTTTTTATCTTGCTACTTTACTGACTTCATTTATTACTTCTATCAGTTTTTTTTTTATGGAGTCTTTAGGGTTTTGTATAAATAGTATAAGTTGTCTGTGAATATTGATACTTTAAGTTCTTTACCAGTATGAATGCTTCTTTTTTATTTTTCTTCTGAGTATTGTGGCCAAGATGGTCATATGATTTTTGTTTCCATAGTGTATAGAAATGCAATGGAGTTCTACAGTTTCATTGATTTTCTCTATTTTTATTAGTTTCTATGTCATTTATTTCTGTCCTGATTTTATTGTTTTCCTTTTTCTTCTCCCTTCGGGCTTCATTTGTTCTTTTTTCTCGTTCCTTTAGGTGTAAGTTTAGATTGTTTATTTTAGCTTTTTCTTATTTCTTCTCAGAATTCTCTTCACTCTGTCCCAAAGATTTTGCACTGCTGTGTTTTCCTTCATTTGTAACTATGTATTTTTGAATTTCTTCTTTGATTGCTTCATTCTCCTATTGGTTGTCTAGTGTCATACTGTTTAGTGTCCATATGTTTGTGGCTTTTCCAGTATTTTTCTTGTGATTTCTTCCTAACTTTATACCATTCTGATCAGAAAAGATTCTTGGTATGGTTTCAGTGTTCTTAAATTTATTAAATTTATTAAAATTATTAAATTTAGGTTTCCTTATGGGCTAATATGTTTTCTATCCTGGAGAATATTCTATGTGCACTGTTGTTTTGG
The DNA here is from genome assembly GCF_964662115.1 of Mustela nivalis. NCBI lineage: Eukaryota > Metazoa > Chordata > Mammalia > Carnivora > Mustelidae > Mustela > Mustela nivalis. The sequence goes on from NC_139027.1 coordinate 15,978,501, forward strand.
GATGGGACATTTCATATAGATCTGTTATATCCATTTGGTCCAATGTGTCATTCAAAGACAATGTTTTCTTAGATAAATCATCCAGGCAGAAAATCAGTAAGAATCTTAAAGATTTTTTTTTTTTTTTGCTTCCATTTACATTGTCAATGTTTTTCTATTCCTTCATTTTCAGTCTGTATGTGTCTTTAGATGTGAGGTGAGTCTCTTCTAGGCAGCATATACATGATTCTTGGCATTTTTATCCATTTTGCTTCCCTATGTCTTTGGATTAGAGAACTTGGGCCATTTAGATTTATAGCAATTATTGATGGGTATGTGCCATTTTAAAATTTGTTTCTGGTTGTTTTTGCTCTTCTATTTTGTTCCTTTTAATCTTGCTTTCTTTGCGATTGATGAGTTTTTATACTGTTATGTTTGAATTTCTTTTTTCTTTATTTTTTGTGACACTATCATAGGTTTTGGGTTTGTGGTTACCTCAAGGTTCATCTACAACATCCTATGTAAATAGCAATCTATATTAATTTGATGGTCATTTAAGTTCAAATACATTGTAAAAAAGAAGCACATTTTTTTTTCTTTTTCCTCTTCTCTTTCCTTTTTATTCCATTCTCCACATTTTATGTATATGTTGCCACAATTTACATCTTTTTATTTATAATTTTCTTATATCTAATTATGGCCTTTTTTTTTCTTTGACATTTCTCATAATGCTGGTTTAGTGGTGATAAGTCCTTTATCTTTTGTTTGTCTAGGAAACTCTTTATCTCCCTTGAAATCTAAATGATACTCTTGCTGAGTGGAGTATTGTTGGTTCTAAGTTCTTCCATTCAGCATTTTGAATAGATCATGCCACTTTTTTCTGGCCTGCAAAGTTTCTGCTGAAAAATCAACTCACAGCCTTATAGGTTTTCCCTTGTAGGTAACTTTTTGTTTCTTTTGCTGATTAATGATTCTCTAACTTTACCTTTGACATTTTAGTTATTATTTGCTGTGGTGTGGACCTCCTTGAGTTCATCTTTTTTGGAACTCTCCATCTTCATGGACTTAGGTGTCTTTTTTTTTCCTTCCTAGATTATGACAGTTTTCAGTTATTATTTCTTCAGGTGCATTTGCTATACATTTCATTTGCTGTGATAATGCAAGTTCATTTAATGTTATCCAAGAGATAGCTTAATCTATCCTCGTGTTTTTAAATCCTTTTTTTCTTTTTGCTATTCATCTTGTGTGCTTTCCATTACCCTGTCTTCCATATTGTTTGTATGTTATTCTGCATCCTCCAGTCTAGATTGATTTCCTCTATTTTTTTTTAATATTAATTATTCAATTCTTCAATTCCAATAGATTCTTTTTAATATTTTTGGTTTCTTTGTTGAAAGTCTCACTGGGATCTTCCACTCTTTTCTCCAGCCTTGTGACTATATTTATGATCATTACTTTAAATTTGTTATCAGGCACATTGCTTATCCATGTGCCATTTAGTTATTTTTCTGAGGGTTTGTTGTTGTTGTTGTTGCTCTTTATTGTGGAACATATTCTGCCTACCCATTTTGTTTGAATTTCTTTGTGTGTTTCTATGGATTAGGTGGAATGGTAACTGCTCTTACACTTGAAGGAGTGGTTTTGTATTAGTATCCCTTATATAAACTGTGCACTTGGTGACTTTTGCTGGCTGCCTGGAACTATGGCTGTATATTCTAGTTACTCTCTTAAAATGCTGCTTTTTTCATAATGAAGGAAAAATAAATAATAAGAAAAAGAAAATAAGAGAAGGAAAAAATTAAAAGGGGAAGAGAAAAAGGAAAACAGAAAACAATACCAAAGAAAACCAAAATTAAATCAATAAAAAAAATTAAAAAGATACAATAAAATTTTAATTAAAAAGACAAAAACAAAATTTATTTTAAAAAATCCACTGGTTTTTTTTTTTTTTTTTTTTTTTTTTTTTTTTTTTTTTTTTCTGTGCACTAGCACTACAGAGGGTAATGTGAGCTTGAGGACCCCTGGCTCACTGTGGTTGCAAATTCATTATGAACAGACTCCATTCCAGTCTGGTCTTTTAAGGTGGATGGGGAGAGTGTTCTCGAAGTTTCTTAGCTCTATTTAAAACTTGGCTATTTTTCTGTGTCCCAATGCAATGTGGGCTGGTGTGGGCTTATGGACTCTGGGCTCACTGAGGTCACAAGCTTACAGTAATGACTTAGCCCACCCATTATGGTGTCCAGACCCTGCTCCGGTTTAAGCTTTTAAGGTGGAGTGGAAATGTAAACTGTGTTGTTTTCCAGTCTCTCTACCCTGGACAGCATTGCCATAGTTCCTTCAATGCTTTGCAGAGTTCTAGTGTTGTTTCCTTGTATGATAGTTGTTCTTTTCAACCACAGGGTTTTGTTTGTGTGTTTGTTTTTTTGTTTTTTAATTCCTAAGGACAAAAGAATTTGTTCCTTTCCCTCAGTAGTATCTTCCCCCACTCCTGTTGTGTCTCTGTCTGTCTTGTTGGTTTTGGGTTTTTTTTGCTTGTTTGTTTTATTTTGTTTTAAAGATTTTATTTATTTATTTGACAGAGAGTTCACAAGTAGGCAGAGAAAGAGAAGGAAGCAGGCTCCCTGCTGGGCAGAGAGCCCAATGTGGGGCTTGATCCCAGGACCCTGGGATATCGCCTGAGCTGAAGGCAGAGGCTTTAACCCACTGAGCCACCCAGGGGCCCCTTTCTTGTTGTTCTATCTTTAGTTTTTCAGTGGCTGTCCATTTGGTCCTCAGTTCTTCAGGAGAAATCATTCTGTTAATAGGTGTAATTTGGTGTGTTCAATGGAGGAGGTGATTTCAGGGTCTTTCTACATTGACATCCTGGACCACAACCTCTACAATGCCTATGCAGTTGTTGTTGTTGTTGTAGGCAAGTGAGTAGACTGATCTTAGCTATGATATTTTTAAAGATTAGCCTCTCTGTTGTGTTTGGGACAAGAGTAGGGGAAGGGGGCTAGTTAGAAGGTCTAGTAGTGGTGAGAGAGTTAGGCCAGGACATGGACAATTATAGTCATTATGGAAGTCAAGGGAGTTAGCTCATCTGGGGAATGTTTTAGAAATTGAGTCAACATGACTCTGATAGTTTAGACTTTCCGATAGATAGCCTCCAAAGGAAGGAAACATTATTCAAGGGTTATGCCTTATTTTTGGCTTTAGGAACTCTGTGGACAGGATTATATTATTAAGAGTGGAAGAGTAAGGGAAGAACAGATTTCAAAGATGGGAAAATCCAATTTTCTCTGTTGGACATGTTTAACTTAAGATACTTATTACACATACAGCATTCATTAAAAATGTTAAGAAGGGGTTTCCTGGGTGTCTCAGTTGGTTAAGCAACTGCCTTCAGCTCATACCATGATCTTGGGTCCAGAGATCAAGTCCTGCATCAGGCTCCCTGCTCAGCAGGGAGTCTGGTTCTTCCTCTGATCTTCCACCTTTCATGCTCTCTCTCTCTCAAATGAAGAAATAAAGTATTTTTTAAAACTGTTAAAAAGGTAATTAGATCTAGAGTTTGAAACTTAGGATATGAAGTCTAGAGATATGATTTTGGAGATCACTGACATATGGATGATATTTAATTCTGTGGTACTATATGAGATTACATAGAGAAAAAAAATAACCAGAGAAGGTAAGATGTTGTAGGACCAACCCTTGAAGCAGTTCAACTTTGAGAATTCTGAAAGAGAGGGGAAAAATAGCAAGATAGACTGTGATGGGACACCCAGTAGAGTAGAAGAACCAGAAGAATAGGGACACCAAGAAAAAACCACTGAAAATCACTGATATCAGTGATATTCCATGTCATTTTGGGACTAAGAAAATTATAGAAGAGGCTATATAATACTCTAATATAAAAGTAACTATTATCCTCCTGATATTGGCTTATAATGGTTTAATAATTTGTCAAGGGCCATGCTGCTGATATATGGTAAATCTAGGATTCACATGCAGCTCTGTTATTTTATATGTGTGTATACACACACACACACACACACACACACATACAGTGAAGGCATGGAAGGTATAGCTATCTATCTATCTATCCATCATCCATGCCTTCACCGTTGCTACAATTGATCCCTCTGAAGTTTCAGTATTATCTCCCCAATCATATTGGAAGCCCTTTAAAGAAGGCATAGTGGGAAACACACCTGCACAATTCCCTCCAAAATCTAAGCATTTTGCTCACAGAAGGTGCTTTTAGTTTGGTAGTTGGTCAGGGAAAAGTTACATTATATGGTGAATCATGCTAGAAATACAAGCATAAAGAGCCAAAATCAATAATTGCCATACTGCCCATGTAGGTATCCCATCTCACTAGAGAGAAAAAAATAAATTTCCCATGACTGTCTTGCATTAAATGAGTCTAAAGGCCATTTCTGAACCAAGTAGAAACTAGTTGGAGAAACTTAGTATTTTTTGAACATCCTAAAGCACTTCCTTATTCCCAAGCTTTCAAAAGTAAAATTTTGGAGTACAAATATAACTTAACTTTGTGACAGAATATTACCTTTAGACACATTTGTTATTTCATGGTTCAGTTCATTTGACCCACAATTCTCATAAAATCAATGTTTTATAACTGGTACTTATCAACCACAAAAGTGTAATTGTGATTCTTTAAAACCAATATACACCTGGAATGTATACTATATTTTCTGTTTTAATAGTAAAAGCAGAGCATGTATTTATCAATAGAGTAGTCCTCACTTATCCACGCTAGGCTTTTCATAGTTTCAGTTACGTTTCATAGTTTCAGTTAATGGCAGTCTGGAAGCAGATGATCCTTGCTCTGCCCTATCAGAAAGTCAGTAATTGCCTAATGTTTTATTATAGTGCCTATGTCCTTCCCTTATTTTATGTCATCATATAGGCTTTTTTTTTTTAAGATTTTATTTATTTGACAGAGATCACAAGTAGGCAGAGAGGCAGAGAGGGAGGAGAAAGCAGGCTCCCTGCTGAGCAGAAAGCCCGATGTGGGGCTCGATCCCAGGACCCTGGGATCATGACCCAAGCTGAAGGCAGAGGCTTTAACCCACTGAGCCACCCAGGCACCCCTCATATTATCATCACACATCATCATCACCATCATCAGAAGGGTGAGTACAGTACCATAAAATATTCTGAGAGAGAAAGAGACCATGTTTGCATAACTTTTATTATAGCATATTGTTATAATTGTTATGTTTTAGAATTAGCTGTTGCTAATCTCTTACTATGCTTAATTTATAAATTAAACTTTATCATAGGTTGCATATACATGAAAAAACATACTATACATAAGATTTGGTACTATCCCCAGTTTCAGGCATCCACTGGGGGTATTGGAAGCCACTGTACAATGGTATAAATTTGAAGATGAATCATTTGATTTCCCATATACAGTATGCCAGTGGAACCCCAGGTGTAAATGTGACCAGGATTTTCTTTATTTTCTACCATTTAGTATCTGAAACAGGTGTTAGTAGTTTGGAAATGAAGGATACATCATCTGTGTTGCCATAGTCCATTGATTCTGAGACAGCTAGGACCTAAGGGAGTTTGGCCTGGAGAAAACACTGGTGACATGCAAACTGTCAATAAATATTTGATGCGCTGTCATGTGAAACAGGAAGCAGGCTTGCTCCGTTTGGCTCCAGCAGGCAGAACTGGAACTAATATGTGGGAATGACGTGGAGGCAGATGTGGACTCAAGATTAGGAAGAACTTTTTATTTTTTAAGATTTTGTTTATTTATTTATTTTTCATTTATGAGAGAGAGAGAGTGAGAGAGCAGGGGGAGGAGAAGAGGGAGAGGGACAAGCAGGCCCCGTGCTCTGAGACTGATATAGGGCTTGATCCCCTCACCCTGAGATCATGACCTGAGCCACTTAATCAATGCCATCCAGGTGCCCCAGGAAGTGCTTTCTAATAATTGGAATTATTTGAAATTGGAAGAGAAAATTGTATGAAGCAGTCAATTCTCCATTGCTTGGAGGATTAAAGGAGAAATTGGAGGGTTTCTTTTCAAGGATGTTATAGAAGGGTTCTTATATGCATGCTTGGAGTAAGCTATCTACATCAAATGTATCTATTATACCAGACCAAAGTAACTGAGGTCTTTTAAGGTTGTTTTTGTTTTGTTTTGTGGAGCACAGTGTGGCAGAGTTTGAATTCACGACCCTGAGATCAAAGATCTGGGCTGAGATCAAGAGTCAGTCACTTAACTGACTAAGCCACCCACATACCCCTCTTTTAAGTTTTATATAAAGTTGGAGCTATAGTATGATGAGAAGGCACCATTTTTCCCTCTCATTCCCCAAGCATACCACTATTAGTACATCTCACTCTCTCCAAATACTTTTGAAAAGTATATTCCACAAACTGAATAATCAAAGTTAGACTTACCTGGCTTGAGATATCTGCAAAAGCTCATTATCCTTGGTAATATCTAATATTTTGGCTCCTCTGTTTCTCTGCACCTTTGTCTCTCTCCTCTAACCCTACATACTACCTTTTACTCCTTTCCCTCTCAAATCTTTCTAGACTTCTCTCTGGCACCCACTTTCTATGAAACAAAGCATTTACTAAATTCCTATATGCATTTCTACATGTCACCTCTGTTTCCTACTATAACAAAAATATAGCTCTATCCTGAGTCTTTTATTTGACCTCCATTCTTCCAAAGTGAGGAATCCTTATTTCTCACAACCCATTTGTCATATTTTGGGGAGATGGACTCTTTTTTTCCCCATAATTCTGATTTCAAATATTTACTTTTCTCTGTCCTGTTCAAAGCTCTTACTCTTTGCCAAAATCTACCCTATGAATATTCTCAGGAATATTGCCAGCCAACCTCTTCATTCAACTCTAAGTCATTTTAGTAGCTGACTTACAGGCTTTCTCAAGTTCTGGCTTTATGTGGAGGAGAATCAATGTCCATTTAAACAGTGTATCCAAAATTTGCCTGCTTATATCCTTGAAATTCTCAACCCAATGAATTTTACCTCCATTCTAATTCTGCTATCTATTATGGTCAAAAATTGGGATTTTCCAATTCCAAGAAGTATAATTATTTTTAAAGAATTTTATGGATGTATAGTACACATACAGAAATGTATATTTCATACATGTATAGTCTGAGTTTTCTGAGCTAAACAGGCTATATCAAGAGTATGAGATAAAGAACATTACAGGCACCCCAGATATCCATTTAGTCACTACTTCTCTGATAATGAAACCCATCTCCTATTAGTTTTGACAATGATATAGTATTTATAAATGGGATCATATATATTTCTTTGTGTCCAGATACTTATGTTGAACACTGTTTATAGGTTGTATCAATACTATTATGTATAGTTCACTCTCATTGCTTTACAGTATTCCATTATGCTGGTCAAGGTCAGTTAGGTACTTTTCAATTGTTGTTTACTTTCAGATAGCGAAGATCTGAACATTTGGATGTTTGTCTTCTACTGAACATATGTGATTTTGTCTTTGGTTTATGGAAACTTTTGTCTACAAACATGTGTTTTGTTTTGACACTTATTCTGCTTGGGTTTCTCAGACCTTATTGAATCTGTGGGTTGATGTCTTTCAGCATTTTTGGAAAATTTTCAAGTGATATGGCTTTAGATATTGCTTTTTCAATACATATATTATTGAAATTAACAAAAGAAAAGGACAGATAGGTCAAAAACAATACCAAATATAGTTTTCTATTCCTGTATCACCACCTTTCTCATAGTATTGCCCCTTTCTTTGGCTCAGTACATGCCCAGATTTTATAAATCCCGCATGGTGCCAAATGAATGGCAATTGGTAACAGTTTGTTTCAAGATAGTTCTCATTCTGGAATTTTAGTTCATCTAATTTTTGTTGCTTCTACATACCATACACAGATGTGTTTAAAAGTATGATTTTTTTCACATTTACCCAAGCTTATAAAACAAATATTTATCTTTACAGTGTTAGAATATTTATTCTGTTAAATGTTTCCTATACAACCCTTACCTATAAAAGGGTATTATAAATTCTTATTCAGAAAGTTTAACTAAGTTGGCTTTGTACATCAACAGATCTTTTAATAAAGCTAACCTAATAACCAAAAACAAAAGACCATAGATAATATTTATTTAATTATTGATTGATTGATTCATTCATTCATTTACTTATAAAATTAATGCTTACCAGGGACTAAACTAAGTTGTTAGTATATCTTGATGAACACACTTAAAATGAATCCTTCCTTCATGAAGCTTAAATTCTGATGATATGAAGGAAATATTTTCACATATTTTGGGACTGTTTTAATCTGTGATTTTCTCTTCTTGCATCTTGCTTATTATGCAATTAGATTTTTGTTTTCTTCTAATGATTCCTGAAATCTTTGTGAGTTATCATTTCTCTATTCTGTGTTGGAATTATGCTCAGAAAGGTCTTTTCTGTGTTAGATTTAAATAAGCCAGGGATTATTCACTTTTGGTAATTTTATGTTTAATCTTATATTTAAATGCTTAGTTAGAATTATGAAAATGATCTATATCTCATTCCTTATCCAAATGGCTATTTATTCCAACATAACATATTAACTGTATTATTTTTACTCACTGATCTGGAATGACTTCATTATTGCCATATACTCAATTTTGACATATTTTCATATGTTAAAGATGATATTCTTTTTATTTGTCCATTTTTTCATATGTTTTAATTAACACATACCAAACATACACATACACAAATTTTTGGCAGGTTATTTTTAAAAATTGGGATTTTTAAATAATATTGCTTGTTGTTGTTGTTGTTAAGGGAGGAAGAATGTGGGGGGAATCTCAAGTGGGTCTACACCCAGTGAGCAGAGCCTAACACAAGACTCAATCCCACTACTCTGAGATCATGACCTGAGCTGAAATCAAGAGTCAGACACTTAATATCTGAGCCACCCTGAATGCCCCAGGTATTGCATTTTTTTAAAAATTAAAGTATAGTTGATGCAGAATGTTACATTAGGTTCAGGTATATAATATATTGTTTTGGCAACTCTATTCATTATCCTATGCTCACCCCAAGTGTAGCTACCATCTATCATCATACAACTCTATTACAAGGATACTGTGTTTTGATTCTGAATGATACATACAGAAAGAGATAATAAGGAGAATGGAGAAGAACAACATTCCTGGTGTTACTGGCTGAATATTTTTCAGGTGATGATTAAGGTAACAACCTTAGTAATGGAATAGAGGTGTGAAAACATATGGGCTATATGACTGAAAATAAGACTGGTAAAAATATACTAAGTTTATAAAGAATCTATTGGCCATTTATCAGAGAACTCACTGTTGGCTACTAAACAAAATACCCCAAACTTCAGTGGCTGAATGCAAAAAAAAAAAAAAAAAGTTTAATCTTCACTCACAAAAAGCCCACTGTGGATCAGATTGGACTTGGCAATTCTTCCATTTTCTGATTCTACCCTCTTGCTCTACTCAGTGATGATGAAAGAAAGAACAGGGAGGAATACATGAACTATTTCAAGGATCAGAATGATTCAGTCCCAACTCTTACTTTTCTTTTTGTGCTTTGGCTTCCAACTCTCACATTTGCCTGGCTATGGAGAAAGTGCATTCTGACTTACTCTTCTGCCATGAGATATGTTCATTAAGTCAGTATCTTCCTGTCCTGTGGAGGCCTGAAATTGTACATCTTGTCAGGGATGGGGAAAGTAAAGTGGTTTAATTTGGTGAGGGAATATCTGTAAGCGCATTCTGTCACAGTCCAAAGATCACATTCTGTTACCAGCTTCATCATTTTCATAGTCATCTCCTATATTTTATTTTGTATTGATTCCAGAGCCAAAAGAAGTTCTGTAGGCAGATCTAAGGTGGCCTCCAAGATTTTCTACTCACTCTCCCTGTGTATATGGCACAGTTTACCTTAAATAACTTAAGGGGATCATGTGTCAAGGAATATAGGTATCATTCAGGGATTGAGAGCAGGCCCCTGTTGGCAACTGGCGAGAAAATAGGGACATAGCCCCACAACTGTAAGGAAATGAGTTACTCCAAAAAATAACGAGCTAATAAGCAGATAAATAATAATAATAAGCAGAGGGATGTTTTCCAAGGGTCTCCAATCATGGGGATGTGGTGACCTTCTCATAGAACCCCATTGTGCACAGAATACGTGTCTATGAAGCATGAGTGTTATATCTTCCACTGTCCATTGTTAGTTTCTTAAAATTATGGGTCCTCTATAGGTATCCCATGATTTTGTTGAAAATGATTTCCTTGAAGAAAAAGGTTCAGAAGGTCACAAAGGAGTTACTTCTGAAAAGTGGAATTGGTGGAGGGATATTGATTGTGACAAGAAACTTTCACTCTTTCCTGAATATATATTTATTGCATATCTTTAAGAAGAAAACTAAATATATACATAAATATATATATAATATATACACAGTATATATGCACAATATGTATACATTGTATATATGCAATATACAATATAGATCATAATATATACTACATATACACAATATACAATATACATAAATATATGTATTGTTTTATGTTTATAAAATTATATTTATAAATTATATATTAATACATGCTAATGATGTATTATATATATCACATATGATTTATATATGTTATATATAAATATATATATTTATATATGTTATATATAAATTATATAAAAATATATTTTATTTATATTTACATAGTTAATGTGGTATTTTTTTGAAGGAAGGAAGGAAGTAAAGGGTGACCTTTGGTAATACAGAGTTATACTTAGGGGCCTCAATAGTCATTTGTCAATCGTGATGGTGATGATGGTGAATAATGAAGACCATTATTCCCTTCAATTTTACTTTGATTTGAACAGCATTTGGGCTTGGATGTTCACTGCCTAGATACCCGTCTTTTGGTTGAAGCTTTGCTCAGCCTTCTTTGTTAAATACCAATGAAATTCATAGATCTTTGCAACCTTAAGCTCTAAGAAAATTCAGTGCAAAAGCCTCACTTATGTAACTTTGAATTCAGACCTTGACAACTAGACAGGATTTATCTCATGCATATGTATTAATTTTAAGTGCTTTTCTGTAACAGTCATTTGACATTTAATATACCATAATTGTATTATTAAATTTAAATGCATATTTGCAATTCTAAAAGCATTACTGAACTTTATGGGTGAAAAATACATTCTCCTTCACCTTGGTTCCTTTTCACCCACTGGTTTTCTAGCTTTATCCTCTCTGCGACCCTCCCCTTAATCGGTGTTCTCTCTTCTTCCTTCACCCTCAGTTTCTCAACTTCCTTTCTTTTTCCACTTCTAACATTCTCCCTCTCCTCTCTGTAATCCATGTTCACTCACTCTTGCTGCACCTTCTTTCTTCTGGTGGAAATGTCCAGTGCACCTATTCTCTGCAGTCAGTCCTTCACACAGTGGTGCCTCTCAAGCACCTGTGGGGGAATTTGGAGATGCCACAGAGGCTGTCATGTCTCATCTATGATTTTTCAGCACAGTCTAAGGAGCATTTCCAGACAGCAAAATGGCCTATCACTTAAAAGCCTGCCCCCAGTGGTAATGAGCTCTCAGACAGAATTCTTTCAGGAAGTCAGTAGAAAGGATACCGAATGTGGGGAAGTTGGTGTTAAAAAAATAAATGACCTGAACAACCTTTGAGCTACCTTCTTCAGGACTTGGTATGTCTCCTTTTAGCGCCTTTGCTCTAACAGGTAATTAATAAGTGCTGCAGATGTCTAGCCCTCCACTGAAAATTCTTCACTTTGACCTTTTTCAATGTCAGGTGTCAAGGGGTTCTGAGAAACCAAGTCCTTCAACACCATCATTTTTCCCGGAAATAAAACTGAGGTCCAGAAAAGTTGAATCTTGGCTCAATTTTCAGCTTCATAGTGGCAGAGCTGACACATGGACCCCAGCCTGTGATTCACATTTGAGTGTTCACTTATCCCCTCAGCTTCAGCCACAACGGCACAGTTTGTGCTAAGTTCCCTGAATATGGCCTTCCATTTAATGGCTCTAATATCTGTATGCACTTGCATTTGCTCTTTGCCATGCAAAGAGGTGCAAATTTTCTAACTTTTCATTATATAGTCCAGTCTTTTTTATTCTTCAATATGACAGTCAAGTATTACCATCCCAGGAAATCTCTCTTGATCTTCCTCCATTACTTTTGTCTCTGTTTACCTAAATGCCATTCTCCTATATTCTATTACCATCTTGAATTTAATTCTGTTTGCACTTAACCACACAATACTAAGTGTTTCTATTTAATGACCACCACCTATATTAGAATATAAGATTCTGGAGGTAAGGGTCTGTGCTCTATTCAAATTTCCATTCTCGGACCTGGCACAGAGCCTATCATACTAGGAGCTGAAGATTTTGTTGACTTGAGGAAGTCAGGCCACTATTCTCACTGCTTCTCATAATCCCTTTTTTAGTAATTCCAAACTTTTTAAATAAAAACTCTCCTTCACCTGACTCTCCATCATCTTCCAGTTCTTACCCAGGCTTCGTTCTGTCGGCTGCCTTCACCCCACCTGGAATTTCCTGTATTTCCTCTCAACCTAAGCTTCTCAGTTTCCTTTATTTCTCCATTTCTTAGTGTTCTATGTTCTTCTTTCTCTTCCATTCACATTCACCCACTCTCAGCTGCTGCTTTCCTTTTTGGAAGGAAAGGGAATTTCCATTCTACATGGAAATGTCTAGTTCTTCTGTTCACTGAAGAACATTTCCCCCAAACACTCCCTTGCACAGTCCTATCTCTTGCTCGCCATACCGAGCAGCTTCCTTTTCAAGAGGCAGGCCATCCTTTGCTGATCCTCAGTCTGGGGAAGATCTGATTTCAAGCAGAGTCTAGGGTCTCTGATTTTTTTTTTTTAAGATTTTTTTTATTTATTTACTTGAGAGAGAGACAGTGAGAGAGGGCATGAACGAGGAGAGGTCAGAGGGAGAAGCAGACTCCCCATGGAGCTGGGAGCCCGATGCGGGACTCGGATCCTGGGACTCCAGGATCATGACCTGAGCCGAAGGCAGTCGTCCAACCAACTGAGCCACCCAGGCGTCCCTGGTCTCTGATTTTGTTGTCCTCTTCAAAAACTATTCTGGGGGGTGCCTGGGTGGCTCAGTGGGTTAAGCCGCTGCCTTCGGCTCAGGTCATGATCTCAGGGTCCTGGGATCAAGTCCCGCATCGGGCTCTCTGCTCAGCGGGGAGCCTGCTTCCCTCTCTCTCTCTGCCTGCCTCTCCGACTACTTGTGATTTCTCTCTGTCAAATAAATAAATACAATCTTAAAAAAAAAAAATCCTTAAAAAAAAAAAAAAAAAAAAACAAAAACAAAAAAACCCAAAAAACTATTCTGGGAAGATTCTCCAAGGTCTAACAGTTTAAACCCACCATTATCTTTCGTGCTCAGCTGAAATTCTTAACATGTGGTAAAAAGGTACTGCTGCGTTCTTCCTCTTTTCTAGAAATTCCCTGTGTTTATATTCATCACAACATGGTTTTCCCCAATCAGTCCACTACACAAACACATCTTACCTTAAGGACCAGTTTTAGGATGTTTCAGTGGCCACTTTACTCCTGCTTCTTTGTGTTTTCATCAAAACCTGAAGGACTGGGACGCCTGGGTAGCTCAGTTGGTTAAGCAGCTGCCTTGGGCTCAGGTCATGATCCCAGCATCCTGGGATCGAGTCCCGCATCAGGCTCCCAGCTCCATGGGGAGTCTGCTTCTCCCTCTGACTCTGCCTGCCACTCTGTCTGCCTGTGCTTGCTTGCGCTTGCTTGCTCTCTGACAAATAAATAAATAAAATCTTTAAAAAAAAAAAAACAAAAAAAACCTGAGGGATCATGTTAGTTCTCTGTCACAGAAAAGATTCCATTTTCTCTCCCGAAGGTCCTCCCCCCTTAAGGGAGGATTATTGACTAGTACATATTGATTATATGCCTTGCTTCAGCTAAAGAAATTTGAGCAGAAATGTGTGTCACTTCTGAGCAGCCATTTCATAGTTTTTGGTATGATTCCTTTTCCGTATACCACAAGACGGGCAAAATTCTAGAGGTTATTCCATTAACATGGCCTTAAGAGTGAAGATGATATGGAACAGAACTTCACCTGACCCATTACAAACATGCAGCCTGAGCAGGAAAGAACCTTTGTTGATGGTAAATTGCTGCAACTATGGTTAACCAACATATGATGGGGGGACCTAAACATTCCGTCTATGACACCAAGCCTGTGTTGACACATACAGGTGGGAAGAATGCAAGAGTGAACTTTTAACTGATGTGACAGGTGGAAGCATTTGTGCAGTCACTTTCAGGCAATGTTCTTTCAATGTTCTGCAGTCATTGAAAGGGTTTGATAATTCACCATGGCCATTCTCTCTGATAGGTTGTGCATTGCCAGGGAAAGTCCTAGAAATAAAGCTGGACTCCTGTTTGTGCTGAACTACACTGAGTCTCAGGAACAAGACTAATCATGATTGAGGCTACTGCACCAAAAAATAGTCCAGAAAGCCTAATGAGTGAAGTCCAATTTCCCAAGTCTAGTTTTCATAGAAAATGTCTTACAAAATGTGAAATATATTCTTCTAGGGTAAATAAAAGAAGCTTGATATTACATATCATTTCCCCAGTGGGTCATCTAGATAAAAAAAAAAAATATCTGCAAAATGTATAGAGCTTCAGCGAAGTCGAGAGAAGTTCATAGTGGGCAGCCCCATAAATATTGATTAGAAAAAGGCTAGCCAACCTAATTGAAATTGAGCTTCAGAGATTTAGAACAGTTAATACAAGCTCACCTTGGGCACCCCAACTGAAACAGCACCTTCTCCATAGGTGGACTTCTAGCTGAAACTCATGTGGCATTTACTCTCCTCTTAAAATAGCAAAGGATTTTGTCATTCAATTGGTAGCAGGTTTTCTTTTTGCCTTTACACTTGCCACACGAAAGCTGCCTTTATATGAGTGTCACCAGCCTGTCTTTTTATAAATCACTGCTGCCTTGCCAAATAGATACGTGCATCGGTAAGACTGTCCTTTTTGCATAAGTCTCATAAATCAACATCAGTGAACAATTCCCAGCATAGGTAGTCTTTTAAATTTAAAATTGAGGAACATAAAAAAAGGAGACTATGATATAGAAAGAAAAATATCTCATAAGAAATTCTGTGTGTTTGTTTGAGAGAGTGAGAGAAAGGGAGAGAGAGTGAGCCAGGGAGAAAGTTTGCCTCATTCAGATGTTCTTTCTGACGTATGAGCCAGAAGGTGCAGCCATGCTTGGAGGAGAAATATAGAGATGGAGTTTTCCTTTGTAGCTTGGCAAAGGTTTGGGTTTTTTGGGTCCTGGCAGGCAGGCTGTCTTTGATGCTACCTCAAGTGTCACTGGACTCACAGGTCTACCTTAAAAAGCATGTTCTTCAGGAAAAGAACATAGCTAGTGTGATATCCAAAGAAGATGACAAATAGATTAACTTCAATGGAAGAGAATACTAAAATCAGTGTTCATTGAATGTATGTATACTCTGTCAGGTACTTAATAAGTACTGTACATATAAAAACATATTCAGTGCCCACAAGAAACCTCGAAGATAAGCACCATAGTTGCCATCTTTTTATCAGGAAGAAAACCGAGGCATAGAGAGATGAACTTGAGTAGAGTCACAAAGCTAACAAGTGTGAGGGCAGGATTTGTACATGGACAGTACGGTTCCCAGTTCCACGTTTCCCTAGCTGCAAAGCTACAAATTTAACTACAGATACTCTCAAGTTAAGAAATGAACTCAATGAACAGGACCCTGCCTTTCAATGATGATCAGTGGGGATATTCTTAGAATGTGGGCACAGATTTGGCAAGGCCCTTGACCCGGCTTTAAGGTACTTTCCAAAACAGGTTCTATCTGGTGTGTAAATAAGACCACGACTACTAAGGGTCCATGAGGTAGCCCAGGTTCAGTCTAATAAGTTGCTGAGATCTATGGGCTCTGCCCAGAATGCCCTCTTGTCATCTATTTGGTGCATGATATGTTGGAAAATCACTTAGTTTACTCATCCTTGAAACAAGGAAGATAGTAAGACTGGTCTCATAAGGTTTGTTGGTGAAATTATATATTCATGGCCATTAGTAGACTGTCAATGAATGACAGTCATTATTAAATTTTAGCCTCAATGCCTGTAGTCACATCCTTTGTTAGGCTAGGTTTGTAGAAGTGTACTGAAAGCCCATAGTGATGGCGTGGATGAAGCATTGACAAATTCCCCACTCAAGAATTGACAATGAAGAGAACTTATGTCAAAGGACCATTTAAAGAAAGAAGAAGCCTTTTTTACTCTTTGTTTCTTTAGAAGAACATTTTAATTCAAACTAGCAATGTATAGCTCAAGAAAAAAAAATAATACATTTTTTAGTGATCAGGGCAATGAGGTAGAAACTAAAAGATTCCACACCTTAATGGGACAGGACAAACCTGGGATATGAGTTAGATTTTCCTAAGAAAGCTAAAATCAAATAAATCCTCCCGATCACATCCGTCTCATTTAAAGAGCAGCGAAGCTGTCCGCAGTGACTGCTACCTTCTTGGCACTTGTCCTTGCTGCCGCAGCAAGTTTTCTACCAGGGAGGGATATGGATAGGAAAGAGTTATTTCCATAACATTCCTAAACACAGATCCCTTTCTGTCAAATCCTTCAAATCAGAATTTTCTGGGAGATGGGAAGAACGGGCACATTTAAAATGTCTCCCATGCTAATTCTGTAATATAATTTGCTCCAGCTTGATACCACTGTATTTTAAGAGACTTTACATATATGCACAAATGTAGGAGGAATAAACTGAAGTGATAAAGTGTTTTCTGAAGTCACACACACAAATTTTTCTGACTTCATTCACCTCCCATGCTAATTTAGCTAGCTAAAGGTATCTAAATGTATTGAAACATATTTTAGAATTTATTTCCAGAAAGATAATTGTCCCACTCAATTAACCGTTATGATTTTATTCCTCAACTATTAATAATTAAGTATCACACACACACACACACACACGTATATGTTTATGTAGGTTTGTGTTTGCTTTGGCTTCCAGCAAGCTAAATGCAAGGTTTTGTTGCTATAATAGTTCATATTTTTGGTATCTTAATATCCTTCTCCATCTTTGTTATTATAATTATCTGTGCCTATTGTTGAACAAGATTTTTTGTTGTTGTTGTTGTTTGTAAGACATCCAAATCATTATTAGAAGTAGGTTATACACAAATTTACCAAAAAGAAAAATATTTATTCTCTACAAAAGCATAAACTGGATTCACCACTCAGATTTCTCCCTTCCTCTTCCCTAGGGTCTTACAGGTAAATGTGCCTGAAGCTACCTTCCTACGCATCTTGTGGTAATAATATACAGCAAACATTAATCCAGAAGGTCCCTGTGTCGTACTAACAAGGACTTTTCAAGGTGGTCTGTTTGAAAGGTCTTGGGTATTATGTGCTATGTCATAGCTTTTCACATAACAGGTCTGAAGGTAATCATTTCTGAGAAAAGATGAAAGGGACCCAACACGTGGGGCTTGAGAAATAATGACAAGTCTGGAGAACAGGCTGGATAAAAGGAGGGTAAAGGGTATTGTTAGCGTGCCACATGGAGGCTTTGGTTCAATCAGAACATACTGAAAAAAATGATGAAAAACCACACAAAGAGCACACTGTGCTTTGCTTCTCTCATGTGCCTTGATAAGCAGTGAGCAGGGAGATGAAGGTGCCTGTTCCCCAGAGACTGCGTTGCACAGGATAAGTACCTCGCCCTCCCTTCCTTGCTCACTTTCCTTTCTCTCTCCTTAGTTCCTCTTCATTTCTTTTTCACATTCCCCTGGACATTATTAGGTTTCCTTTGTGCAGACCTTTGAGATTTCTATTTCATCTCAGTCAGATTACGTCCACATTTATAGCAAAAAGTTGCTGTGGTTTGTTTTGTGATTTTATAAAGTAGAATTTGGTCTCTGGTTTGCATACTTCAAAAGCAGCCTCGTGTGTTTCTGCTTCTCTTCTGCTGGTACACCTGTGATAATCCCTCCCTTTCCACCGGAGATGCTCAGACCTGTATCTGAGCCCCTTCCCCAGGCTCAGGCTCAGGTAGCCTGCGTATGGCAGGTATGTTCCAGCATTTTGTGATTACCTGGAAAACATAGTTCCCCAGACCTCTCTGGCATCCCTTCCTTCAGTTTCTGGGACATTTCAGGCAGCTCTCCATCACGGGGAAAGAGCAGATGGGATGGATAAAGACAATTCTGCAGGCAATGCTGCGAGATGGGTTTCCTCAGTGGTCTTTCCAGCTGGAGGCAGAGCAGCCAGAAAGCATTCGTTCTCAGCCCAGTTCTGTCGCCTCAAGAGCTGCAGATGGCTTCCCCAAGCACCTGAAGTCTGTGCTCCCTCCCTGGATGGAATAAGCTTCAAGCTGTGGAAACTCTTTTGTCTTTCTACAGTGCAATTCGGAACCCAGTTTCATTCTGCCTTGAGAGACAGAACAAGGAGAGGACACAGGATAGGAAGAGCCAGAAGGTGGGGAAATTAATGTTGAAAGTTTGAAACTTCCTGAGACCGGCCAGCTGCTCAAATGGTGCATCAGGGGATATTTATAACCCTGCTTCCTGTGGGCACATAAACAGAACTTGAAAATGGTCCAGGTCTCTTCTGGAAAGATGTGGGTAGACCAGTTGAGTCTGAATTGATGACATGATTCTTACACATTACTAAGTGTGACAGTTTTTCTTGTCCTTTTCTCTTTTTGTTTTGTTCTGTTTTTTTCTTTTCTTTTTTGACTCTTACTTCATTGTTCATTCTATGAACACCAGTGGCACAGAGAGCCACTGCCACTGAATTGTTTTGCTACTGCTTACTGAGTCTTCTATTTGTTTTAAATTTTAGCTGAATTTTGGGGGCTGTAGGTAACTGGCAGATCTGGCACAGTAAAGGGTGTAGAAGAAAGAGTGGCCATGGGACAGATGCCAGAAAGACAGTAAAAAATGACCTTTGGTTTTGCAGAGCTACGAAGAGGGGGCCACCTGTGTTGCACCCAGGAATCTTCCACTGTCAGTCTACACTTCTCAGTTACTGCCTAGTACCATGAAAATTATGGAGAAAAACCAAATAATTTCCTGATTGACATATGATTTGCATTTTTATTGTTATTCCTCTTTCCAAAATGAAATTGCAAGCCCTATGATTTTTCTTTCCACATTCCATACTATTTCCTAAGGCTGCTAAGTATAGACAACCATCTAGCCAGGTAGGAATCATTTCAGGTGAGGATTGGACTTGTACCTTTCATTGCTTCTCAACCACTGGGGCTAAGGAGCAAGAAAAGGGAGTAGCACTGATAACCTCCAGACCCTAAAAGCTAGTGGACTGGCAGTTACACTGAAATAACAATATAGTTCTTCAAGATGGCCTGCTTCCTTCAACATAAACAAGGAGGCTGACTGCTCATTCCTGCCATGACCTGCCCAATGCCAGGGGATTCTATTCCCTCCAGCTGGTGGCCAGGCTAAAGTAAAATGCAGAGCAAGACAGGTACAGGCTGATGTGGAGGGTGCTGACATTGGAACAGTCATTATACAATAAAATATCTTTATATTAAAGGCCTTGGAATTGGTCAGAGTATCTTTGTATTTGTTGATTCACTTCACTTTTTGTTCAAAACAGTATGACAAGGGAAACTTATCCCAGAATCTACTGGTTTTCTGTACAAGGCCTTGAAGGTATGCTATTTTTGTCTAGCAACTCAAGACTTGGCCAAAATCTCCCTATGTTGTGGGTTCTTTCAGGGGTCTTTGTAATGTGCAAAACAGAGCACTGTAAAGTCCAGGAGACCAGATAGACATATGTACAAATAATAAAACAAACTGTGCTGGGAATGACATTATGCAATTTGATTCCTGCTACATACACCACAGTGGGTCCTGTACATAAAATATTGTTTAACTTAATGCTTTTTATAACAATCCAGTCTTCACTGATATTAGGAAACTTGCACAGAGGTAAGTAATTTAGTAAGAAACAAAGTGCAGTGAATGATGTGAAGGATCCTAAGGCTGCTAAGTGTAGACACCCACCAGATAGAATCTCTCCAGCCAGGTAGGAACCATTTCAGGTGAGGATTGGACTTGTACCTTTCATTGCTTCACTAAGTGAAGGATGATTCCTAAATTTAAGTCCAGGTCTAATTGACTACAGATTTTTTTAAGACCCAGTTTCCTCCAAATAGTGTGTAATACTTGAATAGCACTGTGTCACCTGTAAAACACGTTCATGGATTCCATTGTGTTGGAACCTTAGCACCCTTATATATAACCTTATTGATGAGGGATTAACACATAGTTAACTGATTTTCTAGATCACAAGTCTAGCAATTTGTTGAGTCAGAACTCAATCCAATCTTCCTTTTTCATTTTTTTTTTTTAACTAAGTTACACTGCCTTCCTGATAAATAATATCAATAATACCAACCATTGTTTCTGGAGCAATTACATTCTCCTAGGCACAATTCAAAGCATTTTACTTGGCTTCTCCCATTTAACCCTCCCAAAAAAACTAGGTAAGGCAAGTACCATTATAACTAATTTGGTAGATAAGAAACCTAAAGAATCTTCTTCAAGGTTCTATAGCTATAAGGGGTAAAACTTGGCTTTCATCCTAGATATCCTGACTCTGGTAACAGAATTCAAACCTTCATCACACAACTACAGTCTCTCAACTTGCTGCTTTCTCCAAACCTACTCCTCTATGGTATAGAATATACTCAAGGTGCACAGTTCTACGGGAGGATAGAAGAAAATATTGATTCCAGCTAAAGAGATCTCCTGAAACTTTGTGAAGGAAGTGACATTTGAGCTAGACCTTAAGAGACTAAGTATCTAAGGAACAGATAGGCTTAAAGACTTGTTTAAAATTTCATAAGTTCTTCAAATACCTGTTTTCTTATGCTTAGATTCAGACTTTTCTCAAAAATTTATAATATAGATCCATCAAGTTGTTCTTTTCTTTTCCCATGCACATGCATCTCTCTCCTTTCCTTGAGCTGCAAAGAAATATGCAGTTCAGAAGGGCAAGAGTCTGAGACTCTCCAAAGATTATGTATAAAAATGTATTAGCGTCATTCCATGGAGTCAAATACAAATTGTACAAATTGAAAGCATATATTTATGCCCACACTAACTAAAATCCTCTTGCTAATAAATACCGCTTAGATTTGCTACGTTGGTATGTGGAATATAAAACCAGTATATTAATCCAAAAATGAGAAATGCCCTAGCACGGGTTCCATTCATGAAGTGATATAAAGCGGAAATAAAGCTTGATTCTATAGTCAAATTTTTAAAAGCTATATTTCCATACAGTTTTCAAACACGTGTAAAACTCTTTTCCATGTAAAATAAATACAAGTCCTGAGTAGTTTTAATTAGCGATCTCGGAGACACGTTGCACCTGTTCCAATTCATCTGCAGAGATGAAAACCCTTCACCCTTTTCATTTACTGACAAGTTAATAGACATTTCCAACCCATGCAAGCACATGGAGTTTTGCAGCTTTCTTGTGACAGGTGAATAATAAAGCCTCCCAAGAACGTGGCAACTGTACATAGAAAATCCCCAGTGAGTGTAAATTCCTGAGCAGTGACAGTATGTCCCCCCATTGTTCTGCAGGCCTGTGCATGTGTAGCAGATGCATCACTTTGTTTTTATTAACAGGCTCATTGAGGTATAATTTACAAAGCATACAATCCTCCCACCTAAAGTATACTACTCAATAATGTCTAATATATTTACAAAGTGGTGCAATGATTACTACAAACGAATTTTAGAACATTTCCATCTCCCCAGAAAGAGTCCTTACACCCATTTACAATTATTCCCTATTCACTCCTTCAGTGTATGATGTTTCATTTTTACTCCATTTTGGCTTCGAGCTACTGGCTCTCATATGCCTGCTGCTTTGTGAATTGGGCCACTGAATAATCGACTGGCACTGGTATGCATTGGAGAACATGATATGGCATGGCTATTCTGTGGCTATATGTGTATGAGCCCCTATGTTCATGCACAGAAGCTAAAGGAAATATAAGAAATCATTCATGAAAAGAAACAAAGGTTGGAAGTCAGCTTACACTTTGAAAGCAAAAGCTGTCAGCAGAGGTATTCAAAGTGGTTATAACAAGATTTTACTTTTTACTGAGAAAAGGGAATTGTAATGAGAAAAGAACAAACATACAGTTACATGAATTCTCACTATTTAGGGATTCTGTACTTGCAGTTCACCCACTTGCTAAAATGGAATGCCCATCAGCGAGCAGACTGAGAGGCTGTGCAGATTCTTTGGGGTCTGGTGAACACGTCCATGTTCATATTTGTTTAAGGGTTGTGTGTAAGACTGTTGAGGGGAGGTGTGCTTTTGGGGCATAGGTAGCCAGCACTGGATCTATGTTGACTGCATGGTGATTGCATAGGATGGACCTACTAGGTTACCTACTTCCCAGTTTCCTTTATGTCTCTGAAGGGACAGAAGTGAGTTGTGACTAATTGGGTGGTAGAGACCAGACTAGGTAAAGTAGTTATAATGCATAGGTTTGGTGTGCTTTATAAGGGAAATGTTACTGTTTTATGGAGAAGGTATTAATGTGGGCAACCTCTGACACAATGTATTCCAAAAAATGAGTTTGTATTTTGAAATGGCTTTTATAGCCTAGGATTTGTATGTACTGCTCTGCTTGTGACAGATGCATGCCTTTTATTTTGTATCCAGCAGCAAAGTCTACAACAAAACTTTAAAACAAAACAAGAAATTGTTATTTGTAACCCCCAAATCAATACTCATGGTTTGCAGTCATTTGCAGACCTATATAGAATAGTGAAAAATGGGAATCCTTTCGTTTCCCTCCCCTATGTTCTCATCTGAGATCAACCAAGGCAACAGAATGACTCCTTGTTCAGCTTTAGAGATGACCAGAGGATGGAGAAGTTCAGGGGCAGAGCATTGTGGTACAAACTGTGGGTCCAATTGAATGGAGTCTGAATCCAGAACTGGTTCTTGTTAATGAAGCAGCCTCAGGGAAATCCCTTAAAATTTCTAAACTTCATTTATTCTTTTGTTAAATAAAGAAAATAGAATCTACCAGAATCAAGTATTTGATATTTAAGATTCTAATATATGAGATATCTAGATTTACATCTATATCTATTTCCTTTAGGGGGCACTGGTTCAGCATTCACTAATCCAGTGTTCCTCGGGAATTTTACAGAACATAACTACAGTGAATAATGAGAATCAACTGTATATTCTAAAGATTATTGATTGCAAGAGTGAGAAAGGGTAAACTTTCTTCATAAAGTTTCCATGGCCTAGAAAATAACTACAACTGTCTTCCAATTCCCTTCTTTCTTAATCCTCCATTCTTACATGTAAAGGTCATTCCCAAAATTCCAAAGTAAGAGAAGAAATTCTTGGAATGGTACCACTTCAGAATTTGTTTTGCTGCAAGTAAAGTGAATCTGACTTATAGGCCTTGAACACAGGACTTTATTACTCTTACATAACAAGATTTGAGTGTGAGATGCTAGCATGTGCTTAGCTGCTCAGAGTAGAACTAAGTTTTCTCCTATCCTTCCATTCCATCAACCTCAGTGATAGCTCTTATCCTCTTATCTTTTTTAAAATTAATTTATTTTTTGCCTCATAGATACAAGATCAGTGTGCAAGCCTCAGGCCTCATGAAAAAGGAGGGGAGGGAGTGCACAGAATTATATTCCTAATGTCTGTCCTCTTCTGTCTGGATTAGGGACAGAGGTAGCTGGGAGGTAGCTCAGGTTCAGAGTTATGTCCTGACTTTAACCTTGTGCCATGCAATGAAAAACTGGCTTTCCAGAATTGGGATTCAATTTATCTATCCCACTACAACACAGGCTTCTTTCTTTATGGTATTCTATTAAGGATTTTATTCTCTGGAAAAAATGTAAGTCTATTGTATGGATACAAACTTGAAGAATTATTTTTGCAAGTTGAGTATCTTGTTAAAAATAAGAGACATTTTCAAATAAAAATGTCAGAGGATGAGAAGCTGAAAATCTTCATTCAGTTTCCCATGTGTATTTATAACTCTTGAGCCAAAGTAGGATATAAAGACTGCCCTATGACAATGTAGAAGTCTCAGAAACCAGAATTTCCTACATAGACTTTTGAGAAGTACGCCAACATTGTTCTAGGCCCTTAAAAAAAATTGTTGTTTAATGAGAGATAACATATTAAATTTTTAAAATTAATTTTCTTAATTTAATACATAAATACATGTGTTTATTTGATGGACCACCAATACTTTTGTTAGTACTCAAAATGATTAACAAAAAACACATTTAGAAAGTAGATTTCTAGTTAAAATCTTAACATTCATGCTACCAATGACTAATAGATTCTCTTCCAAGATCTCATAAGAATAACGACAGAATCATATAATTTAGGAAAAAACTTAAACATTCCTGGGATTTGGGGACAAAAGAGAATTCAGGCCAAAATATGACAATGATATTCACAGATGATGAGACTATAAATTTGACTTGGGAAAATGGTCTGCCACCTGAAGTAAAACATTCATCCAGCCAGGAAATGGTAACAAAAGCTTTTGACCCATTGCACTGTCTTATCCTTGCTTGAGGTCAGAGAAGATGATTCAAGTAGAAAACTAAGCAGCTACTCATCCTTATTTCTATCCCACCTCCATGTCATGGTGACTATTTCCTGGACCCCCCCGCCCCAAAAAAAAGAAATCAATGTGCAGAAGAATGTGGGTTGTATCTGAGGTTAGCAGAACCTGAATTAAAACTTAGCTCCACCACTTACTAGCTTAGACATTTTACTTAGGCTAAGTCTAAGTTTTATCATTCGCAAAGTGGGGATAGTAACAGTACCTATTTCAAAGAATTGTGATGCTTGAGGCAGTACCTAAGGCATAGTTAGCCCAAGATTACAAATATAGCAAGTATTCAATTGCCATTCTTATTTATCATCTATCAAATATTGTTATGGTTCTTCCTGCGACCATCTCCTATGTACACAAGGAGGGAAGAAATATGAGAAAAAGAAAAAGAGAGAAGAGGCAGAGGGAGGATGAGGAAGTAGAGATTATATAATTTGCAATTGTATTGAAGGTAAACAGGGTAGATTGTGGTGTGAAAAGCAGGGCATGCATTGTTAACAAGGCAAAGCAGGAGCTGTTCCTATAAAAATCTTTTTAAAAATTTATTATTTTTTAATTTTTAAAAAATATTTTATTAATTATTTATTGGGGGGGTGGGGAGAAGAGAAGAGGGACAAAGAGACTTCATGCTGAGCACAGAGCCCCAATGCAGGGCTAGATCCCATGACCCCAGGACCACAAACTAATCAAGACCTAATCATGACCTAATCAAGAGTCCCAGACACTTAACTGCCAGGCACCCCCTAGAAAAATCTGAAAGTACTTGATGCTACGGTTGCTCGCTCGAATACATTACACATGAATTAAAAATTACAGATTAAACATCTCCTCACCACACTGTGATAAGATGAAGACTTTATAGCCTAAGAAAAGTCCACCATAGAAATACTGACTAGGCAAAAAACAAGAAAACTGGTGATTAAATCATCAAATCTGAGCAAGGATTCGTAGTTAAATCACTCAGGTAAAGACTAATACAAAGAGAAATCAAGACATTAAAACATGTTAAACTGTTAAACTGTAAAGAAGTGGTTCTCAACTGAGAGTGGTTTTGCACCTGTCTCTCCACAAGGACAGTGTGGCAATGTCTGGTGACATTTTTGATAGTCACGACTTGAAGGATACTAGTGGTTATCTTGTGGCTAGGAACTGCTGCTAAATATTATACAATGCACATAACAGTCTTTCACATCAAAGAGTCATCTGGCTCAAATGCCACCAACACTTCTGGAGTGGAGAACTCTGCTTCTAAAAGAAGGTTGGTTAGTAGAAGAAATCAGAGGAATTAATCATCAGAAGTGACCCTCCAAGAAACTGAATTATGCAGAGGATGAGATTGAAAGGCTCTCCACTAATTCAAAAGAGAAACAGAAATTAACAACAAAGAATATGCCACATGTAGAAGAGGTGAGATCCAACCTTTGAAAAATAGATATATCTAGAAAATAAAATGAAGAAAGAGAGGTATATAACAGACAAAAAAATTACCCAAATGGAAAGACCAATTTTGTCTAGTTAAAGAAAGACATCTATCTGTTTGTAATTAAAAGTGGTTAAAAAAATTTCAGGTGTAAAACAAGGATAGCTTCATTAAGTAAAACCCAAGCTGGCCTCAGATTTCTCTTGCACAAGGTAAAATGCCAAAACAAATAAGTCAGCCCCCCAGAGACAAATGAACAAGCAAAAATCCATGGAGCAATGTCTATAGGAATTTAAGGAAAAAGCCTTCAGTGAAATAAATATGTATCCAATAAACATTCCTAGACATGTAAGAGAAGGTACTATAATTCCATGTTTTCAAGTTAAAAAGTGCAAGTAATAAAAACAGGAAAGAAAAAAAATAACTTAGCATAGCCATGAAATAAAAATAAAAAGCCTAGCCAAATATTAGAAACAGATAAACTATATTTATAATTATTTAAATTTTGGCAACAAAGAAGAATTCAAATATTAAACTTATTCTTGAAAGTTAAATGGTACAGTCATCCTTTATGAACAGTGACCTGTATCTAAAACCTCAAAATGAAATACCACAGACAAAGGTGACTTACCTGAAATGATGAATACAAAAGGCAGTGTTTAATTCATGACTTTTAGAATTTTAAAATTAACAATAAGAATGAGTTTTTGCAAATCAAATTATCTTTACAGTTCTATTTAAAAAATGTCTCATTTTAACAATCACTAGTATTTTTTAAATAATATATGTAGAAGAAAAAGGATACATAGCAGAAGTGTAATTTCTTAAAATTGCAAAACAATATGATAGAAATAAGACAAAATTCATCAATGTATTTTTAACATTCAGGTTACATTAGATAAAGAGATGAGTTTTTCCATTGAAAAATAACAGTAATTCCATAATGAAGCTAAATATCTATGTAGGATTAATTTTTTCCTCAAATATATAAAATAAAGCCCATTATGAATATAAGACTAAATTGACCAAACATTCAGCTTTTAATAGATAAGTAATTTAAAAAAAATAAATTTATAAAAACTAGAAAACAACAAAATATTTTCAAACTTTGCCTCTCTAAGCATAGAACATTATTATTAATAAAGTTAAAATTAAAATTACTTAATTATAGGAATACATACCCTACAAATACAGGGTGTATCTTTTTAAGATCTGATGAAAGAGCTATTTTAAATATCACATACCACAAATTAAACACTAAAGTATTATAAAAATATGAAAGGAAACATACAAGATTATCTGACATCAAAACCATTGAAGCACAATGTTGGAAAGTAATAATAACAATTTAAAGACCAAACAAAATAAAAACACAGATTTATTATCAATAAATGAGAGGGAGAAAAGATGCAGAAACCATAAAATTGTTTGTTTGTTTGTTTATTTATAAAAATATTTTATTTATTTATTTGACAAAGAGAGACACAGCAAGAGAGAGAACACTAGCAGGGGGAGTGGGAGAGGGAGAAGCAAGCTTCCCACTGAGTAGGGAGCTTGATGCAGGGCTCGATCTCATGACCTGAGCAGAAGGCAGATGCTTATGACTGAGCCAGCCATGTGCCCCCATAAAATTATTTTTATCAACATTTGTAGAATGTATCCAAAGTTCCTCTCAGAGACAAATATATGGCCCACGCTGATTTCATTTTTTTTAAAGATTTTATTTATTTTCTTGAAAGAGAGAGACAGCAAGAAAGGGAACACAAGCAGGGGGAGTGGGAAAGAGGGAAGCAGGGGGAGCAGAGAGGGAGAAGCAGGCCCCCCATTGAGTAGGGAGCCTGATGTGAGGCTCGATTCCAGGATCCTGGGATCATGACCTGAGCCAAAGGCAGATGATAATGACTAAGCCACCCAAGTGGCCCTGATTTCATTATTTACTAAGAAATAGCAATTAGCTAAACTTTCAATGTCTATAAAATAACACGTCTAAGGCAGCAGAAAGATTTTTTAAAAATCAAAAATAGATTTGATTATATTCAAAAAGGACATTTGAAAAATTAATTTGATGAATTCACTCTGGAGTCATAGAGAATATGATAAATTAAATAGACAAATAGCTTTTTTAATTAAGGGGAAAAAAAAGCAAAACCACAAATATATAGCATTACAATAAAAAGGATTTCAACAGAGTGGTCATTAAAAGAGTAAGGAATTTTTTATTTAAGAAACTACACCAGGGGTACCTGGCTGCATCAGCTGGTTGGGCAGTTGACTCCTGATTTTGACTCAGATCATGATCTCGGGGTCCTGGGATTGAGCCCTGCATTGGGCTCTGTGCTCTATAGGGAGTCTGCTTAGGAATTCTCTCTCTCCCTTTCCCTTTGCCTCTCTCCCAGCTCCTGCTGTCTCTCCCCAAAATAAATAAATAAATCTTAAAAAAAAAAAAGTTACATCAATGAAGTCAAACCTTAATGAAAAAGATACTGTAAAAAAGGACATTTTTTTAAAAGATTTTTAAAATTTATTTATTTGACAGAGAAAGACATAGCAAGAGAGGGAACATGGGGCTCAATCCCAGGACCCTGGGATCACGATCTGAGCTGAAGGCAGATGCTCAACAACCAAGCCCCCAGACGCCCTTTGCAGGACTTTCTTTCTTTCTTTTTTTTTTTTTTTTAAGATTCTTATTGAAGTTCAGAAATGTTCCCTCTATCCCTATACTTTGAAGCATTTCAATCACAGGAATGGATGCTGGATTTTGTCAAATGCTTTTTCTGCATCAATTGAGAGGACCACGTGGTTATTCTCTCTTCTCTTATTAATTTGTTCTATCACATTGATTGATTTGCGAATGTTGAACCATCCTTGTAGCCCAGGGATGAATCCCACCTGGTCATGATGGATAATCTTTTTAATGTGCTGTCAGATCTCGTTTGCTAGAATCTTGTTGAGAATCTTAGCATCCTTATTGATCAGTGATATTGGTCTGAATTCTCCTTTTTGGTAGGGTCTTTGCCTGGTTTGGGGATCAGAGTAATGCTGGCTTCATAGAAAGAATCTGGAATTTTTCCTTCTGTTTCAATTTTTTGAAACAGCTTCAGGAGAACAGGTGTTATTTCTTCTTTGAAAGTTTGGTAGGGAATCCAGGGAATCCATCAGGTCCTGGGCTCTTGTTTTGGGGGATGTTTTTGATCACTGCTTCAATCTCGTTACTAGATATCGGTCTACTCAGGTTGTCAATTTCTTCCTGGTTCAATTTTGGGAGTTTATAGTTTTCCAGGAATGCATCCATTTCATCTAGGTTGCTTAGCTTATTGGCATATAACTGTTGATAAGACTCCACCCCCAAACTACTAAAACTCATACAGCAATTCAGCAACGTGGCAGGATACAAAGTCAATGTACAGAAATCAGTGGCTTTCTCATACACTAACAATGAAAATACAGAAATTAGAGAATCAATTCCATTTACTATAGCACCAAGAACCATAAGATACCTGGGAATAAACCTAACCAAAGAGGTAAAGGAACTATACTTGAGGAACTACAGAACACTCATGAAAGAAATTGAAGAAGAAACAAAAATATGGAAGACCATTCCATGCTCTTGGATCAGAAGAATAAACATTGTTAAAATGTCTATACTGCCTAGAGCAATCTGCACTTTTAATGCTATTCCGATCAAAATTCCACCAGTATTTTTCAAAAAGCTGGAGCAAATAATCCTAAAATTTGTATGGAATAAGAAGAGACCCCGAATAGCTAAGGAAATGTTGAAAAACAAAAATACAACTGGGGGCATTGTGTGACATAATTTCAAGCATTGCTACAAAGCTGTGGTCACCAAGACAGCATGGTACTGGCATAAAAACAGACATATAGACCAGTGGAACAGAGTAGAGAGCTCAGATATGGACCCTCAACTCTATGGGCAAATAATCTTCGACAAAACAGGAAAAAATATACAGTGGAAAAAAGATAGTCTCTTCAATAAATGGTGCTGGGAAAACTCGACAGCTATATGTAGAAGAATGAAACTCGACTATTCTCTTACACTGTACACAAGGATAAACTCAAAATGGATAAAAGACCTCAACATGAGACAGGAATCCATCAGAATCCTAGAGGAGAACATAGGCAGTAACCTCTTTGATATCAGCCACAGCAACTTCTTTCAAGATATGTCTCCAAAGGCAAAGGAAAAAAAAGAGAAGATGAACTTTTGGGACTTCATCAAGATCAAAGCTTCTGCATAGCAAAGGAAACAGTCAACAAAACAAAGAGGCAACCCACGGAATGGGAGAAGATATTTGCAAATGACATTACAGACAGAAGGTTGATATCCAGGATCTATAAAGAACTCCTCAAACTCAACACAAACAAAATAGATAATCATATTAAAAAATGGGCAGAAGATATGAACAGACACTTCTCCAATGAAGACATACAAATGGCTATCAGACACATGAAAAAATGTTCATCATCACTAGCCATCAGGGAGATACAAATTAAAACCACATTGAGATCCCACCTTACACCAATTAGAATGGCCAAAATAAGCAAGACAGGAAACAGGTGTTGGAGAGGATGTGGAGAAAGGGGAACCCTCTTACACTGCTGGTGGGAATGCAAGTTGGTGCAGCCACTTTGGAGAACAGTGTAGAGATTCCTCAAGAAATTAAAAATAGAGCTTCCCTATGACCCTGCCATTGCACTCCTGGGTATTTACCCCAAAGATACAGATGTAGTGAAAAGAAGGGCCATCTGTACCCCAATGTTTATCTCAGCAATGGCCACCATCGCCAAACTGTGGAAAGAACCAAGATGCCCTTCAACGGACGAGTGGATAAGGAAGATGTGGTCCATATACACTATGGAGTATTAGGCCTCCTTCAGAAAGGATGAATACCCAACTTTTGTAGCAACATGGACAGGACTGGAAGAGATTATGCTGAGTGAAATAAGTCAAGCAGAGAGAGTCAATTATCATATGGTTTCATTTATTTGTGGAGCATAACAAATAGCATGGAGGACACGAGGAGAGGGAGAGGAGAAGGGAGGTGAGGGAAATTGGAAGGGGAGGTGAACCATGAGAGACCATGGACTCTGAAGAACAATCTGAGGGTTTTGACGGGGCAGGGGGTGGGAGGTCGGGGGAACCAGGTGGTGGGTATTAGAGAGGGTACAGATTGCATGGAGCACTGGGTGTGGTGCAAAAACAATACTGTTACACTGAAAATAAATTTAAAAAAATATTCTTATTTATTTATTTATTTCACAGACAGAGATCACAAGTAGGTGGAGAGGCAGGTGGGGTGAGGGGGGTGAAGCAGGCTTCCTGCTGAGCAGAGAGCCTGATTCGGTACTCAATCCCAGGACCCTGAGGTCATGACCTGCCGCGAAGGCAGAAGCTTTAACCCACTGAGCCACCCAGGCGCCCCTTACAGGACATTTTTAACTGATGAAAAGTGCTTCAAAAATCTTAGAAAACAAAACTAAATGTCTGATAGATCAAAGGCTTACTAGGTCTGACTTTTACCATGGATTTCATTTAGATTATTACTAAAGAAATTCTAAAGTCATGTCAAATATTTCATCATGTGGGAAATATCGAAAGATTATTAAATTATTTTGTGGTGCAGATATCACCTTGAGAAGGAAACCATGAATAATATAACCCATAATTGTAGACCAATAAAATATATGAATGCAGTTTCAAAAACTCCTGATAAATTATTGACAAACAGTATATTAAAATATTAGTAGATGAATTTATAACCAACAAGTAGAATTTACTTCATTGCTATTAGGAAATTAATTATTAAAAAATAAGCATAAATGGATTTGTTCAACATGACATTTATTTTTAAAAAACACCATGGATTACTAGTCATTAAAGTTAATATAATAGTTACTGGAAAATGAAAAAATTTTTTACTTAAATGAGGATTATGACAAAGTTCCTACTATCCCTATGGTTATCTCATATCATTTTAAAACACAGACTAAGAAGACAAGAAATACAAATGAAATCTGTAGATATTGGTAATAAGAAGAGAAATATCAATATTTATGAGCAGCTTCTGTGGAAATACAAGAGAATTAATGGAAATATGACTCAAGATATAAAGTAAGTCAAAGCCTTTGTAATGCACCAAAAATAACAAATTGGTAGATGCCGTGAGAAAGTGTGCTAGTCTTGAGAGCAAAAAACAGACTATATGGAACACCTTGTTAAGAATTGTGGAAAATGTAACGAATCTCTTCTTCCTAGCTGTCCTTAAGATATTGTCTCTAATTTTACAATTTGTGAATTTCACAATTGCATGTCTGGAGGTATTTCTACCCTCATCAATCTTGATGGTGTCCTCTCTGTCTTTAGGACACGAACACTTGTTCCATTCCCCAGATTAGGGAAATTCTCATCTAGGATTTGTTCAATTATATCTTCTAGTCCTCTTTCTTTCTCTATCTGCTCAGGGATCCCACAGGAATCCATCAAAATCCTAGAGAAGAACATAGACTGTAACCCCTTCACTATCAGCCACAGAAACTTCTTTCAAGACATGTCCCCAAAGGCAAAGGAAACAAAAATGAAAATGAACTTTTGGGACTTCATCAAGATCAAAGTTTTCTGCAAAGCAAAGGAAATAGTCAACAAAACAAAGAGGGAACCCATGGAATGGGAGAAGATATTCACAAATGACAAAGGACTGATATCCAAGATCTATCAAGAACTCCTCAAACTCAACACACACAAAATGGATAATGACATCAGAAAAATAGCCAGAAGACATGAACAGCCACTTCTCCAAAGAACACATACAAATGGCTAACAGACACATGAAAAATGTTCATCATCATTAGTCATCAGGGAGACTCAAATCAAAAACCACATTGAGATACCACCTACACCAGTTAGAATGGCCAAAAGCAATAAGACAGGAAACAAGAAGTGTTGATGATATATACCATGTTTCTAGATAGTAATATTAAATATTGTACAGGTGTCATGTCTCCCTAAATCAACTTGTAGCTTTAACATAATTCTAATAAAGATTTAAATTAGGTTATTTCATTCTTCCTGGCAAAAGCAGTGGAGGTATGAAAAAGTTATTTGAAAGTTTGATTAAAAGAAAAGATAGATAATATTGAAAGAGAAAGTAACAATAAGTGCCCCCAAATTACCCAAATTTTAATGGATATGTAATTATAAAATTACAACAACCAAAAGATGGTTGGTGTAAGAAAACATGCTAATTGAATAGACTAGTTAGCCTTCAACTACACTATAGAATTTATTAGAGTCTAATGATAATAAAGCAACATACACCAATGGGGAACTAATTAATTATTCAGAATATGACTTCAGGAGAAGAGCTAAACACATAGGAAAATGATAAACTTAGATTTGAATGAAATCCATTAATATATATGCCATATGTATTTTCTATATCAAAGAATTGATGTAGAAAATAAAGATATCCTTCAAAAAAATTGGCTAGTCACCTCTGCATATGTGTGTGTGTGTGTATAGAAGATAGATTTTCAAAGTATAAATCAGCCAAAAGATATTCAAGACATGCAGTTCACTAAAACATAAGATGCAAAATAAATATATAATTACAGTTTTGTTAATATATAATAAGGGAATTATACTATTACATGTGTATGTAGATAATTAAATATATAGATCATGTCTACAATTAAGCACAAAGGTTAATAAAAAGATTTTAGGGGTGGCAATGGAATTATGTAAAAATCAAGATAAACTGTCTTTGTTTTTCAATATTTTACAGAAAGGAAGATTAATTTTGATTGTTTAATTAAAACTAATTTTAAAGACAAATGAACAAATACATTGATGACATCATACAATGATTATTTTATGTACCATATACAATGTATATGCTTAAAACAGAAATTTATGAAGCAAAGAACAAACTGAGACATTACTGTAACATATTATTTCCACTTTGTAAATAATTCTTAAACATTTTTTTTTAAATGTCACGGTACAGAAGTGACCATTCCTGGGACAAAATATCAGAGCACACATAGCACACATCAGAGACACTCCTGAAAGTGCCAGGCCCTGGGGAACAGGACATTCCATGGCAGAGCATTACAGGACAACAAGAAAGGATCAGAGAAGCCTTCAGAAATAACCATTAAACAAGTAATAAAATGGTAATAAATACATATATATTAATAATAACTTTGAATGTAAATGGACTAATTGCTCCAATCAAAAGACATAGAGTGACAGAATGGATAAAATAATCAAACAAAACAAACAAACAAAACAAACAAACTAAAACAAGACCCGTCTATATGTTGCCTACAAGTGGCTCATTTTGGATCTAAAGACACCCAGATATCAAAAGTGAGGGGATGGGAGTGCCTGGGTGGTTCAGTGGGTTAAAGCCTCTGCCTTTGGCTCAGGTCATGGCCCAGAGTCCTGGGATCAAGCCCCGCATTGGGCTCTCTGCTCAGCAGGGAGCCTGCTTCCTCCTCTCTCTCTCTGCCTGCCTCTCTCCCTACTTGTGATCTCTGCCTGTCAAATAAATAAAATCTTAAAAAAAAAAAAAAAGTGAGGGGATGGAGAAACATATATCACACAAGTTGATGTCATAAGAAAGCCAGAATAGCAATACTTATATCAGACAAACTAGACTTTAAAATGACTATAAAAAGTGACAAAGAAAGTATTATGTACTTATAAAGGGGATAATCCAACAAGAAGATAAAAACACTTGTAAATATTTTTGTACCCAAGGTGATGGCACCAAAATATCTAAAACAATTAATAAAACTAGTTGATAATAACAATAATAGTAAGGGACTTTGACATCCCACTTATATCAATGGACAGATCATCTAAACAGGAAACAAAGAAGGAAAGAGGGGTCTAGGGCCAACTGGACCAGTTGGATTTAACATATAGATTCAGAACATTCTAACCTAAAACAGCAGAATACATATTCTTTTCAAGTGCACACAGAACATTCTCCAGCATAGATCACATATTATGCCACAAAACAAATCTCAACAAATTCAATAAGATCAAAATCATACCATTTATCTTTTCTTTTTTCCCCCCAAAGGATGCATCTTTTCTGATTACAATACTAGAAATTAGAAAACTAGATGTCAACCATAAGAGAAAATCTAGAAAGACCACAAATACGTGGAGGTTAAATAATATGCTACTAAATAGTGAATAGGTCAACCAGGAAATCAAAGAAGAAATTAATAAGCACATGAAAAGAAATAAAAATGAAAACACAAGGATTCAAAACCTCTGAGTGCAGCAAAATCCATTCTAAGAAGGATAGTGATAGCAATTCAGGCGTACCTCAAGAAGCAAGAAAAATCTTAGATTAGCAACCAAGACTAACACCTAAAGAGGCTAGAAAAACAACAAATGAAAGCTAAAGCAAGCAGACAGAAGGAAAAAATTATTACAGCAGAAATAAAATATATAGACACACATAAACAAAAACAAACATAAGCAAAAACAAATAGAACAGATCAATGGAACCAAGAGTTGATTATTTAAAAAAAAATCAATGAAACTGATAAACCTATGGCCAGACTTATAAAGAAAAATAGAAAAAGGACAAAAGTAAATAAAATAACAAAGGAAAGAGGAGAAATAACAGCACAAAATTGTATACCTAGAAGAAATGGATAAATTCCTAGAAACCTATATTCTAACAAAACTGAAACAGGAAGAAATTCAAAATTTGAATATGCCAATAACCAGCAAAGAAAATGAATCCATAATAAAAACAAAGCAAAACAAACAAACAAACAAAAAACTCTTAACAAACAGAAGTCCAGGATCCTATGGTTTCACTGGTGAATTCTATCAACAATTTAAACAAGAGTTAATGCCTATTCTTCTCAAACTATTCCAAAAATTAGAAAAGGAAGGAAAACTTCCAAAGTCATTCTCTGAGGCCAGCATTACTCTGACACTAAAGATAAATATAAATACGACAAAGAGGGGTGGCTCAGTTGGGTGTCTGCCTTTAGTACAAGTCATAATCCTGGGATCCTGGGATCAAGCCCCATGTTGGGCTCCCTGTTCAGAGGGGGTCCTGTTTCTCCCTCTTCCTCAGCCCCTTCCCCTGCTTGTGCTCTCGCACTCTCTGTCAAATAAATAAATAAATAAATAATCTTTAAAAAAAGATACCACAAAGGAAGAGAACTACAGGTCAGTATCTCTGATGAACAAAGATGCAAAAATCCTCAGCAAAATACTAGCCAACTGAATCCAATGACTCATTAAAAAACTCATTCACCATGATCAAGTGGGATTTATTCCTGGTTGGCAAATGTGGTTCAATTTTTAAAAAACAATTAATGTGATATATCACATCAATAAGAGAAAAGATAACAGCCATATAATCATTTAATAAATACATAAAAAGGGCACCTGGGTGGCTCAGTTAAGCCACTGCCTTCGGCTCAGGTTATGATCTCAGGGTCCTGGGATCAAGGCCTGCATTGGGCTCCCTGCTCAGCGGGGAGCTTGCTTCCCTCCCTCCCTCTCTGCCTGCCTCTCTGTCTACTTGTGATCTCTCTCTGTCAAATAAATAAATAAAATCTTAAATAAATAAATAAATACATACATACATACATACATAAAAAGCATTTGACAAAATGCAGCATCCATTCATGATAAAAATCCTCACCAAAGTAGGTTTAGAGGAAACATATCTCAACATAGTAAGACCATATATAAAAAACCCACAGTTAACATTATCCTTAATAGAAAAAAACTGAGAGTGTTTCCCCGAAAGGTCAGGAATGGTCAAGGTCAAAGATACCCACTCTCACAGCTTTTAGTCAACAAAGTACTAGAAGTCCTATCCATAGCAATCAGACAACAAAAAGAAATAAAAAGCATCCAGATCAGTAAGGCAAAAGGAAAACTTCCACTATTTGCAGATGACATGATACCATATATAGAAAAACTGAAAGAATCCATCAAAAATCTGTTTAAATTGATAAAATGAATTCAGTAAAGTTGAGGGATACAAAATCAACATACAGAAATCTCTTGCACTTATATACACCAATAATGAGGCAACAGAAAGAGAAATCAAGGAATCAATTTCACATAAAATTGCACCAAAAATAGAGTCTTGTACTCTAGAACTATAAAACACTGATGAAAGAAATTAAAGATGACCCAAAGAAATAGACATTCTATGTCCATGGATTGGAAGAACAAATATTGAAACGTCTATAGTACCCAAAGCAATCTACATACTTAATGCAGTCCCTATCATAATACTAACAGCATTTTCATAGAACTATCCTAAAATTTGTATGGGACCACAAAAGACCCCAAATAGCCAAAGAAACCTTGAAAAAGATAAACAAAGCTGGAGGCATCACAATTCCAGACTTCACGTTATATTACAAAGCTGTAGTCATCAAAACAATATGGTACTGGCACAAAGATAGACACATAGATCAATGGAATAGAATAGAAAACCTAGAAATGAGCCCACTTATTACTGGTCAACTATTTATTATATGGTCAATTTATTATATGATCAAATAATCTTTGACAATTTATTATATAGTTAATCTTTGACAAAGCAGGAAAGAATATCCAATGGGAAAAAGATAGTCTATTCAACAAATGGTATTGGGAAACCAGACAGCAACATAAAAATAATGAAACTGGACCACATTTTTACACCATACACAAAAATAAATTCAAAGGAGATTAATGACCTAGATGTGAGACCTGAAACCATAAAAATCCTAGAAGAGAACACAGGTAGTAACTTTTTTTGACATTAGCCATAGCAACTTTTTTCTAGGTCCTCCTCAGGCAAAAAATAAACAATTGGGACTACATCAAAATATAAAGCTTCTGCACAGCAAAGAAAATAGTCAACAAAACTAAAAGATAGTCTACTGAATGGGATAATATATTTGCAAATGACATATCTGATAAAGGGTTAGTATCCAAAATATATAAAGAGCTTAAAAAACTCAGCATCCCAAAAATGAGTAATCCAATTTAAAATGGAAAGAAGACATGAACAGACATTTCTCCAAAGACACACAGAAAATCAACAGACACAAGAAAATACTCTCATCATTACTTACCAGCAGGGAAATAAAAATCAAAACTACAATAAGACATTACCCCACACCTGTCAGAATGGCTAAAATAAACAAACACGTGTTGGTAAGGATGTGGAGAAAAAAGAACCCTCATGCAAACTGGCACAGCCATTGTGGAAGACAGTACAGAGGTTTCTCGAAAACTTAAAAACTTAAAAATAGAACTATTCTGAGATCCAGTAATTGCATTATAGGATATTTACCTAAAGAATACAGAACCACAAATTCAAAGAGATACATGCACCCCTGTTTATTTTTTTTAAAGGTTTTATTTATTTATTTGATAGCGAGAGATCACAAGTAGGCAGAAAGGCAGGCAGAAAGAGAGAGAGGAGGAAGCAGACTCCCTGCTGAGCAGAGAGCCCGATACAGGACTCGATCCCAGGACCCTGAGATCATGACCTGAGCCGAAGGCAGCGGCTTAACCCACTGAGCCACCCAGGCGCCCTGCACCCCTGTTTATAGTAGCATTATTTACAATAGCCAAATTATGGAAGCAGCCCAACTGCCTACCAACTGATAAACAGATAAAGAATATGTGGTACACACACACACACACACACACACACACACACACACAGGAATATTATTCAATCAAGAAAAAGAATCATGCCACTTGTGACAACATGGATGGAGCTAGAGAG
Source organism: Mustela nivalis (assembly GCF_964662115.1). Taxonomy (NCBI): domain Eukaryota; kingdom Metazoa; phylum Chordata; class Mammalia; order Carnivora; family Mustelidae; genus Mustela; species Mustela nivalis. The sequence goes on from NC_139027.1 coordinate 16,017,492, forward strand.
TATAATGCTAAGTGGAGTAAATTAGAGAAAAATGAATGCTACAAGATTTCACTCATATGTGGAATTTAAGAAAACAAATGAGCATTGGAGGAAAAAAAAAGAGAAAGGCAAACCAAGAAATAGACTCTTAATTACACAGAACTGATGGCTGTCAGAGGCAAAGTGGGTGGGAGGATGAGTTAAATAGGTGATGGGGATTAAGGAGGGCACTTGTGATGAGCACTAGGTGATGTATGGAATCATTCAATCACTATACTGTATACCTGAAAATGATAAGACTATGTTAACTAAGTGGAATTAAAATAAAAACTTAAAAAAAAAGTGGCCACTCAACATGAACAATTTACAGAGGTCAGAAAATGTGTTGAAAAGATCAGCCTCAAAGTAATCAGCAATGCAAATTAAAGTCCTATAGATTTTTTTCATTCACCATATTAAAACAGATTTTTTTTTAAACTTCAGTACTAGGCAGAATGCATTTTATGAGCAGTTTTATATACTCCTAAAGTGAGTATAAATTTGGTTTTCCTACTATAAAACAATTTTCAAAATTAGCTAAGAACCTTAATAGATACTTATCCTTTACTTCAACAATACCACTTTTAGTAATCTATGTAAAAGAGAGAGACAGACAGACAGAAACAAAGGGAAAGAGAAAGAGAAAGATAGGCAAGAGATTATGCAAATAGTGATTATTGTATCAGTTTATCATAGTGTAAAAATGAAAAAAGTCCAAGTATCTAACAATAGATAGTTGGAAACTACAGAATATCTGCATGAGGGACTGATAAACACAAACTAAAATGCACGCTGTAGATGACTGTCCACCATCATTATCATAAGTGAAAAGGTAGAATACAAAACCGTTTAGCATTTTATCTAACATACATACACATTGAGAAAAATACTTGTTGAAAATAGTACAAAATATTCAAAGTCCACTTGTATGTTTGACTATGTATAGACAAGGAGAAAAGGAGATATCTATTATGGAGAAAAGTAGATACACAGAGATATATAAAATTTAATATATGTAATTGATTTGAAGTTATTGTTCATTCTTTTCATTAACCTTTTCAGCTTTTACATTTTCTTTCTTTCTTTCTTTCTTTTCTTTTTTTTTCTTTTCTTTTCTTTTCTTTTTAATGAGCATCCACTATTTTCATAGTCAGGAAAAGAAAAACAAGCATTAAAAATAAACTAAAAAGTATGAATGCCCTTTCCTCAGTGAGTGTCTGCCTTTTCACTGACAGCACTGGATCCACTAAACATTCAAACAAGCATCTTCTGTGACAGACTCTGGAGGCGTTTAGCAGGCATTTTTATGAGCATTTAATGACCAAATATTTATAAATTCTCGCAACACCTCTGTGAAATAGGTAAGGGAGCACATCATTCCTTCAAAAGCAAGCCCTGTTTGAAGTCCTTCCTTCACCAATGTTGTCAAGATTGTCAAATCTCCCCCATGCTGCAAGTGGCAATAGCAATGATTATTCTTTTTTCCTAGTAATAAGAGTAGTAAAATGCCATAATAACCAGGAATAAATTTACCCAAAGGGGAAATTGATGCCTGTTTTTGTCATTTAAGGTTTTTTACAGGGCCAACAGAAAGTCTTCATGATTCCCAGAATCCATCTCCACCAATTCATTGATGCAGGGAATATCACACACTATGTTATTTTATTCATTCTTGAAGCAAATATCTATTAAGTTCCTACTTTCTAGATGCTGTGGATACAGCAGTAAAAAAAAAAAACGACAACAGCAAAAGCAGTTTATGACTTCAAGGACTTCATAGTTAAGTGTAGTGAAACCTCTCCTTTCCCCATACATCCAAAAAGCTGATGACACTATGATGTCCCTGAAGGCTTAGTTCCTTCCAGGTTCTTAGAAAAACCTAGATATGAAATAGGACTAATATGAATAAACACATATGTATTGCTGAAAATTAAAACACTCCTAAGCGATCCTGTAATTCTTTGTCTCTATTTCTACCTTACCTCTTTCTGCCACTGCTTTCTGAGTCTCCATGCTGTTAGTTAAACCTCAGACCTGATGCTGTCCAATATGGCCACCACTAGTTACACATGGTCATTTAAATTAAAATCATAATTAAATTAACAGTTCAGTTCTCAGTCACACTAGCCACAATTCAAGTATTCGATAATCATATGGTTAGTGGTCATGAAGACACACTAGCCACAATTCAATTATTTGATAATCATATGGTTAGTAGTCATGAAGACACCATTGTGAAAGGTCTATTGGATGGCTCTGCTCTATAGTTTACCAAGATTTGCATTTTTAGAAGATTTTTATTTATTTATTTGAGAGAGAGAGAGAGCAAGAGAACACAAGCAGTGGGGAGAGGCCAAGGAAGAAAATCTCAAGCAGACTCCCTGCTGAGCATAGGCTCCAACAGGGGGCTTCATCTCAGGTCCCATGAAATCATGACCTGAGGGGAAACAGAGTCCATGCTCAACTGACTGAACCATCCAGGCACCCGATGTGATGTGCATTGTTTTTCAATAGAAAGTTTCCCAACCTCCAATCTTTGTTTACAAATTTTGTTGCCTGGTCTTTATACTCAGTTCTAAACTCATTCCCAAGTATCCTGGTCTGCTGCTCATTAGTGGAATATCAGAAACAAGTGACTAGAGTTACGAAACTCATAGTCCACACTTTCACTGTGTTCTTCCCACCCTGGAGCTCAAACAATCCACTAACTTCTGGATTGTGGCTGAATCCACCGGGCACAGAGACTTTTGCAGCAGTCCAGACCACTCTCTACTTAAGACCCTTACTACCATCTGATAGTAAATGAATCATCTTTCTACCATTCACTGTCTCACCGATGTTAAGCCTATCCTGAATCTCTCATTTTTTCTAAATATAGAACTGCCTATCCTTAGACCTGACACTATTTATAACTTTTATGATTCTGGCTTTATTTCTCATCACTCTGTGCATCTATATTCTTGATATGAGGAAGTTTGCTTTGGCTTCCTTGAAAAAAAAAAATGAACCTGGTCCTAAAGACTGCAACCTCCACTTTTGTAGGCATTAAATATTGATCTGCAAGAAGTACCTGAATTTATTGAAGTTTCTTCAACCTTGACTTGTCCACCTTGCTACAATTCTGGAATCAAAGTTCTTTGGCTCAATTAGTTTCCATGGTCCTAGAATGAATTGGTAGAAAGTCTTCTGCAAGATTCTACTTATCTCTCCACTTCCAATCCCAGGAACTGCTAATATACATACCTTGCACACGTTTTGAAACATTCGTCCAACAACATCAGAAGCTCATACTTTTTGACCACAGTTTCTATGAGTGAGTGTGCTACAATAAGAGAATATACAGAGAGAATGAAAACGCTCCTTTCCTTAAGGAGATCAGGAGATCACTGTGTAATTACAACATGAGATTTTTCAGCACCAGAGAAAGTCTTCTTCTTCTTCTTTTCTTTCTCCTTCTCCTCCTTTTTCTTCTCCTCCTCTTCCTTCTTCTTCTTCTTTCTTTTGACTTAGGAGATCATGGTCAAAATACAAGTAAACTTTAGGAGAAGACACTCACTGATCACAAATTTACTACTGCTATAAAGATGAAAACTGGTTCAGAAATGGCAAGATGGAGTGTATGTGTGTATACACACACACACACACATATATATATACTTTTTAAAAAAATACTAATTTTGCAGTTTATATATAATATAAATTTTGAAGAGACTGTCTTTTTACCACTGTATATTTTTTCCTGTTTTGTTGAAGATTATTTGACCATAGAGTTGAGGGTCCATATAGGGCTCTCTACTCTGTTCCACTGGTCTATGTGTCTGTTTTTATGCCAGTACCATGCTGTCTTGGTGATCACAGCTTCATAGTAAAGCTTGAAATCAGGTAACGTGATGCCCCCAGTTTTATTTTTGTTTTTCAACATTTCCTTAGTGATTCGGGGTCTCTTCTGATTCCATACAAATTTTAGGATTATTTGCTCCAGCTTTTTGAAGAATACTGGTGGAATTTTGATAGGAATAGCATTAAAAGTATAGATTGCTCTAGGCAGTATAGACATTTTAACAATGTTTATTCTTCTGATCCAAGAGCATGGAATGGTCTTCCATCTTTTTGTATCTTCTTCAATTTCTTTCATGAGTGTTCTGTAGTTCCTTGAGTACAGATCCTTTACCTCTTTGGTCAGGTTTATTCCCAGGTATCTTATGGTGCTGGGAAAACTGGGCAGCTATATGTAGAATAATGAAACTCGACCATTCTCTTACACTGTACACAAAGATAAACTCAAAATGGGTAAAAGACCTCAATGTGAGACAGGAATCCATCAGAATCCTAGAGGAGAACATAGGCAGTAATCTCTTCGATATCAGCCACAGCAACTTCTTTCAAGATATGTCTCCAAAGGCAAAGGAAACAAAAGCAAAGATGAACTTTTGGGACTTCATCAAGATCAAAAGCTTCTGCATAGCAAAGGAAACAGTCAAGAAAATAAAGAGGCAACCCACGGAATGGGAGAAGATATTTGCAAACGACAGTACAGACAAAAGGTTGATATCCAGGATCTATAAAGAATTGCTCAGACGCAACACACACAAAACAGACAATCATATCAAAAAATGGGCTGAAGATATGGACAGACACTTCTCCAATAAAAACATATAAATGGCTATCAGACACATGAAAAAATGTTCATCATCACTAGCCATCAGGGAGATTCAAATTAAAACTACATTGAGATATCACCTTACACCACTTAGAATGGTCAAAATTAGCAACACAGGAAACAACATGTGTTGGAGAGGATGTGGAGAAAGGGGAACGCTCTTACACTGTTGGTGGGAATGCAAGTTGGTGCAGCCTCTTTGGACAACAGTGTGGAGATTCCTCAAGAAATGAAAATAGAACTTCCCTATGACCCTGCCATTGCACTCCTGTGTATTTACCCCAAAGATACAGATGTAGTGAAAAGAAGGGCCATCTGTACCCCAATGTTTATCTCAGCAATGGTCATGGTCGCCAAACTGTGGAAAGAACCAAGATGCCCTTCAACGGATGAATGGATAAGGAAGATGTGGTCCATATACACTATGGAGTATTATGCCTCCAGCAGAAAGGATGAATACCCAACTTTTGTAGCAACATGGACGGGACTGGAAGAGATTATGCTGAGTGAAATAAGTCAAGCAGAGAGAGTCAATTATCACATGGTTTCACTTATTTGTGGAGCATAACAAAAAGCACGGAGGACATGGGGAGTTAGAGAGAAGGGGTTGGGGAGGTGAATCATGAGAGACTATGGACTCTGAAAAACAATCTGAGGGGTTTGAAGTGGCGAGGGGGTGGGAGGTCGGGGTCCCAGGTGGTAGGTATTATAGAGGGCAAGGACTGCATGCAGCATTGGGTGTGGTGAAAAAATAATGATACTGTTATGCTGAAAATAAATAAATTTTTAAAAATCATATAAAAAATAATAATAATATAAATTTTGTAAAGTTTATATATATATTATATATATATACAAACTTTGCAAAATTATTTTGGTGAGATATTCTAGTCTTCATATACTTTTACTTTAAAAAAAGATTTTACAAAAAATGATGACTGGGGAAAGGAATATTTGCATATTTTCTTATTTCCTTAATTTGGATTGCTCTAATAAACTGGAAACATTCTCTAATTGTGTCCCCAAACTGAAACATTCACCTTCCCACTTCAACTTTAGAAATAATGTAGACCATTTATTTGACTCCTGCCAAGTCTTGACCACTGTATAGTTACTCCTCCTTTGTTCAATGCACCCTTTTAGTGAGTTTTATGTTCTTGCATGGTCTATTTTGGGTATCTATTCCTTAATTTATTCAACAGATATTTTCATTATCCAGAATGTGCTAGACCCTTCTTTGGGTGTTGGAGATACAGTGGTGACTGGGCATGTTACATCACAGATAAACAAATTAATTCTTAAGTATCTGTTTCTGAAAAGTGTTAAGAAAAATAAAGCAGAGGAAACAAGAGTAACATTTGCTCTTAGGACATTTTGGGAACTTTTTGAGGAGATGACATCTATGTAGAGACCCAAATGGCATGACATGGTCAACTGTACTGATATCTTCAGAAGAGTGTCCCACAAAGAGAAAACCACTCATGGAAAGTCCCTGAGCAGGGGACAGACATGCACTGATTTTTCTTTTAAAAAGATTTCTCTGGCTTCTATGTAAAGAATAGACTTGTGTGCAAAGGCAAGACAGAAGCAAAGACACTATCAAGAGATTATGCGTCCTTAACTAAGTGATTCAAAGGTATTGCAAGTCCCAAATGTCCATTACTTATGAATCATCTTGGCCCCTAAGTAGGTGTTTTTCTTATCTCTGCTGTAAATTTATTCTCTGGAATTTTATGTATTTTATGGATCTGTTTTGTCAATGTTAAGTCTAAAAGCTCAATTATATTTTATGGAAGGAATAGGAAAAAAATAGTTCAATTTGAAAGTTTTAGCCCTCAATTATTAAATCATGACAGTGCTTCCTGGAAATGGCTTTGGTTGCTATAGACTTGTGGTTTGTATTTTTAAATGAAAAAGATAAGTCCAGTAAGTCCTTCCTCCTCTTGCCAAGAATAAAAGCCCAGCTTTACGAAAGCTCATCAAGACTGACTTGCTACTGATCCAGCTTTGAGGCATTTGGGGGAGCTGATTTTTTATTTTAATCCAGAGACTGCCTAAAGACATTTACCCTTTCCAACTAAAAAGCCTTGGGTAAGGCCATGCAAATTATATTCATGCCAACTTTCCTAATGAGAGCAGCATATGCTTTCTTCATTTAAATGGCAGAATGGTAAACACAGACAAAACACATTAGTTACCATTAGCAACTATATCAAAATTGGGAAATTTAGGTTATACTTGAAAAATTATAGCAGAGGGAGGAGGAAGATGACAGAGAAGTAGGAGACCCTGTTTCAACTGGTCCCCTAAAGTGAGCTAATTATCTACCAGAACACTCTGAACACCCATGAAATCAGCCTGAGTTTTGGATTATACATTTCTGGATCTCTATGGGGGCACAAGACACCAGTGGAAAGGTAAAGCAGAGCAGGAATGCTTGGGCTGATATCGGAGGATAAACAGAAGGGGAGGGAGCCATCAGAATCAACCCATTGGAAACTAATACCCCAATATAAAAGTGCCCTGTGATTGGGCACCAGCATTAACTTGGAGTCTGGTTTAAAGCACTCACAAAGAGCAAAAGACCTTAAGGGGCAACTGGTGGAATTGGGCAATCATGGACATGGGCTTAAACCCACGGTCCCAGGATGGACACCACCGGTGACCACCCATGCCAGAGAGAGTACAGGGGAGCCCCCAGGATTGCATGGCTTGTACTACCACTCAGCTGGGTGCAGTCCCACCCCTGCATGAGGGAGTCTGATGTGGGCACCAGCCTGCACTCTCTAGAGCTACAGCCTTTTGCACTCTGCATGCACTGTGTGACCCAGGTCTGAACCATGCTCCTCACCTGCACCTGAGAGAGCTCTGTCAGGGTGTTAGCCAGCCATCTCTAGGACCGGCCTAGAGTCTGAACACTTCCATCCCAGGCCTGGAGGAACTCAGCGTGCTACCTCTGGTCCAGGGATCTGTGAAACCCTGAAGTCTGGACGACAGACAACAGTCCTGGCAAAGGCAGCCACCAAAAGCAGGCTCCCTGGACCAATAACACTTGCAGTTTAGTGGGATAGGGTGCAGAGACAAGCAAGTGCTTTGGGTGACCTCTGAGACAGTAGCTAGGAATGTGCACTGCCTGTGGGAGGTTGGAAAGTTCAGCAGAATTTGCAGGGGGGAGTCTGTGTGTTCTGGATCACCCAGAGGGGAGCAGACTGAGGCTTCTCTCCAAGATGGAGGTCTGGAGGTCTGGGTGCAATTTTCTTTCTTTCTTTCCTTTTTTTTTTTTTTTTTAGGATATTTATTTATTTGACAGAGCGATCACAAGTAGGCAGAGAGTGGGGGGGGGGCGGGGAGCAGGCTCCCTGCTGGGCAGAGAGCCCAATGCGGGCCTCAGTCTCAGGACCCTGGGATCATGACCTGAGCCAAAGGCAGAAGCTTTAACCCACTGCAGTTTGCTTTCCACTGCAGTTTGCTTTTTGCTCCTCCGAAAAGCAAAAAGCCACCAAAGAATAAAAACCTTCAGAGCCCATCCCCTTGATAGGGAGAAGGAGGACTCAACCCAAGGAAGACTGACTGAAAACCAATGGGACAGGCCCCTCCCCCATAAAGCCAGCCAAAAGTATGAGAGGACAACCACCACAGGATCCCCATGAAACAGTAAAACCCCATTATCAGGAGAAAACAATGTATTAAGCTCCCGGTATTACCCTAAAACCTGTTTATTTCATAGATACAACTATTATTTTTAATTTATTCTCTCTATTCTTGTTATTTTTAATTTTTTTAACCTAGTTAACATTAAAACTAGAGGTTTAATACAACATATTCCATATTAACCTTCTAACTTGTACTTTTTTCAAACATACACCCATTTTCTTTTCTATTTTTTTAAATATACATATAGATATAAGCTTCAAGGTAATCCTCTTTCCCTAATCAATACTACTCCTATATATAAACCAGTTTTAATCTCCTTTTGTCTCTGGCAAGTTGAGTCCTTTAACAAAGATATCAAAATACACCCAGGAAGAATCACAATAACCTTCCTTGTCACATCCAGGATTTATAACCACCCTCCCACCTTTATCTGCTGTCAGTGTTTCTCTGTATTTGTTTTTGTTCTGGTATTATATAAATCTTTTCCTTGGGGTTCATTTTGGCTCGGTTCTTCTTCTTCTTCTTTTTTTTTTTTTTTTTCTTGTCATTTACTTTTGGCGGTCTTTTCGTTTGTCTGTTTTTGTTTGTATACCTTATAAAGCTTACCTTTGAGGCCCATTAAGGCTAGGTTTTCTCTTTTTTTCCCCCTCTTTCTTTCCCTCTTTCTTTTTTCCTTTTCTCTTTTTCTTTCTTTTTAGTGGTGACTTCCGATTGCTCAGAAGCTTTCCAGGGTGCACCTCTCTTGGATCATGGTTGATATATTCAGCTATATATCCCCTCAACCACCTCTCACCAAAATGACTAAGAGGAGGAACACCCAACAGTGGAAAAATTCAGACACTGTGCCCTCTCCATCAGAACTGTTGGATATGGACATAAATAGTATGTCAGAAAGTGAATTCAGGGTAACAATTACCCAGGCAATGGTTAGGTTGGAGAAAACCATTAGTGAAAACATGGAATCTCTAAGGGCAGAAGTGAAAGCTGCCTGGGAAGAAGTTCAAAATGCTATCAATGAGATCTAATCTTATCTAAAAACTCTAACAGCTAGGGTAACCAAGGCAGAAGACAGAAGTAGTGATCTAGAGGACAAACTAATAGAGAAAAAGGAACAGCAGTAGGCATGGGAGAAACAGCTTAGAAACCATGAAAACAGAATTAGGGAAATAAATGAAACCATGAAATGTCCCAACGTCAGAATTATTGGGATGCCTGAGGGGGTGGAGAAAGAGAGAAGACTAGAAGATATAGTCAAACAAATTCTCCATGAAAATTTTCCCAATCTGGGGAATGGAACCAGCGTTGATGTCCTAGAGGCAGGAAGATCACCCCACAAGATGAACAAATCTAGAAACACCTCAAAATTCGATTGTGAGACTGATAAATCATAATTTTAGACAGGAGCTCCTGAGAGCAGCTAGGGAGCAGAGATTCTTTCTGTACAGAGGAAGGCCTATCAAAATAATGTCAGACCTGTCCGCAGAAACCTGGAAAGCCAGAATGGACGGGCAAGGCATATTAAAGGCACTAAATGAGAAGAATATGCAGCCAAGAATACTTTATCCAGCCAGGTTGACATTCAGAATGAATGAAGAAATAAAGAGCTTCCAAGACCAGCAAGGTTTAAAAGAATATGAGATCACCAAGCTGACACTACCAGAAATATTAAGAGAAGGGGTGTTCTACAAAAGAAGAAAGAACCCAAGAGTGTCACAGAATAGAAATTTACAGAGACAATCTATAGAAATAAGGGCTTTGCAGGCAACATGATGTCTAAAAACATATCTTTCAATAATCACTCTTAATGTGAACTGCCTAAACACTCTCATAAAATGGCACAGGGTTGCAGATTGGATAAAACAGCAGAACCTGTCCATATGTTGTCTACAAGAGACCCATTTGGAACCTAAGGATACATCCAGACTTAAAGTGAAGGGATGGAGAAGCATCTTTCATGCCAATAGGCCTCAAAAGAAAGCTGGGGTAGTGATTCTCATATCAGATAAATTAGATTTTAAACTAAAGACTGTAGTCAGAGATAAAGAAAGACACTAGATCATTCTTAAAGGATCTATCCACCAAGAAGATCTAACAATTGTAAATATTATGCCCCCAATATGGGAGCAGCCAACTGTTAATCATGAGAGTGAGTCATAATGATATGAGTACATTAATAGTAGGGGATCTTAACATACCACTCTCAGTAATACACAGATCATCCAAGCAGAAAATCAATAAAGAAACAAGAGCATCAAATGACACATTGGACCAGATGGACCTCATAGATAAATATAGAACATTCCACCCTAAAACAATGGAATACTCATTCTTATTGAGTGCACACAGAACTTTCTCCAGAATAGACCACATATGGGGTCACAAATCAGGGCTCAGTTGATGCCAAAAGAGAGATTATTCCTTGCATATTCTCAGATCACAATGCTTTGAAAATGGAATTTAACTACAGGAAAGAGTTTGGAAGGAATTCAAACACTTGGAAGCTAAAGGCCACCCTGCTTAAGAATGGATCAACCAGGAAATCAAAGAACTTAAACGATTCATGGAAACCAATGAGAATGAAGACACATGGGTACAAAACCCATGGAATACAGCAAAGGTGGTCCTAAGTGGCAAATACATAGCCATCCAAGTTTCACTCAAAAAAACTGAAAAATCCAGAATACACCAGATGTCTTTATACCTTAAAGAACTGGAGAATCAACAACAAATTAAGCCAACCCCACACACAATAAGGGAAATAATCATAATTAGAGCAGAGATCAATGAGATAGAAACTAGAGATAGACTAGAACACATCATTGAACCTAGAAGCTGGTTTTTTGAAAGAATCAAAAAGACTGATAAACCACTGGCCAAACTAATACAAAAGAAAAGAAGGAGAACTCGAATTAATAAAATTATGAAAGAAAAGGGAGAGATAACAACTAACACCAAAGAAATAGAAATGATCACCAGAAATTATTACCAAGTTATATGCCAACAAGTTAAGCAATCTAGATGAAATGGCTGTATTCCAGGAAACCTATAAACTTCCAAAACTGAATCAGGAAGAAATTGACAACCTGACTAGACCAATATGTAGTAATGAGATTGAGGTAGTGATCAAAAACCTCCTAAAAAACAAGAGCCCAGGACCTGATGGATTCCCTGGAGAATTCTACCAGACATTCAAAGAAGAAATAATATCTATTCTCCAGAAGCTGTTTCAAAAATAGAAACAGAAGGAAAACTTCCATATTCTTTTTATGAAGCCAACATTGCCCTGATCCCCAACCCAGGCAAAGATCCCACCAAAAAAGGAGAATTTCAGACCAATATCCCTGATGAATATGGATGCCAAGATTCTCAACAAGATCCTAGCTAATAGAATCCAACAGTACATTAAAAAGATTATCCGCCATGACCAGGTGAGATTTATCCATCGATGCAAGGGTGGTTCAACATTCTCAACTCAATTAGTGTGATAGAACAAATCAGTAAGAGAAGAGAGAAGAAACACATGGGCCTCTCAATTGATGCAGAAAAAGCATTTGACAAGATACAACTTCCATTTGTGATTAAAACCCTTCCAAGTATAGGGATAAAGGGAATATTACTCAACTTTGTAAAATCTATCTATGAAAATCCCACAACAAATATCATCCTCAATGGGGAAAAGCTGACAACCTTCCCTTTGATATCAGGAACGCAACAAGAATGTCCACTCTCACCACTCTTTTTCAACATAATACTAGAAGTCCTAGCAACAGCAATCAGACAACAAAAAGAAATAAAAGGTATGCAAATTGGCAATGAAGAAGTCAAACTCTCTCTCTTCGCAGATGACATGATACCTTATAGGGAAAACCCAAAAGACTACACCCCCAAACTACTAGAACTCATACAGCAATTCAGTAATGTGGCAGGATACAAAATCAATGTACAGAAATCAGTTGCTTTCTTATACACTAACAATGAGAATATAGAAAGGAAAATTAGAGAATTGATTCCATTTACTATAACACCAAGAACCATAAGATACCTGGGAATAAACCTAACCAAAGAGGTAAAAGATCTATACTTGAGGATCTGCAGAACACTCATGAAAGAAATTGAAGAAGACACAAAAAGATGGAAGAGCTTTCCAATCTCATGGATCGGAAGAATAAACATTGTTAAGCTGTCTGTACTACCTAGAGCCATCTATACTTTCAATGCCATCCCAATTAAAATTCCACCAGCATTTTTCAAAGAACTGGAACAAACAAACCTAAAAGTTGTATGGAACCAGAAGAGACTCTGAATTGCTAATAAAATGTTGAAAAAAAGAAAAACAAAACTGGGGACATCATGTTGCCTGATTTCAAGCTCTACTACAAAGCTGTGATCTCCAAGACAGCATGGTACTAGCACAAAAACAGACACATAGACCAGTGGAACAGAGTAGAGAGTCCAGATATGGACCCGCAACTCTATGGTCAAATAATCTTCAGCAAAGCAGGAAAAAATATACAGTGGAAAAAAGACAACCTCTTCAATAAGTGGTGCTGGGAAAATTGGACAGCTATATGTAGAAGAATGAAACTCAACAATTCTCTTACACTGTACACAAAGATAAACTTGAAATGGATAAAAGACCTCAATGTGAGGCAGGAATCTGTCAAAATCCTAGAGGAGAAAATAGGCAGTAACCTCTTCGACATTAGGCACAGCAACTTCTTTCAAGACATGTCCCCAAAGGCAAAGGAAACAAAAGCGAAAATGAACTTTTGGGACTTCATCAAGATCAAAAACTTCTTCGCAGCAACAGTCAACAAAACAAAGAGGCAACACACAGAATGGGAGAAGATATTTGCAAACGACACTACAGACAAAGGGCTATTATCCAAGGTCTATAAAGAACTCCTCAAACTCAACACACACAAAAGAGATAATCATGTCAAGAAATGGGCAGAAGACACTTCTCCAAAGAAGACATAGAAATAGCTATCAGACACATGAAAAAATGTTCATTAGCCATCAGGGAGATTCAAATAAAAACCACAGTGAGATATCACCTTACACCAGTTAAAATGGCCAAAAGCAGAAAGAGAGGAAACAACATGTGTTGGAGAGGACATGGAGAAAGGGGAACCTTCTTACACCATTGGTGGCAATGCAAGTTGGGGCAGCCACTTTGGAAAACAGTGTGGAGATTCCATAAGGAATTAAAAATAGAACTACCCTATGACCCGGCAATTGCACTACTGGGTATTTACCCCAAAGATACAGATGTAATGAAAAGAAGGGCCATCTGTACCCCAATGCTCATACCAACAATGTCCACAGTTGCCAAACTGTGGAAAGAACCAAGATGCCCTTCAACAGATAAACAGATAAGGAAGATATGGTCCATATATATAATGGAGTATTATGCCTCCATCAGAAAGGATGAATACCCAAATTTTATATCAACATGGACGAGACTGGAGGAGATTATGCTGAGTGAAATAAGTCAAGCAGAGAGAGTCAATTATCATATGCTTTCACTTACTTGTGGAGCATAAGGAATAACACAGAAGACATTGGGAGATGGAGAGGAGAAGTGAGATGGGGGAAATCAGATGGGGAGACAAAGCATGAGAGAGAGACTGTGGTCTCTGAGAAAGAAACTGAGGGTTTTGGGGAGGGGTGGGGGTGGGGGGTTGGGTGAGCCTTGGGGTGGGTATTAAGGAAGGCACATATTGCATGAAGCACTGGGTGTGGTGCATAAACAGTGAATTTTGGAACACTGAAAAAAATAAAATTAAATAATTTTTTAAAAAAAGAAAATAAAAATTATAAATATGTAATATTTTAATCATTTGTCAATATGAAGTTTCAATGTAGCTTGATGGAAAGATTTAGAAATAGATAATTTCTGCATAAAAATCAGTTGCAGTGGATTAGCTGTAAGATGTGAAATCTTAAAACAGCACTGGTAACAAAACAAAAGTATAATTTGATTCTGCTTTTATAAGATGTTATTTCACTTTCTATGTTATAAAGTCCTGAATGTAATGATAATAAAACTGACTGAACTTAGTTCCTTTAATTTTACTTTGATACATTGCTTTGACTTTAACTATTACAGGCTTTAATGTACAGATAATGAAAAAGCTTAAGCTCTCTGTAGCAGTATTAGTAAAGAGTTTTCAGTATAATGTTGACAAATCATTCATTATCTCTTATATCGTGACATATATCACTTATATAAGTGACCCCTTATATGTCACTACATATGAAGACTTTAGCACTTTTGTACATATATTAATTTTGACTTATGAGAGAAGATAATAAAATTGAGGATTGTTTGCTTAAGAAACAGATACATTTGTGGGAAATGTTTTACTTGAAATTTCAAAACTGTGAATATTATTACTTTATATCATTCACATACTGTAATAAGTATAAGTAACTTAATAACTAAATATAAAAATATGTTCTGGTAACATATGTAAACGAATGTGAGATTTCTTATTTAAGGCACTCTATTTTGGAATGTATTTTTAGAGGAGGGTAAAAATGAGGGATTAATGATATTTGAGGTTTAAAAAATGATGTTTGAAAAGCTTATTTGCTTACAACATTAATGTATGGCTCTTTGTGGCTTGAGGCTAGTCTAGTCTAGTATGTTGTCCTGGAACTTTTTGCTACTGGCACAGTGCTTGCCTTAGATACTTTTTTGGGTCACTGTTCTCATTAGCTTAGAATATGTAGCAAACAAGTTACAGATGAGTTTTACTTTTGTGCTTTAGCATTGAGGTAAGATAGCATGAATCCTTTAACACACCTTTAGGTGCGCTTGGTACTAAGTAGTTGGCTGTGGAAAATAATTGTCAGAATTCTGACTCTTAATTCACAAAACATGATCAGTTCAGAAAAGCCATACTATATCATGATAAAATTGATTTTACTGATTTTATTTTTCCAGAATTTGGAAAACATTATCATAGGTAAAGCATGTATGTAAAACAAGATGTGTTCAAGGAGATAAAAGAATCCAGCACCTACTGAGCACTTGCTATATGGCATGCAGTGAGCTAGTTGGTTATACCAGCAGTAAATATTTATCAGCCATGATACAATTCATTTGTTATGGATCTTCTCGTTGCTATGTTATCAACATCTCATAATCAATTAATGTGATGGCACAATATGCAAAAGCAAAGCTATTTCAATTTCAAGGAGGAAGTGGTAAGAGAGGATATCATTAAAATAAGGCACAAATCAGAGCCAAGGTACTTGGCAGGATAGTGGATTTTGTCTGTTTGTCTTCTGGGAAACATTTTTCTGTGCTTTTGAACTAATATAGAGCAATACCCTAGTGTTTTTCACACCCTATGATGCTCTATTTATGCTCCATTTCCCTTAAGGAAAGTGAACTTTGGAAGTTTATTTCTCCCTAGGTTACATGCCCTGCCACAGTGACTCAGTAAGACTACCCCTTTCATCCTGGCCAAAGTGAACTATAAAAGTAACATGTAATCTAGAAAAGGTGGATGGCGGCATCTGGGATCAAATTCTACTCAGTAAATTTCCTTCTCATTGACCTATGAAAAACAATGCCAATCAACTCCTCTCATGGTGGAAACATTACTTCTAGATGAATAGTAAGAAGGCAGAATAATTATCAGGAAGAATAGTGATACTGAGTTTTTGTTCTGGCTCTAGTCTTGAAAGGACTAGAGTCTGAATGCTTGAAGAGCTGCTGACATAGTTTCATACTAAATATCCATGCTACATTGTACAGACTATGTATCAGAGTATTGACCCCCCCCATCATGTAAAGAAATCTATGCAGCTTCATCAATATCAAGATAGCTAATGGACTTGCCACTTAGTTCTACATTTTTTCTAGACAGCCCTACACAATGTTTATGTACTACATTTAACTTGACAAAGTAAATATGAAAATGAACTCAATAAACTGAGTATGTATTTTAGCAACACATTATTTATCTTTGCAGTTGCATTCTACTAAAAGCCTCTTCAAATTCAAAGAGCAAGTGTCACATTTTCCATTTTTTGCAGATGAAGAAACTAAAATCAGACACGGTGAATGACTTTTCTAAAGTCACAGCAATTAAGTAATAGGTATATATAAGATATACTTTATTCATTTCCACTGAATCAGTAAATGATATGTAAGTTCTTAGGCCCCTCTCCTTGGCACTCCATTTTCACATGGTATGCTCTGAACCTGATAAGTTATCATTTATATTTGTGGTACTCATATTGTTGGTGCAAATACACAATCTCTGTTCCACCGGCCTCTTAATTAACTCATAAGAATACATTCTGAGCCACATAGCACTACATCTGCCACAAGGGGAGGTTATAGAGGCATGGATGCAAATTAGAAATGTAAAGAACTGTCCAAATGCTGATATTCACATTTTTAGAGTACATGCATAACAGAGAGGATGTGATTTTGGAACTAGCCTGTCATTTTACATGGTTCATGGAACTAGAAACATGTTTAACCTCAGTCACTCAAAGAAAGACTAGTCCAGGTAGTACAGTGTGTTTTCAAAGTGTCCACAAGTAGTAAACTAAGACAAGAGAGCAAGAAAGAGAAAGTACATCTAGAGAAACTAGAGAAAGTCTCACACAGCCCTTTAAAAGACAGTACAAAAGATTAACTTGAATCAGAAGGTGATGGATGTTCTAGGAACCACAAGCATGTTAAAAAGACATAGGAGCTAAGCTTGAGGGACTTGCATTGATTAAATCTGGGACAATTTGAGCCTCAAAATAAATAATGATAGTAATGAATGGACTATAATCTAATGAATAAAGTTAGAATTCATGGGTCCATAGAGTGACATAAATAAATGAATGAACATATAAATAAATGAACAAGGGAAGAGTCTCCCTTGCAGTGGAATTCTATGTAACAGTTATAGGAGAAGTAATGGAGTTAGAAAAATCAGTAATGGATGCTAAAATAAGCAGGTGAAAGTTTGATTAAAGAGTAGTTACATCATTTCAACCATAAATTACTTAGTATATCTTTATGAATTACATTAATTACAAAGGGAAAATAGTAATCTTATAGGGAAGGCTGGTAATTTAACCAAATGATTCAAAGCTAATATCATTGATATATATCAATACTCAGATGAATCAATATCATGTGTCTCTTACTATGAAACACTGAGAAGAACATAAAATTTCATATATAATATATCTGCTAAAATGTGTAACCTGAATCTAAATAAGAGCAGATATCATACAAACCAAAATGAAGGGCAATTCTTCAAAAAATCATGTGTTTTGAAATTGCCCAGTTAAAGAAAGACCAAAAAAGAAAGAAAGAAAGAAAGAAAGAAAAGGAGGTCTGGGGGGATGAGTAATTATCCAGATTAAAGAAGAACAAATAAGCAAGACAACTAAAAGCACATATACATATGATTCTGGATTAGACTCTGAACAGGGAAAAACAAAAGGAGATTCTTGGAAAATTGATATTTAAATGTGGGCCACAATTTAGACAACAGTATTGCATTACTTCTTAACCTTAAGATTTTGATAACTGTACTATGATTATTTAAGAGTGTATCCTTGCTCTTGGAAAATATACCCTGAAGTATATGGGGGAAAATGGATATGAAGTTTTTGAACCTACTCTCCAATGAATCAGAAAAGAAATATGCACATATGCACATAATATAATACATGGAATAGAGGGAGAAAGAGAATGATAAAACAAATGGGTCAGAATACAAATGAGAGACTAGAGGAAGATGACAGCAGAGGAGGACCCTAGGCTAGTCTGGTCCCACAAACACAGCCAGATAACTATCAAATCATCCTAAATACCCAGAAATTGGCCTGAAGATTGACAGAACAAACTCTATAACTAAAAGGAGAGAAGGGAGCCACAGTGAAGAAGGTAGGAAGTGTGGAGATGTGGTTTAAGGGATAAATGGATCACAGTGCTTTCAGAGAGGAGGGAGCCATGGTCTCAGAGAGGGGTGAGAGAGAAAGGTACACAAGAGGAATGCAGCTGGAGAACATGTCCTCAAAGTCATTGGCTTGTAAAACAAGAGGAGGTGAATTTTGTGAGTTCTTGCAACCAGTGTGGCTTAAAGCCTGTATTTCTAAAGGTCAGTGGTAGGCTTGGCTGGGATAGAGACCAGAGGGTACTACACTGCTCCTAAAGATTTGGCTGGGATAGAGACCAGAGGGTACAACAATGCTCCTAAAGATAAAGCAGGCAAAAAACTTGGGGGCAGACTCTGTGGAAACAGTTATCTGAAGAATGCCTGGGGTCCACAGTGGGAAGATTATTCACTCTTCTCAGAGCACATCTCTGAGAAGCAGTATTCATGGAGACACCTCACCAGGAACAAAGGAACTGGCTAGTACCATTTCTCTTCCCTGCCCCTCAGCATAAACACAGAGCTACCTGTGGGAAGTACTATAGCATGGACAGTGGTACTTAACTTGTTTACACCAAGCCCTGACCCACTGTGCTCTAGTGGGACTGCTTTTCTCAATAAAGCTGGCCTCGGTCCTAGTATGGTGGGCCCCTCCCACAGAAGGCCACAGCAAACCTGTGCCCACATCACATTTCCAAACCAGAGTGTTCTGCAGGGCCTCAGTTCTGGTGGAATTGGTGGAAGGTCTCATTTCACAAGCAGACCAGAGCACATCAGCTAAAACTCATAACATTCCAGCCAGGGACCAAACACTGCCCTGCAGGCAAGGAGAGCCTCTGCAGATGACAGGCCTGAAGGATAAACCAAAACCCAACAGCAAAGTGAATGCAGAACACATCAAAAATACTTTCTGAAATGCTAGGCCCTGGTCAGTACTTGATGTCTTCTTCATAAGGCCATTAATTTCAGGAGCAGGAGACATAATTGGCTTTTTTTTTTTAAAGGAAATTTTATTTATTTGAAAAAGAGAAAGAGAGAGAATGTACAAGTAGGGAAGTTGCAGAGGGAGAGGGAGAAGGTGGCTCCCTGAGGAGCAGGGAGCCCAATGCTGGACTTAATCCCAGGACCCTGGGACCATGACCTGAGCCAAAGGCAGATGCTTAACCAATTGAACCACCCAGGTGCCCCCATAACTAGATTTTCTAACACACAGTAGAAGGCAGAGACTTAGATAAAAAAAAGCAACAATCGTAAGGATACTCACTGGGGGCTTGAAAGAATAAAGATATTAGTGAGAGCCTACCACAGAGACAGAAGAATTTAAAAAGAATCAGAGACGAAGAATTTGAAAACAGGATTGATGTAATAAGCAGAGGCTGGAAGAAGCAGAGGAACAAATTGTTGACCTAGTAGACAAGATAATATAAAAAATAATGAAGATGAACAAAAGAGAGAAGAATTATGAAACAAGAACAGATTTAGGGAACTCAGTGACTCCATCAAACATAATGACATTCATATTATAGGAGTTCCAGAAGAAGATGAGAGAGAAAAGGGGGCAGAAGATTTATTTTTAAAAATAATGACAGAAAACTTCCCAAAAGTGGGACAGAAATAAACATCCAGATCCAGGAGGCACAAAGAACTCCTATCAAAATTAACAAAAGCAGGTCAAGACCAAGAATTCTGTAACTAAATTTGCAAGATATAATGATAAAGAAAAAAATCTTAAAAGCAGCAAGACAAAAGAAGTCCTTAACTTATAAGGGAAAGCCCATAAGGCTAGTTAGAGATTTCTCAACAGAAACTTGGCAAGCCAGAAGAGAGTGGCATGATATATTCAATATGCTGGATGGGAAAAAATCTGTAGCCAAGAGTATTCTATCCAGCAAGAGTACCGTTCAGCATAGAAGGAGAGATAAAGAGTTTTCCAGAAAAAAAACAAAACTAAATCAGTTCATGACCACTAAATAATAAGCCCTGCAAGAAATATTAAAGGAGAACATTTGGGTGTAAAGGAGAGGCCAGAAGTGACAAAGACAAGAAAGGGTCAGAGAAAATCTCCAGAAACAATAAAAAAGCAAGCAGGAAATAAATATTGATCTATCTATAATTACTTTGAATGTAAATGGACTAAAGGTGCCAATTAAAAGACAGGGTGACAGAATGGATTAAAAAAAAGAAAAGAAAAAAGAAAAAAAACAAGACCCATCTACATGCTGCCTACAATTGGACTCATTTTGGACCTAAAGACACCCAGATATTAAAAGTGAGGGGGTGGAGAAACATTTACCACACAAGTGGATGTCATTAGAAAACAGAGAAGCAATACTTATATCAGACTTTCAAACTAGACTTTCAAATGGACTATAAAAAGAGACAAATAAAGGCATTATGTACTTATAAGTGGGACAATCCAACAAGATAGTGGGACAATCCAACAAGAAGTGGGACAATCCAACAAGAAGATAAAAATATTTGTAAATATTAATGAACCCAACATGATAGCAGTAAAATATCTAAAATAATTTGTTAAAAACTAATTGATAATAACAATGATAATAGGGGACTTTGACACTCAAATTTTATCAATGGACAGATCATCTAAACAGAAAATAAAGAATGAAACAGTGGCCTTGAATGACACTCTGGACCAGTTGGATTTAACATATATATTCAGAACATTCTAACCTAAAACAGCAGAACACACACTCTTTTCAAGTACACGTGAAACATTCTCCAGAATAGATCATGTATTAGGTCACAAACAGGCCTCAACAAATACAAAAAGGTTGAAATCATACTATGCATTTCTTGTTGTTCATTTCTAGTTTCATAGCATTGAAATGCCTCACCACAATGCTATGAAACTAGAAATGGACAACAAGAAAAATTTTGGAAAGACCACAAATACATGGCAGTAAAACAACAAGCTACCAAACAATAAAAAACAATAAGTGGGTCAACCAGGAAATCAAAGAAGAAATTTTAAATTTATGAAAACAAATGGAAATGAAAACACAATGGTCCAAAACCTTTGGGATGCAGAAAAAGTGGTTCTAAGAGGGATGTATTTAATACCTAATACAAGCTTACCTCAAAAAGTAAGAAAAATCTCAAACTCACAATCTAGCCTTACATCTAAAAAAAGAAAAACAAATGAAGGCTGAAACCAGCAGAAGAAAAGAAATCATAAAGATTAGAGCAGAAGTAAATAATAGAGAAACTAAAGAATAGACCAGATCAATGAAGCCAGGAGTTGGTTCTTTGAAAAAATTAATAAAATTGACACATCTCTAGTCAGACTTATCAAAAAGAAAAGAGAAAGGCCCCAAATAAATATAATCACAAATGACAGAGGAGAAAAAACAAACAGCACAAAAATACAATTATAAGAGAATAGTATGAAAAACTATATTCCAATAAATGGTACAACCTAGAAGAAATAGATAAATTCCTAAAAATATATACCATACCAAAACTGAAACAGGAAGAAATTGAAAACCTGAATAGACTGATAACTAGGAAAGAAATTGAATCAGTAATCAAAAAACTTTTAGTTAACAAAAGTCGAGGGCCAAATGGCTTTTTTGGTGAATTCTACCAAACATTTAAAGAAGAATTAATGCTTATTCTTCTCAAACTATTAAAAAAAGAAAGTGAGGGAAGGAAAACTTCCAAAGTCATTCTATGAGGCCAGCATTACCCTGTCACTGAAGCCAGATAAAGACACCACAAAGAAAGGCAACTTACATGACAACATCCCTGATAAACAGAATGCAAAAATTCGCAACAAAATACTAGCAAACTGAATCTGACAATACATTAAAAAACTCATTTACCATGACCAAGTGCGATTTATTCCTGGGTTGCAAATGTGGTTCAATTTTCACAAATCAATCAACATGATACATCACATTAATAAAAGAAAGAATAAGAACCATATGATCATTTTAATAGGTTCAGAAAAAGCATTGAAAAAGTACAACTTTCATTCATGATAAAAACCTTCAACACAGTAAACTTAGAGGGAATGTAATAAGGAATCCCCTCCCCCCAGCTAATATCAACCTCAATGGGGGAAAAACTGAGAGCTTTTCCTATAGCGTCAGGAAATTAACAAAATTTTGTCAATAATTTTGTCAAAACTCTCACCACTTTTATTTAATGTAGTACTAGAAATCCTAGTCACAGCAATCAGACAACAAAAAGACAATAAATTGGCAAGGAAGAAGTACAATTTTCACTATTTGCTGGTAACATGATACTATAAGTAGAAAATTTTAAATTTTAAAGATTCCACCAAAGGGGTACCTGGGTGGCTCAGTCGTTAAGCGTCTACCTTCAGCTCAGGTTATGATCCCAGGATCCTCACTGGGCTCCCTGCTCCTGTCTCCCTCTCCCACTCCCCCTGCTTGTGTTCCCTCTCTCTGTGTGTCTCTCTCTGTCAAAAAATAAATAAATAAAAATCTTTTTAAAAATCCACCAAAAAACCCTGCTAGAACTGATAAACAAAATCAATAAAGTCACAGGATACAAAATTAACATACAGGAATCTCTTGTATTTCTATACACCAATAACAAAGCTGTGGAAAGAGGAATTAAGGAATCAAACCCATTTATAGTCATACCAAAACCAGTAAGATACACATAGGATTAAATCTAACCCTAGAGGTGAATGATCTGTACTCTGAAAACCATTAAATGCTGATGAAAGAAATTGAAGATGACATGAAGAAATGAAAAGACATTCCATGCCCATGGATTGGAAGAACAAATATTGTTAAAATGTCTATACTACCCAAAGCAATCTACACATTTAATGTAGTCCCTATCATAATGCCAACAGCATTTTTCACAGAACTATCCTAAAAGTGGTATGGGACCACAAAAGACCCCAAATAGCCAAAGTACCCTTGAAAAAGCAAAACAAAGCTGGAAGCATCACAATACGCAGACTTCAAGTCATATTCATATTACAAAGCTGTAGTCATCAAACCAGTATGGTACTGGCACAAAAAATAGACACGTTAATCAATGAAACAGAATAGAAAACCCAGAAATGAGTACATAATTACATGGTCAAGTAATCTTTGAAAAGCAGGAAAGAATATTTAATGTGAAAAAGACAATATATTCTACAAATGGTGCTGGGAAACCTGGACAGCAACATGCAAAAGAATGAAACCATACTACTTTCTTATAGCATATAAAAATAAATTCAAAAAAAGGGGCACCTGGCTCAGTGAGTTAAAGCCTCTGCCTCTGCCTTTGGCTCAGATCATGATTCCAGGGTCCTGGGATCAAGTCCCACATCAGGCTTTCTGCTCAGCGGGGAGCCTGCTTCCTCCTCTCTCTCTGCCCGCCTCTCTATCTACTTTTGATCTCTGTCAAATAAATAAATAAATAAATAAATAAATAAATAAATAAATAAAATCTTTGAAAAAAAAATCAAAATGGATTAAGCCTAAATGTGAGATCTGAAACCATAAAGATTCAAAAAGAGAGGATAGGCAATAAATTCTTTGACACAGGCCTTATCAACTTCTTACTAGATATGTCTCTTGAGGCAAGTGGAAAAAAGGCAAACAATTTGGACTTTATGAAAATGAAATCTTCTGTACAGCAAAGAAAACAGGAAAACTAAAAGACAACCTATAGAATGGGAGAAGATATTTGCAAATGACATATTCATTTTGAATTTATTTGAATTTATTTTATTTGAATTTATACATTAGTTCCTCATACTATTCTTGCAACTTTTCCATGAGTTAGAAAACATATCAAAATTTAAAAATACCCAAATGAGGCACATCATGTTTTTGACTATATTCCATCACAATAAGGCATGAAGAACTTCAGCTATGCTGGAGTTAAAGTACTTCTGAGAGCAAATAAGCTATTAAGAGATGTACAAACCTTGTTCAGTTTGGTCAGGCTGACAGGGAAGTTTGTGTTAAGACAGTTTGTGGAAGCACAGAGTATAATAAGCTACTATATTCATGTCCCAATAACTAGAATCATCGAAATATATTTTCTTCAGTTGTAAAATAAGAACACAATCACTTATTTGCAGTGGACTTTTGTAGGTTGTACAAAATAATGGATATGCAGCAATTGGGACTATGCCTAAAACACAGAAAGTGCTCTGTAGATAGTGCTCATTTAATGTCCACCTCTGTTGGCCTGCACAGATTTACTTTTGATGCCAAGTGTAAAATTTCTCTAATTCCACTTCAAGGACACTCCGTCTTGACCCTGTGGAAACCTATTCCTGAGACTCAGGCTACCATTTCATGACCCATAAGAAACTGCTTCTATTATAACCCTGAAGGGAAGAAACATAACACTTGAGAATTAGGATAATAATGAACACTTTTCTTTCCATTTCAGAATTATTCAAATGTATAGTCAATGGATCCCAGTGGAAGCATATTTCTCTCTTTAATTTCTGCCTGAAGACTTTGTACCACGTTTCTCCCTTAGAACAAACATGGGAAAGTGTTCTGGGAAAAGAAGTATTTTAGTGAATCAATAAGTAGAATGTTTTCTTTAAAAGGACTACAAATTCTTTCCATGTTTTTTTTTTTTTTCCTTAGAAACATGGGTGCACATGTTTAGAATCTAATCAGCTAAATTAATAGACTCCAGTGGCAGAGAAGTGAATTGAGAGCTAGGGTTTTGGCATTTTTATATTACTTCCATAGTGGGCATTTCTATTGCTTGGTGATGTTTTAATTTTATTTTCCAAGTGTAGTGAGTGCCATGACTGTGTTAAAAGCTAAGGGGGTACCTCAAGAAATAGGAAAACACTCTTTACCCCTAATCATACTGTGCATAAGATATACATAAAAAATGCAATATGATGGAAAAGCAAAATCAATACGTCATAATACATGCTACAGATCATCAGAAAGGCAAGTGAGCCAAAAGGTGCCACCAACAAAATTCTGGGATCTGAGAGGACAGTGGCAGGGGGTGGGAGTGGGTGCAGATTAGAGATTTCAGACACACACACTGTTCCTATTACCTCTAGACTCCCAGGCTCTGAGGTCCTTCACCTAAGTCACTTCCAGTTGTTCTAAGCATTGAAATTATATCTTTACTAATCAAATGATTTGTTCAAATAATTCTGGGTGTAAATTTATTATGGGGTACTTATCTCTGAGTGTTGAGTGTGTTGGCAAGCCTGTTGTTAAGCATCATCACTTAAAATCATACGGCAAAATATCCCTTTCCTTTATGAAAGCTGCCTAGTAGAATCTGCTACTTATACCAATCAGTTCTAACCACTAGTCAATCAAGTAGCAAGCATGGGGGAAATAAAACTCAATCATGCGTTTAATAAATATTTGCTGAATCAAATTAGCAGTTTTAGGGGCGGCAGAACATAACATGGAAATAGAACTGGGCTTCTAGCCAGGCAAGCACAGTTTCAATTCTAACTCTCCCGTTTTCAAAACATGAGACCTTGTTTATTCATCTGTTAAATGGGAGCAGTAATGCTTCCAGAATCAGTCTCGCAGGTCTGTTATGAGGTGAAATTAAATGCATATAAATTTGTTTTCTGAATTGTAAAGGGATGTGTCTGCGTGTCTGAATAATTCTTTTATTTTCAGTAAAACTATGTTAGTCATGCTTTTCATAATTAAATCATTGCTTATTTTGTATCTTTAATATATATTTTTAGGTTACCCGGTATTTGTGACTAATATGAACATGGAAATCAAATACAAAAGAAACCACACTACTATTTTTCAGAAAAGATCCAGACTTAGTTCCAACTCCTCTTGGAGAGTCATTTGAGGCTGAAAGCTGGACAGACTGTAGAGAAAAGAGGTCCAAAGCATAATGTGTCCCTGGAGAGGTGCTCATAGAGTTCATAAACCTAAAATACCCTCCAATAAAAAAAAAAATAAGATCTCTTGGAGGTCTTGTCTATATAACATTGTAGTGGCTACCGCCATTTGGGTCAAGTGAAACCAGTTGTGTTATTCTGGTTATTACCGCCTGAGCCAAAGTCAATTGTGTTTGACCATCTACCAAAAAAAGCTAAATTTCTTTTAACTGAAAGACTACTACAATGTAAGCTCAAAGGTCAGGTATTATTTAAAGAACAATGTTCATAGCAGCAATGTCCACAATAGTCAAACTGTGGAAAAAGCTGAGATGCCCTTCAACAGACGAATGGTTAAAGAAGATGTGGTCCATATATACTATGGAGTATTATGCCTCTATCAGAAATGATGAATACCCAACCTTTGCATCAACATGAATGGGACTGGAGGAGATTATGTTAAGTGAAACAAGTCAAACAGAGAAAGTCAATTATCATATAGTTTCACTTACCTATGGAACATAAGGAATAGCATTGAGGACATTAGAAGGAAGGGAAAAAGGAAGAGGGGGAAATCAGAGGGGAAGAGGAACCATAAGAGACTGTGGACTCGAGAAACAAACTGAGGGTTTTGGAAGGGAGGGGGCAGGGGATGGGTTGGCCCAGTGATGGGTATTAAGTAGGACACGTATTGCATGGAGCATTATATGTAAACAATAAATCTTGGAACACTACGTCAAAAACTAATGATGTACTGTATAATGACTAACATAACAACAACAAAAAGAGGATTGAAACCTCAATACAGTGTGAGGCACATAATAGGTTCTTGGACTAATATGAATAAAAGTTGTGGTGAAAACTTCTGTTCGGGGGGTGATTCATATTGAAGAGTGACTGATCCATAAGAATCCTCTCTCTTTGAAGGTGCACCTGTTAAATGACTCATAATAAAACACTAAGTATCACACAATTTCTTGCTTGGTACCCTACCTAATGATTTTTTTTAAGTCTCATGATATGAGCTACTTCTTGGTATCCATGCAGGAACCCCTCTTACTAATGTAACCAGGGAGTATTCATCCTTGCAACTTTAAAAGCCCAGTTATTATGGAGAGAAAATCAAGCCTTCCCCTGAGTCCTCAGGATAAAAGATATTTTGTTCTACCTAAAGCCAGGAAGTTTTTCAGTACCTTTCCTTCCATTGCAACAGAAAACATTTTGTAGAAACCCAATGTACAAACAATTTGTAGAGAGCATTACCAGAATGTTTGCACTGGAAGCGTTAAGCCTTGACTGAGTTTTCTCTCTTATACACAATAGCAAATAATATCAGAAATGGCCAGAATCAAAGTATTGTCAGTGGGGTCTCTTTTGGAAACTAAAAGGGTCTTTATTTTAAACACTGACTTTTGTAGCGCCAGTACTCTGTAACAAAGAAGGAGAAGATGAGAAGGAGAAGGAAAAGAAGAACTCTCATAAAAAGAGATGATCTTCCAACTAGAGATTTACAGAATTAGGACTACGAAACAGGAGTAAAATTCGACCTCAACCATTCAGTTATGGAACATTGGTATTGCGGTTAACAGAAGAATCATAATGCAGTTATTTCTGGATATCACTTATAATGTGAAAGTGTCTGTATGCTCCCAAGTCGTGTGTTTGGCAAACAGTATATAATTTATATTCAGTAGTGTATGCCCAACCATTTTCAACTAAAGCTTTATTGTCTTAATGTTGACATTTAAGTTCTAATTTAAGGATAGACATAAGATTGAGTACACACAGCCAACAACTATGTATATGAAAACATTGAACAGCCTAGGGATCAGTTCCCTTTAAAGAGTAGCATCCAGATTGGACCTCCTCTTGCTTGAGAGGGCAGGGTTTCCCATAGGCAAAAGATACTCAGATGCTTCCCCTCTGCTTTCCACTATGGAAATTCACTGAGCCTCCAAGTTCCTACTCACATCTCCCTTTCTTCCCATGGCTTCCCTTGGCTATTCTGGAGCATGTAACCATGTCATGTGCTGAATTCCCACAGACATTATTGTCTATAGTAATTTTTGTTGCTGTTATTTTATGAGAACTTATATTACTATTACCATTTTGTTTTGTTTTGTTTTTGTCTCAAAGAAGGAGGGTGTTTGGTTTGGTTTTGTGGGGATGAGGAGGACATCCCTCATTTAATATTTAACAAAGGAGGACTTAGATAAGAAGTCACTGGATGGATGTAAAGAGAAGTAAATGACTATTCTCCTGGTAGAGTTGTTTAGAAATATGTTTTTTCTGGCTGTATACAAGTGGGAGAAAGGTGACAGAGGAATAGCCAAGGAGGCAAAGAGTTTTCCTCTGAAATTGCACCATGGGTCTGGTATTAAAGAAGAATCAGTGGTATAAAACCACTGATTCAGTATGTAGAATTGAAAGTGTCTTCTAGGAAGCAAAAGCAGAGTCATTCTACCTCACTTCATCAAGATTAAGAGCTTGGTGTGATGACGTAGAAGATTCTCTCTCTCTCCCTCTCTCTGAACACCAAAGTTGAAATGGCAGAGATGAATACAGTCACTTAGTAGTAGCTGCTGCCCACTGGAGAACTTTCTAGAGATATGTGAAGACTCAGTGTAGTTTACTCTGCATGGCCCATCTCAACCACACAAGGAGTAAATGGTCATATCAGGAAATATCAGCTTAAAATTATCCTAGATGAACAGAATTGCCAGGCCACAGTTCTAGGGGAACACCTGTTGAATTACTCCTGTTGGAGTAAAGCTGCTTTGAAGTAGCTTTACTCTGAAATTGAAGGTGAGGTGTGAATTCTGCTGCAAAATATCATGTAAAGAATGGTTTCTCTAAAATAATTAAATTCGGGGCGCCTGGGTGGCTCAGTGGGTTAAAGCCTCTGCCTTCGGCTCAGGTCATGATCTCATGGTCCTGGGATCGAGCTCCGCATCGGGCTCTCTGCTCAGCAAGGAGCCTGCTTCCTCCTCTCTCTTTGCCTGCCTCTGCCTACTTGTGATCTCTATCTGTCAAATAAATAAATAAAAGGTTTAAAATAATTAAATTCATGTTTCTTCCTTCTTACATTGAACTGCTAAGTTAGGGACTGATAGATGTCTACCATGCCAAAGAGTTTAACCCAGAACCATATAACTCTGTTTTGGTAAGGATATACATTAGAAATAAACCCGAGAATCCAACAGAGCCCATAAGCATTTCAGAATGCTTTTACATTTAATGTGCATTCTTCTAAATTGTTAGGTGCCCTATGTACCAAGTTGTTAAACTAAAGGACAGGACAGGACAGGAGAGGCGAGATGAGCGAGGAGAGGCCCGGAGAGGTGAACAGAGAAGAGGAGAGGATAGGAAAGGGGCTGACTTTTTACTAAGGAGTATATATTTTTTCCTAGCCGTGTTCTTATCAGAATATATGATACTTGCAAAAAATAACAACTAATTATGTAGTCTCCATTATAAATTTCCTACCATTATTTTGGATGAATAACCCTTGTTATCTTCAAAAGGTTATACAGCATTTGAAATTCAAAAGGAAGGTGTTACCTGCTATCTTGCATAAATCTCTAACAATTGCAAATGGAATATATTATCGTCAGATCCGATTGCTTATATCCAATCTTGCCTCATCCCAGCATTTGTAAAGGTAAATGCATGGCAACTTGCTCCCTATTTTCCTGGAATTCAAATTGTGCATATAAATGAGAGTAGCCATGATTGTCCTTTTCCATTATAGCAGTCATACAAGTACATTACATTGAATGGTGAGAAGGACTGAAAAACTTTATTAACTTTAACTGAAATATAACACCACATTTGTTTAAACTAAAAGTGAGGGAAAACAAGTCTCAGTCCTAATATTCAACATAAGGACTCCAAATACACATGATACATGTTTAAATGCTTCTGGGATTCTGTAAGGTCATTGAATGGATTGATTACTATTAGATTTTATACTGAAATCTCTTTGTTTAAGATTCCCAAGGTACAAATCCACTGGGACTATTGTTTCAATACTATTAACAATATTGATTAGTAGATTGGAATTACCTAACTCAATCTAATAAACATTTATTGAGTACCTACTCTTTACTCCTCACTACACTAGGTTCTTAGGGGAAGAAGAAAAGCAGGACCTTATCCCAGATTCACAGTTGAGTTGACAAGTAAATGAATAACTTTAAGTTTGAGTATTCCTTATGTTGCAGCAAGTATAATCAGAAGGGGAATTAGACAGATTCAGTATTAAGTTTGATTCATAACGAGAATCACTGGGCGGGGGAGGGGGATTTAAAACACTGGTGATTGCCAGTCCCTTTGCCGACATACCAACCCAGAATATCTTTGGGAGCAACCCAAGGATATGTGGATATATACTTTTTAAATGCTCCCTGGAGGATAATGATGATCAGTTGATTTGGGATCCACCAAAGCAGGTGACCTTTGAGTTCTCTGAAAGCTTGGAAGTCAAAGATTCTAAAATTAAATTTGGGAAGTTAAAAATGGAGAAACAATGTGGGGGCAGGAAAATACATACATATTCAGGCTTATCAGGCGTATCATGAATGAAACATGAAGCATTCTTCCCAACTCAATTCCAACCAAGTCACTGATAATCTATGTTTCAGTAATATGCTGAAATACCCACAAGAGGGCTCCCTGAGGGGAAAAAAAACCTAAACACTCCAACCAAAATATTATAAAGTTTGGTTTATGCAGTACTACTTCAATAATGTACTTATTCATTGAAAAATACATTTGCAATGTTTTCTCAACAGCTTTTGAGCCATGTGTAAAGGGACTCATCTGAAGTTCTAAGAAGACCATTCATGTAGTCTATAAATTTTTAAGTATAAAGCCAGGGATTATTCTTCAAATACAATATATGGTAACCTTTAATAATGGTAAACAAGAAAGATATCACCTCATAGCCATCTTGATTTTCTGGTTTTCTCCTATAACATCAGTTTATATACAGTTCATCTATTTTTTTTTTTTATAGCATAGCATATTCTAATGCCTAACCAATATATAGAGAGCACCTACGCCAAGTATTAAATTACTACACTGCCCTCGGTGACCTTGCTGAGGCACCAGAAAGGCCACTGAAGACAGAGTTTAGTATTTTTAAATATTCACATCTGGCCACTGTTTCTCATTCCTTGGGATATCTGTCCACTGTTTAAACTATCGGAAATGCAAGGGCAGGTCATTTGAGAGTCTGGCTACCCTGTCTAAGGGACCATCCATGGGCAGGTCATTTATGATTCAAAGGCACAATAGTTTTCCTCCACCCCTTCTTTTACTTGGCAGCTCTCCAATCATATTTTATTCTGTAAAAGTCCCTGGGTCTGTGTTAGCCTCTGGACAACATTTAAGTGCATATCACTGGAGATACTCTATTTCTGCAATCAGGGGACTCCTCAGCCCTGCCCCAATAATGTATACTTATGTTCCCATTCTGGTTCTGCATATCTGATATGTAGCTCCTTATGTTTTATGGGCAGCAGTTAAATGCCATATTCTTGGTGGAAGTGTCTGCACACCCAAGTGCTACCTGGCATTGAAGCCGTTTCCTATCCAGTCCTTTGTCATAGATCTGGCTATACCTATTAGATTTCCATATCACATTCTGATAGGTGGTCCTGAAATTCCTACATTTGTTGGGTTTAAATGACATTGATATGGATTGATGATTTGTTTTTAGAATAATCTTGAGTGTGCAAGAGCTACTTCCTTGACTACAGCTGCCTCTTCCCCAGATCATGAAGTTACCTGTAGCAGAAGTAGCACGGATAGACTCACTGTAGCTAATTCTGATATCATTTGCAGGAGCAAAGAAGATAATCCCCTGGCTTCTGAGAGCTCACATATCAGCCAACAGATTAAATATGAGAAATGTATTACCTGAATGGGGAAAGAAGGTAACTGAACTGTACAAACTCATTTAGAAGTGTATGGATTCTGTGTTGCAATATATATTGATTGGCTATTGTGGGACTTAAAACCTTAATCTGTTTTGCTAACATAACAGCATGCAAAGCTGTTGGGCATATAATTTACTGCCTATACATAACACAGTACAGTATATGGCACCACCTATCTCAGTCTAACAATCATTCATGTTCTGGTTCAGTTTTCAGGCAGGATTTTGCCAGGGGATTCACAGGTGAGTAGAATCTCCTCGGGCACTGTAACTGCCCTTGAGGTGCTCAGAGCAGACTGGAGGAGAAAAGGTTTATACAGGCAAATCAATGTGAACCGAGCAACATCAACAGCACTAACTGTATTCAGAAGAGCAGTATCACCAGAGGAAAAGTGAGGTTTCTTTAAGACTCAGACCTGAGACTTCTGTGATGGGAGGTGGAGTAAGGTTGGAAGTCAAGATGGGGAGGAGCTATAAGGGCAGAGGTAGAACATATGCCCGAGATCATTTTAAAGGATACTAAGCAGCAGTCAAGTGAGATGAACAATCACAACTATCACCATATATCACACTACCTGTGATTATACACTCCACACAAAAATGCAGGCTGCCTCCTTTCTGGTGTTCTCTTTAACCAGAATCATCATCTGGTGGGAAAGCACAGAGTTGTTTCTGTCTTTACAGTGAGTCACAAGTTATGTATGATACACAGAATTTTAAGATGATCTCCATGATCTTTGCCTCCTGGCATTATTCCTGTGAATATGTTCCATAATTGGCAAAAGGGAGATTATACAGGTGGGAGTGATGTAATGTGGACACCTTAAAACCAGAGATGTTTCCTCAGACTTCAGGCAGAAGGAAAAGTGAGGAGAAATTCTAAGGGTGAGTAGTTAGTGGCCCTTACAGGATTGAAGACAGAGAAGGCCACCTGAGAAGGAATGCAAGTGGCCTTAAAGAGCTGACAAACAGCAAGAGAACGGGGATCTCAGTCCTACAATCACACAGAACTGAATTCTTCCAGCAGCCAAAATGAGTCTGGAACTGGACTCTTCCCAGAGCCTCTAGGTTAGAGCCCTGAAGATACCGTGATTTTGGTCTTCTGGCACCTTAAAGAAGAGAACATGGTCAGGCCTGCTTGGACTTCTGACCTATGCACTTGGGAGATAATAAACAGTATTGTATAAAGTCTCAGAGTTTGTGGTAAATTGTTATACAGACACTCTAAACTATTATATTATGTGTGGGCATGTTTGCTCTATGACCAGATTTTCCTGTTATATATTTTTACTTGTCAGTTCCTTTACATGTACATTCTAATATGGCAGTGACATCTAAAGAAGAGTAATGCTGTCTTGTATATAGACAGATGACATTCCTGCCTCCCCATTGTTACAGCACTTTGGCTTAACAAAGCACTTCTCCTGCCTGTGAGGAGACCATTAGCATACATAAGTCAGGTAGCTGTAGGAACTCCAGAAGACCATGACCAAAATGTCCTGACCTTAGGTTCAGTCCTATATCTTAAGTTTACACTTTGAAATCACTCAATGAAATGCACTTTTTAAATTCTGAGTTTTTATATTTTGATAATTCCATATGACTTCAGTACATTTGTGCCTCCTCCTCCAGAAGAGTTGGTAATCTGCATAGTTTGTGTTTATTCAACTTATTTTTATTCTGTAGAATACTTGAAATGGTTTTGAGAGCCCGTGAGGACAGTTCCATAAGTTTAATGGTTCCATAATAGACATTCCAGATGGCCTAACCATTTAGGACAGGAAATGCGAATGCCTGCCACAAGAATTTTTGGAAGTCCTGCCATTTTCTCAGGATATGGCTGGGATGTCGGCCAGACCCCCGAAGGCTCAGACTTCTGCTAATACCTCTTTTTCCTTGCTGGGCTGCCAGAACTAGAGGAAACAATTTTTATTTTCCCCATCAGAATGAAGTTATCCCATCAGCCTGAAACTTTTTGTAGTTATAGGAGTCTAGCGTAGTGCAGCTGCCCTTTCATTGGGGCTCCTTGATATGTCTTCTGAATCCTTTCTCTTTTCAGTTCTTGCAAAGTGTAACTCCTCCTCCTTTATGATCCTACTTCTGCCAGAGGAATGAACAAGCCCCGTTTTACAGTTTGGACCTGGTACTTCCTGTGCATTTGAATCCATTCTATGAAGAGAAATTGGCCTTACCCATCACCAGCTGTCTCCTGTTCATCAGCTAACTGGTATGATATAATGATCCCCCTTCAAGACAGTCTGGCTTGCATTTACCTTAGCCAGGACAGGACCATCAGACATTTAGATTTCCTTATTAAGCTCTAGGTGTAGCCTCACAACTCCCCAGCGCTGCCACCCCCCTCCAAGTTCTCCTGAATGATTCTCGCCCATTGGCCCTTCCCCGTACCTGAAGCTCTACCCATTTGTAAAAAGTGCTTTTTGACATTGGTAGGAATTGTGGATTTTAAGGGCCTTGTTTCACTTTCATGGGGTAGAAAAGAAGGAAAGGGTTGTTTGACAGAGCAACCTTTGTAAATAGTATTGCCTTACAAACAGTATCTCAACCAAGGGACAGGGATAAGATCAGGACGGAAAGGAGGAGAACTCAGAACTGCTGACCTCCACCATGTGACTGTCATACACCTTTTCTCCTTTTGCTAAGGGGGGTGGGGGGGGGGCAAGGAAGCTGTTTGCTTTCCTATTTCATAGGTTGTGAAACAGAAGTTCATAGAGATTAGTTTTGCTTCTAAACCCTGGGTGTCTCCCATCGGGTTAGATTATAAATGCCTATGGAAAGCAGGTCTCAGTTTCTCCCAGCACCTCTACATTTGGTCATCTGATGAGTTATAAATGCCTGCTTTTAATCAATATCCATTCCCATTTTTGCCCACCCCCAAGAAGTCCCTGGGGTCGTCATTCAATTTTAAAAGAGTACAACTTAAGTGCTTAGGGATCTGTTGGTATCTGTGCAGTTAATTGAACATGATTTAGAATCCCCAATAACTGGATTTAAAAGTGGATTCATTTTGGTTAAACTATTTGCTGGAAGAATACCTCCAGAATATTATTTTTAAGTTTTTGTCTTGGGGTGTTTTCTTGACCTTTTAACTGATATATATATATATATATATATATATATATATATATATGCTTTCAAATAAAAGATATATATATATATATATATATATATATCCTTTATTTTTTTTGTAAACATATATTATTAGCCCCAGGGGTTACAGTTCTGTGAATCAGCAGGTTTACACACTTCAAAGCACTCATCATAGCACATATCTTCCTCAATGTCCATAACCCCACCATTGACCTTTTTATTCTTAAGTCAGGTTGTAGCCTTTCTTTCTTTCTTACAAATAATCAAAAAATTCTGCTACCGTAATGAGTAATTGTATACATAAGATGTAGGGCTCTAACATTAGTGATTAACAGGGAAAGAAACAAAACAGGCAACAGATGTGATTATTTTGTAGCAAAAACTTTATTTTTGCCCCCCTCCCCCAAGTTAATGTGTAAATATAGAATTGAGATAGAAACACAGTTTTGATTATAGAAAATTTAGTTAGCCTATTTGAGCCTCAGTTTGCTCATCTGCAATTTGGTGCTGATGCTGTTGACCTTAGACAATGGCTGTGAAGGTGAAATCACACAATGAAAGTTTAGAAACTTCCAGATCTCTTGCCACATATTTATCATTAAATTTCAGCACTTGTCACCTTAGTTTCCATCCATAACCAATCAACAAATTAACAGTTCTTTGCTGAGCATCACCAGTAAGCTAGGTACTTGAATAAAAGAAAGAATATGTGAACCTCAACCTTGAAGAAATTTACCTTTTTTAAGAGACAAGATAAAAATAAAAATCCCTGGGTCAAATTCTGTCCCATCTCTCCCAGTATCCTAGTGAAATACCCAGTTCTGCCTCTCATTTCTAATGGACTGTATTTTCTTGTGCAAGCAGCAGTTCCCACTGGTGTGTGAGGAGAGGGCCAATCTGGGGGAAGGCTCACTCTTCCCAGTGAAACCTGCCTTTATCACACTCCCATGAGATCCAGAGTCAGTTCAGCACATAATGGACAACCTAGTACAAAGCCCATAGTATACTCTATTAGGGTGTTCACTATGGTATTCCTTTGAGAGGATGATATATATTTTTTTCTCTTATTAATTACAGAAAAAAAAATCTGGGACATTTCCCAGAGAAAACATTTGTTACTACAATATTTAATCACTTGATTTCTCAACTAAGGTTGAGATTCCTAAAGGTTTTTTTCAGGAACTTTATCCCAAAGCAGACAGCTCCTCTATAAAGGAGTCTCAGTACCTAGGTTTCAGCTGGTTTACCAAAGCTGGGAGGGTTCTCTACAAGTGACAACAAATCAGTTGTACAGAATCCAGGGTAACCATATGTGAATAGAATTGAAGCAGTAAAACAATAAAGTTCTAGTAAGTCAGCAATAAGAGAAGGTTAATTTCCTGTTTTCTTGCTCATCCTTTTCATTTTACTTTTCCTCTTTTATTATTTTTTGTGAGACTGCTTTAGCCATGAGAATGCTCAGTAGTGGAAAATAACCATTAAGACAATCAAAACAGTGGAGAAGTTACTTTAAGACAACAGTTGATTCAAATTTTTTTTGTTGTTTGTTTGTTGGTTTGGTTTGCTTCCTAAAAACGAGAAGGTTTGTAATATACACAGCTACCTGAACCACTCCCATGAAAACCATTCATGGATAATCAGATGTGAGTTTGGGATAGAAAAGAAGATATTGATGGGTTTTCATTGCATCCCTAGCTAATGTTAATTTTAAAATAGAATAGAAATAATATCTATCATCTTGCATTTTGGCTATGTGCTAGAAACTGATGTGATTTATACTTATTAGCTTCTAAAATTCTCATTACTCTATGAATATCCCATTTTACAGGTGAGGAAACTAAGGCATAAAAGGTCAAGTAACCTACCTAAGATTATACCATGGAAGGCTGCAGAACTGGGTTAGATAACTGACGCTAGTCAAATAAGGGCAGTTTAAACATAATTCTTTGGTAATAAACAAACATGGAAAATGAATATCATGCCACACTAGTATATCAATTAAGAAGCAAGAATGTGAGCAGGGATATGAGCTGTGTACAACAGACCTGAAAGGACCCCCATGTGATGCAGAGTTAACTCAGTATGCAAAATGTAACCAGGTCAAGGTCACCAGAGAAGATTGGATGTAGCCAGAAAAACTCTCCTGCCATTTTGGGGGCACTAAATCTAATATGTTTCTCCTATCTGTGACAGATTTTACACTTGATTTTCTATTTTACAGTGTGAACTTCTTAAGAGAAGGAGCCATGAACATCCTTCATGGGTTCTCCATCAATAAATTATGAGCTCCTTTAGGTCAAGGGTTATGCTTTAGTCATCTCTCATTATCCCCTTTCTTCAAATCCAGGACTAGGGACATGCATTAATGACACATATTAGATGGTCAGCAAATGGTAGAAAAAATGTGGAGTGCCTGTTATAGGTTTCAGAATATAGAAGGTACTTTGCAAACATTTAATTTTTTTGATAAATCAAAGAGCATGAGAGGTACACTTGGGGAAATCACAGTGACTGTCCTTCACCAAGCTCTTCTGTTGTTCACCCTGACTCACATTCTTGATTATGGTGAGCTTTCTGGATGTAAAAATGGGCACGGTATATAAATATTTAAAGAAAATACAGAGAAAAATAAGTTGTAAGGTGATTAATGGAGTTAATTATCTAGTTATATAATAATGGAGCATTATGTCAAACGTACTTCATTAAAAAAAGAACAATTACCTGTAATTAAATTTTAAATTTGATTGAAGAATGTTGAATTCATTATTACATTGAGGAGTTCCCAGGATCATTTCTTTCACCTATTCCTTCTGTTTCTTTGAGGGTGAAGCTTCATTTCATTTGTAAACATTTCTTTTCATTTTAATAAAAATTTGTATTTTAAAAATATTCAAACAAAGAATCTGCTACAGAGAAGTGACACTGTTAGAGGATAAATTTTTTCATTGCTAGAAGAGGAATTGCTGGGGCTAGTAACTGACCATCTCACTGAGGTCAGCTCTGTTTATCATTACCTCCTCTAGAATGGGACTGTATGGGAAGAAATGCTGGACACCTCCCATTTGAGATAGCAGAGATACTCCAGTAGCCACTGAGACAATAGAAGGGCATGAGAAAGCACTATCCTTCAATGAATACTCTTTTACATTAATTCTTTAAATCTAGGTGGGGTTCATTGTGTCTTTAATCCTTCCACCTATTGAGAACTGGTAAATAAGAAATAATTATTGCATGTCCCATTACAGTGGCTGCAGTTTCTGCAAGGGAAGAAACATAGGAATCAGAAGAGCTTTACTGCCAGCTCTCCCCTAAGTACCTCGGCCAATGTACAATTTCTCTTATTCTGAGACTTAAGAGAAGTCTTACAACAATAAGGTAAGAATACCTTCTTCTCCACTTCACAGGTTTGCGCTGGCTATCAAATGAATGATGTATATGATGCTGTAATCTTAGAACTCATAAAGTCCATTTTGCCCATGCAAAAGTTATCCGATCAACAAGACCTAACCCACAGTGCCTTGTCCTGGACATCAGGACGTTGGATATTTCTCATGCTTAAGGTGTGAGACACATGTTACATTTTTGTAATTCCAATTTCCATCAAGAATTATCAATGACTTAGAGAGAACATCGATTTTTCTGGTGGTGTTTACATGCATGCTTTCTTCAGCCATTAGTGATCCTCATAGAATTGATAGCTTTTTGAACCGTGTCAATGAGATTATTGATTCTTGGAAGGGCCCTAATATAGGAAAACTTTTTAAATGTTTGCTATTGGCTTTTATTAACATATAATGTAGCAACATGATTGAAAAATTCAAGTATTGTGTGATTGCCTGGAAATCTCAAAGTAAAAATCAATGTAGCTAATCTATTTAATAAGTCATGCAACACACATGCATGCATACACACACACACACACACACACAAAGTTGGGGGAAGTCTGTTAAAGTTCATCGTCAAGAAGGTAATTTTGTGTGAGCATACTTTGGTGTGCTAGTTAGCTTACCAGCCAGTTGTCTGCCTTTACATACTCAGCTGTCTTAGCAGACAGAATCTAAAATGCTACGCTCTCTGTGGCTTGTGTAGGACCTCCTTATCCCCACTTGTGGCCCTTCTTTCCTTGCCCCGTCGTCACACATTAAGTTTTTAGTCCCTCCATCTATCTCTTCATTCCATAGCTCCTGTCTCTAATAACCCAGCAGGCTAGAAAATACTATCAATCAGCTCTGTATAGTTCTAGATGAAGTATGCATCCTACCATCAGAAAAGAAATAGGAGCTGTGATATCTTCATAAACACAAGCTTAGCAAAGGTTTATAATGTCCAGGGAACCAGGCATGGAAAAGTCACATACAATAATTTTAAAAAGCATGATAACTAACATTTGAATGTCCAGCATGATAGTGAATCAGATAGGAGGTGCTACAGGGCACTGCTTACTGATCACAAAATTAACAACCAAAAGAATGACCCACGAGTATCTCAATGCCTCCAGCATACACTTAATTAACAGAAACTTGATCACCTCTTTTTCTTCATATCCAGAGAGAGTGAACACAGTGTATCTTCAAATAGTCATGTCTTTAAAAAAATATATTGATACGGGCAAAAGAAATTAAAATGTAGCATGGACAATAATCTAGTCACAGTGAGGAAAATCTCCCAAGTAATAATTTTGGAATTCCTACTATGTTATGAAAAGGAGAGAAATCCAATTCCATTTCTCTTTATAAATCCATTTATCGCTAGTCCTATGGAAAACAATGAAATATACTATTAAGGCGGATAAATCTGGATGTCCCTTGGTGATAATAGAGCCACAAGGGGAAATAAAACAGGGCAAGAAAATGGGATCACTTCTATATCCAAATTTCAATATGGGGTGGCTAAAAGGTAGCTAGTGGTTATAATACTCTGATTTTCAGAAAAGCCCACTGAAGCTATCTTAAAGTCTTAGGGAGTTAATCTGAGCTTGGGCATCTCATTAATAAGAAGATAACAAGGTATGCACTAAGAAATGTCCCTTTCCATCAGGCAGTATCTTTGGAAGTGTTACCTAACACAGACACACACACACACACACACACACACAGAGCATATATACCTTTGGCAATATTAGCAATCTAGACAAGAGGTGATTAAAGACTACAATCTGTAAGGTACAGAGGATTTGGCCAGTTCTGCATAGTGACTGCCAAGGCAAATACAATGTTGTCCCTGTATTTTTATTATGGATAGAAAGATAGATAGATAGACAGAACATATTACCTATATATAGATACAGATATCAATCTATACTATTATCAGTGTGAAGGGGTAGCAGAGGAAGGAATTATACAGATAGATTTGAAAACTAGGTTTTGTGCATGGACACATATTAAGTTCTCCTCTATAAAGCATTCTACCCCACCACCCTCACTACAAAACAAAGAAAGCTACAAGGTTATCTGTGTCTTACCCTTATTGCCATCTTTGTACAAGTATTTATCAGCTACAGAGAAGCTAAAGGAAAATCCCAGCAGTTCTAGTGGTTAGAGAGAAGGCTTGGCTGGGTGTGAGAGGCATAGCCTAGAAAGGGGGACTGCTTGCTGGGATTGTATGAAACCATCATGAATAATGAGCTCCCTTAAAAACATTCTACCACTGTGCCCCAGATCTTTCATTCTCTTCTTCCCCAAATACCTGAAATGCTGTCATTAAGATGCTTCTCCTTTGAGTGGTGTATGGTGCAGTGGGAGGGACATACAGGCATATTCCTGACAAGCAACAATGATTACTCCATGACAAAATTCTCCCATTATGGAGGAAGCAAAACCAGTGATAATCAATCAGAGCTGTGACCTACAGGGTTCTTTATCTGTCATAAAGACATTAACTAGAATTAATTTTGTAATAAAAATTATAACATATATTTTGAGGTGATTTACAGTGCTCCTTTTCTCTCCTTTATCACATTTAATCTTCACATTTTTATAATACAGGTGTGGTTTTGCTCATTTTGCAGATAAAGTAACCAAGATCTAGAATATAAAAGCCTTGCTTTAATTCACCCAATTTATTGATGGCATTATCAAAAATAGAACTCAGATATTTTAATCTAATTTTATTCTCTGCAATCTTAGAAATGTCAATCAGGAGACCTACATTCTAGTCCTGTATGGATTCTAGATCACTGCTTGACTTTGGACCAACTACTCGCCCCTTCCTTGATTCTTTCCATATTTAGCCAGAATAAGATGAGACAGATATACACTTTTTGTTTTGTTTTGTTTGCTGTTGTTGTTTATCTACATTTTCATTTGGGATCATCAGCCTACCAAGAAACCAAAAGCTAACCATTCACATTCTGATTTCTCTGAGGCAATGGACATGTTCTAACAGAAATAAAAAACCTAAATTAAGGAAATGATGTACCTTTGGGAGGCTGTCAGGCACAACCCAACCAACTGGTCAAGAATTGGTGACTACAGCATTTTAAGTAAGGTTTGGAAATAATATGAGCAATTTATTTTGAGTAAGCAATAAATAATTTAAACATTTCATTTATTAACTACTATTTATAAGAAACTCAGGCATTTAGAATCAGATATTAATGTAAAATGCCAACTGTGAGTGAAACCAACCAATTAAAATTAATGTAATACAATTGAGGTACAGGTATGTGTGACAAGATTTCTATGTAGGGATTTGCCAGAAATTTTACAAAAGAGTTAACATTTGAATTAGATATAAAATTATCAGGAATAATTTCCAGTTAGATTTAGGTGTGGAACTAGGGACATCTAGGCAGAAAAAGTCAAATTTGCAAATGCAAGGAAAATATGTATGACTGTAGCTTAGAACACAGATTCAGAAAACCTCAAAAGATGATGTTAGAAAAGTATGTCAGTACTTGGGAGATACTTTTTTGCTATGTCAGAGGGCTTAGGATTTATCCTAAAGGCAATAGAGAGCTAGCAGAGTTTAAAATAATATACCATCTTAATTTATGTAGGCTTTCTTTTTTTAATTTTTTTTATTTTTAAGATTTTATTTATTTATTTATTTTTATTTATTTAAATTT
Organism: Mustela nivalis; assembly: GCF_964662115.1. Taxonomy (NCBI): domain Eukaryota; kingdom Metazoa; phylum Chordata; class Mammalia; order Carnivora; family Mustelidae; genus Mustela; species Mustela nivalis. The sequence goes on from NC_139027.1 coordinate 16,059,681, forward strand.
ATTTTTTATTTATTTTAAGTATGACAGTATTCATTATTTTTGCACCACACCCCCATCTTAATTTAAAAACTGAATAAACTTTGCATAGAGTTCATTTTTTTTTTTTAAAGATTTTATTTATTTATTTGACAGAGATCACAAGTAGGCAGAGAGGCAGGCAGAGAGAGAGGAGGAAGCAGGCTCGCTGCTGAGCAGAGAGCCCGATGCGGCACTCGATCCCAGGACCCTGAGATCATGACCTGAGCTGAAGGCAGCGGCTTAACCCACTGAGCCACCCAGGCGCCCTAGAGTTCATTTTTTAATCAACATCTGTGACGTTTCTGAAGTCTTGGTCATGTTATCGTCTCAAAACAGAGATAAATCATTTAGATAATGAACACTGCCAGTTGTACCAACCAGACAGGTTTGGATAATCATAGACTACAAGGATTCACTTATACGATCTTAAACACAACTGCTTGGTTGCTCTCAACAGCTATTTTGTCAATAAGAAAATATTGAAAACCTCCCCACCTGCAAAAAAAAAAAAAAAAAAAAAAAGTTGCAAATAAGAATCACTAACACACCTATAGGAGAGAATTTTAAGAAATAAACTCTAAGAAAAACCACAATCTGAGCTCCATGTGGAGGCTCAAGGTGGGGGTTGAGGTCAGGACCCTGAGATCATGATTTGAGCCAAAATCAAGAGTCAGATGCTTAACCAACAGGTGCTACCTAGGCTCCCCTCTTAGGAATCTTTTTAAGAAGTCTAAAGGCTTCAAAAAAAGACCAGTAAGCCTCCAGAAAGGCTGATTCTAGTGGAAGACTGCAGAGTTGACAATTCTCCAGGGCGGGGAACTTAACACTTCTTAGGCATATACCACTCTTTGCTCACCCATGGAACAGCTACCCTACAAGCAGCTCTAGGGTTTTCTTCAGGTTCAGGCCATCAGACCTCTGCTAAATGATCTACCCAGTTCCTCTGGGTTTCCAGAAAAAGGGGTAAATGAGTCATAACTTAAGAAAGAAAAGGCTGCTCATATCTCAGCTTTAGGTGACAAGTGCATGTAAGGAACACAGAGGAAAGAAACCCATCATTCTGCTCCTTTTTTTGCATCTTTCCTGTGGACAGAAAATTAAGCAGAAATATTCCATTGTTTCAGAAGGTTTTGCTTTGGAGGATACCTAGACATCAGGAAAGCCACAAATGCCTCAGGGACCTCAAGTCAGCAAGACCATGAGGTATGGGAAGTTCAGCATCACCACAAACTTCCTAATCTTGGTGAGAAAAAAAAAAAATTAAAAAACAAAACGACTTTACTGACCTGGTGTTCCCTCCCTAGATGCAGCCTAGTCTTTTGCAGATCCTTCTCATGCTTATTTCTTTTCTTTTCTTTTTTTTAAAGATTTTATTTATTTACTTACTTATTTATTTTGGGGTGGGGGGTGGGAGAAGGAGTCTTCCTGCTGAGTGGGCAGCCTGATGCGGGGTTTGATCCCAGGACCCTGGGATCATGACCTGAGCTGAAGGCAGACATTTAAGGACTGAGCCATCCAGGTGCCCCCTCATGCTGATTTCTCAAAAAGGTTCTCTACTCTCTCCATCCAGTTTCCTTCTCTTCCATTCACGACTCAGTGTACTTTGCCAGAAGTGTTCTTATCATGTTACCATGACCTCCATATTGCCAAAGACAATGACCTTTGACCATTTCTTATCTCACTAGGCCTTTTTATATCACTGGATATTATACTTCCTTCCCTTTGTTCTATAGTAATAATCATAATAATAATAGCTAATATTATTGAGTGTCAAAATTTGCCACGCACTGTGCTAAAAAAGCATCAACACTCTGTTTTGTTTTGGTTTTTGGTTTTTTTCCTGATGTGTGAATTGAGCATATTCCATGATGAGTAGATTAGGGTACCCATTATATAGAAGTTGAGTAGAGAGTCCTTTTGGGGCTCTGTATACCTGCAGATCCTGGATATCCTGTTGAAGAGTACAGCACTGATTCCAAAGCAGAAGCTGGTGGTAACAAGTCTCTTTTGTTCCCCTGTTCCCCTGTTCCCCTGGGTATATTTGGGAAGTGGTCACAGTGCTCAGATAAAGGCCTCAGAAAATCAGGGACTAACTCATGGGGCAATTAAAGAGGCAGGCATGCCACCCCACACCTGTGACCAGAGATTATTTAGTGATTTCCTGCCTTCCTTTCCCACTCACCTTCTCCCCATGATAACCTTCACTCTGAACTTTGTGTGGTCTCACTGAGAACAGGCAAAGCTAAGGCCTTAAAGCCATTTCTTTACAGCCAACTTTGGTTCCATTCTGGAGAGCAAGTTCCATATAGCTAGCCCAGGAATAAGTCAATAAGGCCCAACCAAAACAGAAATGGAGCATGTTTGTTGAATTTGATGAGCTACTAATAGAAGGGAAGGTAATGACTAATGAAGCATAAATGCCAAATGACTACGTTTTTGGGTCTGGCACAGATATACAGCTAGAGCTCTAAACCTCTGAGGTCATATCCTAAGCCACAAGTTCTGGGGTCTCCCTGTGTCACTAAAGGCAGTTTCTTAATAGTTTTCATTACCATGGGTAATAACTTGCTAATGCATTCGTTAGATTGTGTTCCAATATTTTTCATGTTTTCTCTTTCTTGGTCTCTAATGGTATTTATTGAAAACACCTTCAAGTCCAACAGAAGTAAAATTTCATCAGATTTATTTTTTATTTAAGGACATAACTTATCTAGAGTGATACTATATTTCCTCTCCATATTCATGTATTACTGTGACCACATTAATTTTCCTCCTCTTCTTTTTTTTTAAATAGCAGGAAAATAATGAATTCAGGGAAAATCACTCTGCATAAAATGGCGAAGTCTTCTCCCTGGACCCAGAGATAGGAATTCTGCAAGATTTCCCTCTGAAGAGTCAACATTCCTGCTCACTACACATGTGGATACAATCAACTGAGGTCTCAAGATGGTCAACATTGATAGTAGTAAGAGCTTCCTTTGTTTGATTATCTCTCATGTGTTATGCCCTGGTGTATGAACTTTGAGGACCTTATCCCACTGGTTCTTCATAACCACTCTTCCAGGTCAATATTAATAGCCCTATTTTATAGATAAAGAAATTTAGCTCAGGGAAATTAAAGAAAATGTCTGAGACCACACAGTTGATAAGAGGGAGAATCAGTGTTTACACTCATGTCTGTCTTATTCCAAAAGCTCTTGTTCTTTCTTGTGTGATGCTATCTCTGCCTTCATGCGTCATAGCTGGTATCTGAGTTTAGAAGTTCATGGTCTCAGCTTAGGTGGAGGGAAGAGTGAGCTAGACACAAACAAAAAAGTAATTAACTGGGCAGAACGCTGCATGTGTTATTTTGCATGGTAAAAGTCTATCGGATGAGTAGTTTAGAGAAACAAGAGAGCTTTGAGAACTGCAGCAGCCAGAAGTGGAGGCTGAACAAAACCTGTTGAATGTGGCTATTGCTTTTGTGACTAGAATGTGCGTGTTAACTGAATGAATTAAAAAAATGAATGATAGTGTTTATAATCACTGAATGTTTACTATACCCTTGAGCTTTGTCAGAAAGACTGCAGGCTTACTCTCAAATTTGAGTGAAAAATATGTCAGCAGTGTTAGATATAATAGCTCTGGGATGATGATGTTGATGATGGTGATGAAGATGATGATTTTGTACTAGTTCTTAAACTTAGCTGCATTTTGGAATTACCAATTGTGTTTACAGCAGTGTTCCCAGGTCACCATGTATACCAATCATTTGAGAATCTCTAGGGATGGGACCCAAGCATCTGTAATTTTTAAAGCACCCTAGCTGATTGTGGCATGAAGCCAAATCTGAACTGCAGTTATAGAGTATTTTGTCTTCCAGGGCAATGTGATGTGAAGTGCCCTGTGCAAGGACCATAACCCCAAAAGACACATTACCCTAGTTGGCTTTATGAACAACTCAACGTTGATACCTGTTTTTGCTAGCCAAAAGATATTCAAAAAAGGCTTTATGAAAAAAGGCTAAAAGCAAAAATCATGTTCAGCATTTGTTTTATAGCAAGCTGTGATAGAGGCAGTTCATAGCAACCAGAGTGGTACCACCCAGCTCCTTCCTCTGGAATCACACTCAACATCTCAGCTTCAAGCTGCCAAGACTCTGAACGGTGTCTGCAAGCATGTGTGTTTTATCTCAATTTATTTTGTGATTCTGTTAGCAAGATGTGTCTTAAGATAGCAGAACAACCTAAGAAAGGTATTTTTTGGGTTTGGGAACACTCAAAAAAACGTCCAGAAAAACGAATGGCAATTGCTTCTTTGCATCTTGCTATTATGACTTATGAAAGATTTCACAGGAATGCTTTACTTTCAGATAGCAGGGGAAACCCATATAAGGTAAAGATTTATTTAGGAACTTTAGAGACCTAGGTATTAAAGAATTTGGGCTAAGTGGACTCTCTCCCAAATATAATCTGTGCCACATTCCTGTGACATAGGAGTCATAATTAGTGACTAATTAGACATATTAGTAAGAATTAAAGATAAGAAACATAGGGCACACAGGTGTTTTTTGTTATTGCTATTTTTTTGTTATTGCTTTAACTTCAGGCCTTTTCAGAGCTTTTAGAATTCCAGCATTCACTATAACTATCAAAAAGAGGATCTAGGATGTGGTGCTTTCTAAATGTATTTCTAGATATATTTACATTTGGTATAACTCGTGTTTCATGGAGCACATTCTGGGAATATCAACAAAAGGTTGATAAAACCAATCGTGGCTTATAGAGGTCTAGGCAGTCTATGGGTTGCTTTAAATATAATACATTGTTTGATTTAATCCACACAATTATACTATGATTAGGTATTAGCACCTGCATTTTATGGATGAGGAAATTGATGCTCTAGTGGTTAAATAATTTGCTTAAGTTTACACGATAATTAACAGACCTAGAATTCAAATCAGGTTTTATGATTGTTGGTACAGTAACATTTCGTTGTGTGAACAGCTTCTACAAATGATTTCAGTGAAGCCCCTTGCCACTCCAGGCCCAGCTAACTAGTGATTACCGTACCCCAACAATACTGGCCACCTGACCCCAGCCAAGGACTCTGTACTCTTTCAAGTGGTTCAATGTTGAGGCTACGTTTTTTTTTTATTTTAAATTAAAATCTCTCTGGATTATGTCTAACTGACTAAATCCACTTTGGGTGTATTGCAGAATAACTGCGCACAAATGCCTTCAGCCGCCCTTTTACTTCTCTGAGAAACCCACTATCCAGACCCATACCTCACATCCTCCCTTCTGCCTCCCAGAGCTCTTAAGTTTTTGGTAGTGTCTTCAAACAAGCAAGCACTGCTGACACGGACTCATTTTTTTTTTTTTTTTCTTCTAATGATTGAATGACTATGCAGGGTACTGTGGGAATATGCATGAAAGCTTAATTATAGTTCCTGCCTCGCTGAGTGAATGCGGGATAGAGAGATGGCTCTGTCTTTGGAGTAAAACAGCAAAGAGATCAGATCGGTTCCCTTGTATTTGCACATGGCTGAGAATCAGCTCTCCCCATAAACAGGCAGACAGATGAAGCCAGTTATCTGAAAAGGTGTCAGCATCCTGTTAGCATGTGCATCCGTCTTGACTTTATATTCTCACAGCAAACTCAGCAGCAGGCTGAGCAACCCAGGTTGTCTCCTGATTGGGGGGCCGGGGGGGAATGCTGCCTGGAAGTAGCCTATATGAAAACGCTTTATCTTTTTTTTTTTTTTTTTTTTTTTAAATCACAAGAGAATCGGCTACTACCATGAACTTTTTTATCAGGCCACCAGAACTTAGATTTTGAAGTCCCCACACATTAAGCACATTCAGCTGAAATCTCTCAGTATACATAAAATTTCTTTCTTGGTGCGACACTCATACATTGACCACCAACTATGTTCAGAAACGGCAACAATTACTAGGGGCAAAAATAAGAACAGGAAGTTGGATATTAAGAGAATTTCCTTCAGGTAAAGCACAGAGTTTAATCACTGGCCTCATCGTCACCATCATGCTAACTGTTCAGAAGAACTTTCTATGGCTTCTCAGCTGTGGTATGTTGTGGTTGAAGCTGTAGAATGTGACCCTGAGAAAAAGAGGCGTTTTTGTGAGTGTACTGCCATTCATGACACAAACATTCCCTAGGTGCCAACTGTGTGCGTACAGCACACTTTCGTCACTGGCCACACTATGTTAAATAAAACAAAATGTCTTCCCTTCTAGCAGAAGGGATACAAGTTAATCAAATCGTGGGCAAAGGCATATGCAAAGGGCAGCGGGAACATCAGAACTATACCTACATTCAAATAGTCGTATGTTTATGCAATTTCCAGATATTCTGCAGGGGCAGGATGGTTCGTCACAACTGAAATCAAATTAAGAGGGGTCCAGAGAACCGTCTGATGTGCTCCTATTTAAATTAGTGCAGCTTCTTCTATCGGAGAAAGACCTGACACCATTTCTATTCACTTGTATGCTCACCAGCCTCCTTAATACAACTTCGGGGATTAAATGTTTCCCAATAGACAATGCACGTGTCACTTCTGAGAAACGTGCACACTCTGTTAACACTAAAGGTGGCAGCCAATTCTGGAACTATAATTGGAGCTTTTCTTCTTCATTCCAGTTGCATGATTTTTCTTTCTCTTCAGTGACTTCCCTAACTTTATACATGAATACAAAGGCTCAGCCTCATGCTGCACCAACGATATTTGCTTAATCCCTTTAGCCATCTGTAGAGCAGGAGTAATGCACTCTATCAACTCATCAGTGGTGTGTCAGTGTGTCTGTGTGTGTGTCTGTGTGCATGAGGGCAGAGTGCACATAATACAACCAATGAAACCCACCTGAAAGCACACTGGTATTGACTTAAAGGTTTAAGTAAAACAGGCAAAGCCCTGAATTTTGAGTCTGAAATAATCCTCAAAGTCAGAATTCTCATTGCCCATTGACACATGAATATGGTCACTGGTTGTCAATTTTGATTTTAGGTGTACACTGACATATGCTTAAGAAAGTGTACTGTATGTAATTCTAGAATTTGCTTTAGCCAAATTCAAATTCAATGTGGTGTTAACTCATTTGTTTTTCATTAAGTTCTTTATTAACAGCCAAATCCCTTGATTATTACACTTCTCTGAACTTTCTTGTTAATCTTACTTACAAGTCACATAATGCCTGAATACATTTCTCTGAAATGTTGTTGAGATAAAAGAGCTGACAGTGACAGTAATTAACTTCTAAATAAATATTAAAATGAGAGGGCATTGTAAATACCCCCAGTGCAACAGATACATGCCTAAGTCCCTAGGACTTTAGGCAGCCAGTCTGTCACCATTTGAGCTAGGGGCAGCTCTGCCACTGATTTTGGAAGATCTTCCTTTATACTATTTAGCCTACTTAGCCTCTTTTTTTAGTTCTCGGTTTTAGCTAAAATGCACATCTTATAGTTTGCTTTTCATACATTTGGCCTCTTAGCCATATGCTTTTCCATCCATTTCTCCACAGCTTATTTGCATACACACATTTTCCTTAGGTAGGGACCAAGTTCAACGGTTTTATTTCCTCACCTCCATGTTGTGAAGGATCCCTGCACACAGCTGGCTGGAAACCCAATGGGTGTACCACATGCTTGTGTTGAATCGAGGTACATTTGTTCATAAGATATTCATCTCAAATCTGTCAAACAAAAACTGTGAAAGTGCCATGCGATTGGCTGGCTGTCTGTGCCATAGGAAAGCAGACACCCCACCCGTGCTTGTGTGATGTCTGGCATCTGACTGATGGGGCTGAGATACTAGCTGTGACCCTGATTTCAAGTGTAACTTTGGGCAGGTTGCTTAACATCGAAGTCTTAATTTCCTCGCATGTGAAATGTGAAAAAAAAAAAAAAAAAAAAAAAACCAAACCAGTACTTCTCTGATAAAGGCACTGCAGTTCTTAAATGACATAATACAGTGAAGGGCTTCAGCCAGGGCTTGGCAAGAGCTCACACTTCACAGCTACTGCAGTCTTTATCAGGAATTCACATGGCAGATTTTGGGACTGTGATGCTTTAGAAAGCATCCCGCAAGAGCTAAATACGGAGTGGCTTCAAAAATTTAGATCTACCTGGGTATTCTGTCTGGTTTCAGTTTGGTAACAATCGTGAAAGCGATGGGGTCGAAGGGGCATCCTCAAAGGAGTCTTGACCTTTAGCTCCAACGTCTTGCCTGTAGGCACAGTGTGCTGTTTCTCTCTGACCCTCCTCTACAGCCAGCCCCCATCTGCAGAAGGACAGGTGTGACAGGTGGGTGGTGAGCAGCACCCTGTCTGTTTTCAGTTTTGTCACCCACATGGGAGTGGGCGGTTCCAGAAGGTAAACGTCAAAACGCTGTTTGAAAAGGAAGTTAACGCAGAAAAAAAAAAAAAAAAAAAAAAATCAAAAGAACCACTTTCCAAGTAGGTGACATACAAGAAGAATGAGCATAGATGAAGGCAAAAATACAGAGATTAAAGAGAGATAAAATATAAAAGTTGAGAGTGCAGCGTAACAGGGCAGATGGGGTTGAATCATCCTCAGGGTAGATCATGGAAGTGGCAATTTGCTTTTCAAATGTTCCTGAGTTTGGGTTACAGTGGGTAGATCAAGAGTACCCAACGGGGTAGACCATACTCTGTTGCTCTGCAGCTTCGAACTTCTCTGACCCCATAGGTCAGGCAGTTTAAGAGTAATCCAGTGGCAGAGCTTAGCCAGTTTAAATAGTGTGTATACACGTGTACATGGTTTATTTGAAGACTGTGATGCTGAAAACCAAGCAGACAGAATTGGCTAGAGGTCGCAGGACCTCCTCTGTCTTGTTGAATAATAGCTTAATTAATCCAAACGAGGAAACGCCGGAACAAATAAACACATAGATTGATGAATGCACAGACCATGGAGCCTGCAGGGAGAAGGGGCATACTGCCGTGGAACGAGCTCTGCGCCGGCTGTCAGGTTAACCCAGCTTCAGTCCTGGCACTGCACTCATCACCGGATGGCATCAAGGGGTGGTTCTCAAGGGTGATCCTGGACCAGCAGCATCAGTATTGCCTCGGAATTTGTTAGAAATACAAATTTTCAGGCCTTACCTTAGATCTGCTGATTGAGACACTGGAGGTGGGTCCCAACAGTGTTGTAACAAACTTTCCAGATGATTCTGATGTACAGTTAAGTTTGAGAACCATTTTAAAGGTGCTTATGTGCATTTGCACGAATATTATATTCTCTATTTGCACTGCATTCATAGGTCATTTTGTATTTTATCAATGTGAAATCAAGGAGCACCTTAGGATCAGAATTTTTCAGCCACCGATAAAAATAGCTCTTGTCATCTATTTCCTGGACTTGATGTCCCTTCAGTGTATCTAGATTCCCAGAAAGGGCAAAGTGACTAGTAACTGGGGATCCGAATCTGAAAGAGCTCTGTGGAAAACAGATCCTCAGGTTTTGGAGATCATCCTGTTCCTTCCTTTTGAGGGAATGATGACATCTTTGGAGTCTTTGTGATTAGCAAGAGCCAAGGATTGCCAGTTTTAAGGTAAAAAGCCTTCCTGCCTTTCTCCTGCCTTTCAGAGACCTAGCAAGGAGCTATTTTCAAAGCTAATCACATAGATAAAGCCAACGGCAGTCCGAAGATTGAGACTTCCTTCACTCAGATCACACATCTGTATTCTAATAATTGGGCCTTCGATTAATCTAGATCATAGCCTAAAGACTGACAAGAACTACAAACAAGATTTTTGTTTACGTTAACAGCGACAGTTTGAACTCTCTTTGTATCTCAAAAGAGAAAATATTCTCGTAGATATGCAATTAACAAGGCCTAGAAGATGGTGCTGGGGATGATGGGAAACAAGAGCAGTCACACCTGCTCCAGCTGTGCCCACTTCAGCAAAACACCGGGTCCTGGAAAGGACCAGATTCTTCCAGAAGGAAGTCAGACTGACACTTTTCAATCTCATAGCCCTCTCCTGTCCTTGCCTGGAATTTATTTCTCCATCCATCTTCCAATCTTTTTTCACTATATTCAAATAGTTTACCTGTCCTGAACTGTAATGTTTATGTGCCACCATTTATAATTTTTCACTTTTTGTCCAACATTTTTCTCTCCTCGTGTCACAAGCCCCCCCATTTTTCTTCACTGCTATTTCATTTGATCTTGTTTATAATTTATTCTGTAAATGCGCTCCTTGTGCTAACCTTATATGAGATGTCATTTTTGTGACATTACTAAGGGCAACCATTAAAGAAATATTATTTGCTTCTCTTTGACCACCTCCCATAATTTATTTTCATAATGTTGATTAATTTGTAATCAGCACTTTAAAAAGCAGCATTCCATCAGTAGCATGGGGGAAAATGCAATTTGAGATCATTTTGCACTGACACACATTCTTAAAATAAAGAATTAAATGTACTGAAAGCCAAATAATGGAGGTGCCTTTCCAATGAAGTAGAAGTTTTATTTTCAGGTCCTTTATAATTTTTCTCATTTTTCATGGTCTGCTCACTTCATCCTTCAATATCTACAAATAACCTTGTACAATATGTGTGGTAAAATAGTCCATTGTATTCTATACAAAGAATTAAAATTCAACCCATTCTGCAAGCCCTTGTGTAGTGCCTTCTGGGAGATTATATGCCACAGAGCAAAGAGTATTAGACAAGAAATAGGAGGCAAAGCTTCTTTCCTGCCCATCCCTTATACTTTCTGGGTGAACATGGATGATTATCTCCTCAGACTAGATTTCACTTTAGTTCCTAAAATGTCAAGTCAGTCCTACTTCTGAGGACTCTGGAAATCGGATATCATGCAGCAGATGGCTATACATTGTTAAGTTTTTACAACAAATTGCCTACTATACATTATCACTCAGAGATAACAGAACCATTTCCAATTACTCTGAACTCCTCATTCCCCAGCCCCAAACTTTCCTCTCTGTGCTTATTTCAGTAATTGACACCACCAACAGAAACCCAGGTATAATCCTGGAGTCTTTACTTTCCCTCAATAATCATATCCAGTTAATCAAGAATTCCTTTCGATTCTACTACTTAACTTTAATCAATCCCCTCTTTCTCATTCTAGCTATAATTATCCTTATAGCCCAATTCCATTGACTAGATTACGAATACTAATTCTTGGTCCTTGTCTCTATCTATAGTCCTGCATCTCTTTAATCCATTCTTTCTTCTACAGAGGACAGAATGATCCTTTTATGATGCAAATACAATTCTTTTATTCCTTTGTTGAATCATTCAATAGTGTCTCTTTCTAAGCCTAAACCCACTAAAATATCTCATAAGATTGTTCTTCTTCTTCTTTTTAAAATTTTTATTTTTTAATTTTTATTAATTTATTTTTTTTTGAGAGAGCACACATATGTGCATGAGTAGTAGTGGGGGTGGGGAGCAATGAGGGTCAGAGGGAGAGGGAGAGAGAATCGTAAGCAGGCTCCATGCCCCGTGCATAGCTTGACACTGGGCTCAATATCAAGATACTGAAATCATGACTTGAGCCAAAATCAAGAGTCAGACATTTGACTGCCACCCAGGCACCCCAAGGCTATTCTTGACTTGACTTCAATTACATTGTATTACAGAGTTGTTTTTACATTTGGAGACTATACAATGGTGCCAAAATTATCATTACAGATGGCTGCCTTGCCCAATATTCCACATTTCCCTTCACCCATAAAATTTTATCTCCTTTCTTCCTGGACTACTCTTTCCCAATTCAACCTCTACTCTATTTTCTATTTGCCTTTCCAAATCCTACTTGTTTTGGTGTAAATATCCCTTTTTATATGAATCCCAAGATACATATCTAAATCAAAACTGTCTCTTTTCCATTGTTAGTTATGATTCGGGAGCTCTGAAATGGGAAGAAGTTGTGACCCTTCAACAATATTCTTGAGTAAATAAATAGAGTCTCAAAGTAGATAGTAATCCCTTGGGTGGATTCCACTATTATATGTCCTCACAGTATGTTGTGTTTCCTATATATTTATTAACACTGATTAGACCAATTATAGTTTGTTTATACACACACACACACACACACACACACACACACAATATTATATATTACTTAAACAAACTTCTCCTGGACTGTAAGTTCCAGGTAATAGAGATAATGCCTACCTTGCTCATCATCATTTCTCCAGTGCCTAGTATAGACCCCAATAAACATGTGTTGAACAGATGGATGTGTTATAATTACTAAAATGAAAATGAGAGATGGTTTCTTCCTTCAAGAACCTTAAGATAATTAAATGTTGACAAATCACTATGACACAAGTTAATATATGGTAGGTGGCAAACAGTAAGAAAGGTGATAATCAGAAGGCAATAACATTTGTAAAGCATCTATTCCATTCTAGGTGCTATATACTAAGTTCTTTATATATGAGCTCATTTTGTTCTCAGAACAACCTTGAACATTATAATTTGGAAATATCATTTTCACCCTTTTGTTACACTGAGAAGGGTTCTATGACTTACCCACGGCTACTCATTTGGTATGTAAGGTCTCACATTCCAGTTCCAGGTAGTCTGGCTATAGAGTGCATGTTCTTAACCTATTGTGCTGCCCTGACTCCTGTTATCTACTGCCTCCAGAGTAAGTTTCAGGCTGCTTGTTTCTTAGTCTCTGGCATCCTTGGCACTGCCTGGCCTTCCTATCCCCTTGGGGAGTGGTGGTGGCACAGAAGCCTGTGTTCTACCATTGCCCTCCAGCCCAATAGGAGCCTGAATATAAGGAGGGTTCAGATGCAAGACTAGCAGAACCTGGCAATGCAAGATACATTCATTGAACAACTGGGGGGCTTCCCACCTCCCAGTCCAGGCACCAACGACGTTTCTAAGCAAAAAGAAAAAAAAAAATTAAGAAAGAAGAGAGGAGGGGAGGTATAAAGTAAATCTTAAGTATGTTCCACAGCCAGCATGGAGTCTGATGTGGGGCTTGAACTCACAAATCTGAGATCATGACCTGAGCCAAAATCAAGAGCCATATGCTTACCTGATTAGCCACTTAGGAGTCCATCTAAGCAGAAATTTAAATCCATTAGTACCTATCTATGATGAATTGGCACAGTGGACTCATGAGACAAGACCCTGGCCAGAGTCCTGCATTTTCATTTTGCACTGGGCCCCACAAATTATTAGCAGGCCCTGCTCTAATGGTAACTGATGAATTCTAATTGCCTAGATCTGATCCTTGCATACAATAATTACTCAATACATACTGTTGGATGGTTGTATGCCAGAGTGGGGCCACAATCTCTCCCTACTTCAGAGCTTCTGAATCAGAACTATGGCTAGAAATGGAAAAGAACCAGCTTTTATGCAGACATGTTTTTTGTTTGGTTTTGTTTTTGTTTTTTATTTAATTTTTTTTCAGTGTTCCAAAATTGATTGTTTATGCACAACACCCAGTGTCTATGCAAGATGTGCCCTCCATAATACCCATCACCAGGCTCACCCCTCCCAAACCCTCAGTTTGTTTCTCAGAGTCCACAGTCTCTCAAGGTTTGTCTCCCCTTCCGATTTCCCCCAGCTCACTTCCCTCCATCTCCCAATGTCTTCTGTTATTCCTATGCTCCACAAGTAAGTGAAACCATATGATAATTGACTCTCTCTGTTTGACTTATTTCACTCAGCACAATCTCCCATCCATGTTGATACAAAAGTTGGGTATTCATCCTTTCTGATGGAGACATAATACTCTGTTGTATATATGGACCATATCTTCTTTATCTATTCGTCTGTTGAAGGACTTCTTGGTTCTTTCCACAGTTTGGCGACTGTGGCCATTGGTGCTATGAACATTGGGGTACAGATGGCCCTTCTTTTCACTACATCTGTATCTTTGGGGTAAATACCCAGTAGTGCAATTGCAGGGTCATAGGGAAACTCTGGCATGTGGTTTTAGGTTTAAACTAAAAGGAATAGACTTTGACTAAGTGACAAGGTACCTACCATATCTCCCCAAAATATCATTAGAAAATTTATTTGCCAGTAGGAAGAAAATAGTTCCACAGCATATTTGGGAATAATCTTTGGCGAGAAGTGAAACTGTTTCATGTCTGTATCTCCACTATCGAGTTCAAGAGCTAGTTAAAAAAGATGATACTCAGAGCAGTGTGCTATGCCCAGGAAGACTGCAAAACTAGAGCCAAAATAACTTGGAATCCAAATCTAGAGAAACTTAAGGAAATAAGAAATAGGCAAACTGAAAAGTGAATTAGAACAATAACAAGAGAATCAAGCTATGGTGGGCGACATCAGAGCAAAGTGGTGGCAAAGTAGATGCCTGAGCATAGGCCAAAGTGGGACACTGCACAGATTCTGATATTTCCAACATAAGAAAATTAAACTTCTACCTTGGGACCAGAGTAGTACACTAATTTTGACCCAAAATTAGGGAACGTACTGAGGCTCCATTTTCTCCTATAAGCTTTTTCATTGCTCAAAAGCTAAGTAGATTGGAAAATAATAGTTATAGCAGAAAGCCAAATAATTAGCTAAGTGGATTAGAATATAATAGTTATAGAAGAAAGCCAAATAATTCTGGAATCTTAGACAAAGTTATTGTTTTTTGGGGTTTTTTGTTTGTTTGTTTTACATCTGGGGACTATAGAATGGTGCCAAGATCATCCTCAAAAATGGCAGTCTTTCCTGACCTTAGAGGGAAAGTTCTTAGTTTTTCACAGTTTAGTAGCTGTGGGTTTTTCACACATGGCCTTTATTATATTGAGGTATATTCCATCTAATCCCATTTTGTTGAGACTTCTTATCATGAATGGATGTTGAATCTTGTCATATGCTTTTTCTGCATTTATTTATTTTATTATTTTTTTTAAGTCTTTTTTTTTTTTTTAAGATTTTATTTATTTGTCAGAGAGAGAGAGGGAGAGAGCGAGCACAGGCAGACGGAATGGCAGCAGAGGCAGAGGGAGAAGCAGGCTTCCTGCTGAGCAAGGAGCCCGATGTGGGATGCAAGGATCCCAGGATGCTGGGATCATGACCTGAGCCGAAGGCAGCTGCTTAACCAACTGAGCCACCCAGGCGTCCCTTCTGCATTTATTTAGATGATACCTTTTTTTATCCTTTATTTTGTTGACATGGTATATGATGTTGATTGATTTGTGAATAATGAACTACACTTGGATCCCCAGAATAAATCCCAAATGATTGTGGGGAATGATCTTTTTAATGTATTATTGTATGCAGGTTGCTAATATTTTGTAGAGAATTATTGCATCTATGTTCATCAGGGATAGATATGGCCCTATAGGTTTCTTTTCTTGTGGTGTCTGTGTTTGCTGTAATATCAAAAATGTCCACTCTCACTGGTTTTATTCAACATAGTACTGGAAATCCTAGCCATGGCAATCAGACAAGAAAAAGAAATAAGAGGCATAATAACTATCATTATTTGCAGATGACAGGATACTAACCATAGAAAATGCTGAAGACTCCACCAAAAAAAAAAAACAAAAAAACAAACCAGAACTGATGAATGAATTCAGAAAGGTTATAGGATACAAAATCAATATACAGAAATCCATTGGACTCCTATACACTAATAAGTAAGTAGCAGAAAGAGAAATTAAGAAAACAATTACAATTTCACCAAAAGATACCAAAATACCTAGAAATAAAATTAACCAAAGAAAGGACAGACCTGTACTCTAAAAACAATAAAACGCTGATGAAAGAAATTGAAGGTGGCACAAATATAAAGATATCCCAAGCTCATGAATTGTAAGAATTAACAGTGTTAAAACGTCCGTATTGCCCAAAGCAATCTACAGATTCAGTGCAGTCCCTTTCAAAATATCAATAGCATTTTCACAAACTAGATAAATAATAAATTAATAAATAAATAATAAATGAATAATACTAAAATTTGTATAGGACCACAGAAAACCCCAAATAGCCAAAGATGTTCTGAGAATGAAGAAAAAAAGTTGGAAGTATCACAATGCTAGATTTCAAGATATATGACAGATCTGTAAAAAAACAGTAAGGTACTGGGACAGAAATAGACATACAGATCAATGAAACAGAATAGAGCCCAGAAATGAACCTATGATTATATAGTCAATTAGTCTATGACAAAGGAAGCAAGAATATTCAACAGGAAGAGAGAGTTTCTTCAATAAATGGCTCTGGAAAAGTGGGATAGCTACATGTGGAAGAATGAAACTGGACCACTGTCTAATACCAACCACAGAAATAAACTCAAAATGGATTAAAGACCTAATTTTAAAATAAATTAAAAATAGAAAAAACATATAGCTGCCTTTGATTCTTGGTAGGGATGGGAGAAGAATGACAGTTAAAAAACAAAAAACAAAAAACAACAAAAAAATGCAACCAAGTTAGCGCTCCCTTGGTTGATGGTCATAGGCCCTTGCATCTCAAGCTGTATAGTTTGTTGTATTTTGTTTACTATAAAGGCTAATATTAACTTTTATTTGTCTTCATGGAAGCTTTTAGGAATCTTGATATCTGCTTCACTGGCTGACCCATTTTAAGGAGAATTGAGATAAATATTTGCTGGTTGATATCTTAATCACCAGAGACCTACTAAAGGCCCTGTTACTGCTATTATATTTCCATTAGCAGTGTTCTGATCTACTCAGTTTCATAGCATCTTACTATTGGATTGCCCCACTCCTCCTGGCTTCTGAAGAGATGCACACAAGTCTATATGCAGACTAAGAAGAGGTAACTGATGATCTGTACCTCAAATCAAAGTAATTTTACATAGTAAGATAACCATGTCAACTAAAGAGGCCATAGAAAGATCTGATACAGTAGAGAGAAACGTGGCAGTTGATACTTAAGAAAGACCAGATCTTTAGACATAACATGTAGAAAAAACAAAAACAAAAACAAACAAACAAACAAAAAAAAACACCTCATTGTAGGACCAAGAATGAGAGCCTGCTTCTGTTCTCCTGGATACAACTGGGTTGATGTTTAAATGAGTCGGAAACATGATGAATCCATGAACTCCAGACTCCATGTCTGACACCAATGAGGCCTGGTTTCCATGAAGTCTGGACCTAAAACAATTTTTCCCAACCCAGATTTATTTATGTGCACTTTTTGAATTCCTCAAGATAAATACTCCATTTATACCCAAACTAGCCTCACTATTTAAAAAAATATCAACAGACTATGGTATAGTTTTTATTTTTGGTTAATATTCTCATTATGGTTTGTATTTATATTATAGAAAACAAAACATTTTTCTTTCTCTGAAGGTAGAACTTTTATTTAACCATGTATGCAATAGAGTATTTACCATCTAAAACATGTCAAGAAAGTAAAATATGTCAGCAAAGGAAAAATACACAATTTAAAAGATCAATATAATGAACTAATCAAGATAAAGCCTTTATGCCAAAAAAACTTTTTAAAAAAATTAAAAGGTAGTTATGATTCTCACAAATATCAATAATTATTTAATCTATAATCAACTCAAAATAATTTTTGTGACAAACATCTCAGTGGAAAGTTGGAAGAAACTGCAAGCATACCAAGTCAATCTCCATGAAAATCTCAAAAAGATTTTTATGGTTTTGACAGGGTGTTTCTAAAATAATCTGAAAGAGAAAAAGTATATGAATAACACAAAACTTAAAAAATGTTAAATGTAAGCCTTATCAGATGCCAAAACATATCATAATCTATAATATCTATTTCTGATTAGTACTAGTATAGAAGTAGATCAACACAGAAATGGAATAGGAAGTCCTACAAGAGACTCATATGCATATTTTTAAAAATGTATTTCTTGAGTTTGTGCTTTATTTATAATCACAATTAGAAAAACAAAGAAAGGCTGGCTAAAAAATTATGAGAACTTTTATAAAAATCAAAATGATTAATAACCATAGAGGAAATATTCAAATTTACTGAGGAATAAAGGATGAATAAAAAGAAATATGGGATAGTTTTTGCCTAAAATGTGAACAACTTAATTGACACAACTACATGAAATAATTATGTCTACTTATCTAATGAATTTATTTGCTAAGTGAAATATGTCAACTTAATACAGTATAAAGAGCACTACAAATTGGTATGACTTTTCTGGAAATTAATCTGGCAATATATGAAAAGGGACATAGTTCTCTTTTGAATCAACTATCCCTTGACCCTGTATTCTGCTTGTAAGAAGTATCCTAAATAATGGTCAAGATTTGCATACAGGAATTTTATCTCCTTCTCCTCCTGTCTTATATGACTCAGAAGTTAGATTTTAGGACTGATGAGGATATAGAGAACTCAGCCATTTTGTATTGATATGATTGTATGTAAACTTACACTGTTTTTCTGGAGATAATTTAGGACCAAAATATATGAAAGATTTTAAAGTTACACAAACTCTGTGGCCTAGCAATTCTGTCTAGGAATTTACCCTGAAAATATAATTGTGAAAATTATTTAAAATCTGCTTGTGACTCAGAGTTCCAATCTTCATTTTATATAGAGGTCAGTACACTTTTCCTTTATAGGGCCAGAGAGTAAATACTTTAGACATTGCAGGCCAGTTTCTTCTGTAACTCTTAATAGCACTAAGACCATTCCAGAAGATATGTAAACAAATGGGCATGCCTGTGTTCCAGTAAAACTTTATTTACAAAAAAGCAGGTTGCAGTGGACTGATTCTGGTCCTCTTTGATTACCACGCAGCCCATATAAAACATATTTTCTTTATTTAACTGTGCATGATCTCATCTTTCTCATCAGTTTCTACTTACTCTATTTAATCTTCATTAGTATTTAACCAAATATGGTAATCTCAAAATTATCTCAGGTAATATCTAGTATCTGGGAAAAAATGTTCAATTTTTCTTATGCCTGTCCCCTAATCCTGCTCTACTCAAAAATACATTTAGGAAAATTGTTTCATGACCTCTTGCCTATATGGTAAAAGAATCCTCATACAAGATCCAGTTTGAGCTTGGCTTCAGAGACCTCTGTTGGGATGTTTGGACTGATCTAATCTCCCTGGTTACCTTTTGCTGTGTTACACACCACCCCAAAACTTAATGACTTAAAATAAAGATTGATAGTAACTTTCATAGTTCTGTGGGTAGATAAGGCTCAGTTGGATAGTTCTATCCTCAGATCTCTCAGGACTGCAGCTACAGTGCTGGGACTGTCTAAAGTCTCATTTGGGCTGTATATCCAAGATGGCCTACTCACATATCTGACAGTTGATTCTGTCCATGGATGAGGTTCACCTTAGGCTGGAAGGTGGAAAGCCCACAGGTGGCCTTCTCTATGTGCCTTGTTCTTCTCATAATATGGTTCCAAGAGACCTAGTTGAAAGCTTCAAAGCCCCTAATGATGTAGCCTCAGAAATCCTAGAACATTACTTTACCACATTCTTTTGGTGAAACAAGTTCCCAAAGGAAAATCCAGATTCAGAGGGAATAGTCATATATTCTACTTCTCAACAGTAATATTATCACATATAGAGTGAGAAAAGAAGTACATAGTGGCCACTTTGGAGACACCTCTCATAATATCCATTGGCATTTTTTTTTCTGGCAATTGCTAATACCTTTAGTTGATAAAATATAAATAAGTCCCTTAGCATTTCAATAAAGCCTGATGATCTCTGTGCTAATTCAATTGTTCAGATCTAGTTCCAATTCTAGATATTTCTGATTTTATATCACTTTCCCTGTCACACAATCTACCATATTATTAGTCCATTTTCAGCTTATGTCATGAGGTCACCTTGCCCCTGCCACAGTGTCCAGGCCACAGAGGAATTAGGGGAAACTTAGGAAAGCAAACCATAATCCTCTCTTTCAGAGTAAACATTTTATACATTAATTATTCAGGTTTCCTTCCTATCTGTACAGGACCAAATGAAGATTGTCTCCTGAACCCCCCCCCATTTTTTTTTTAAATCAATAGGACTCATTTTTACATCTGTGGGTTTAAATCTGATTAAGAAATGTTGGGGAACCCATTTGATTAACCACTTTTTCTTCCATTGCCTTCTTTTCTTTGCACGATACTTCAGGACAAGAAAGATAGGATTTTATATTACTTTCTTTACATGACAGTCTCCTTCTTCCTGAATCCAACCTTGCCGTTGAGCTTTAGTGAGTGTACATGTATCACTCTGAACGGAGTGAGAGAATATATGGTCTCAGTAGATCAAGCTTATTTCATCATGTACCAAAGGAATTTCAAGCAGTTTTTCTCTATATTAATCATTGTTTTCAAGGCAATTGTCTTGCTAAAAATATCTTTATTTTCTTGCTCTGGGACTATATACCTCTTGGCCTAAACTCTGAGGCAGAAAACTGCAACTAGATTAAAGGAGAAGATGTAAAAAAAAAAAAAATAAATAACTGTGAGTAAGTAAATATCCCAAAACACAACAATGATTAAATAAATCATGTACAGCCACTAGATGGAACACCTAAAATTTTTAAAATATTTGCTTATAGACAAGAAAAACGATGGAGGATGTTAATAATTCAATGATGAGTCTGGTAGTCTATGTTTGCAATAGAGGGAGATTGGCTTGTTAAAAATAATATCTACTCTGTTTCCACCTGTACCTTCTTCATTTATTCAGCCTTTGTAGTCTTAATTAGGGATAATTCCTAATGCTCAGTCTTTGTTCTTTTCCAGTGTCATTCTCTGCAATCTCACTTCCGTGGCATTGACAAACATATCTATAAAGAAGTTTTCAGGATTCAATATTGTATTCTGACTGCTGTTGTGTGCTTCAAATCTTTGTAACTATGTGCCTGTAATTCCTTTTGAAAATCCCATCTCTGACCCACTTGTGCCAAACCAAAGCTATCATCTTTCTGTCAAGACGGACATCTCTTTGTTCTTTTCATATTTCTCTCAATAATAATCTATTTCCACACTTCCCAGGATGTGTGGTCTGTAATAGTCTTTGGCTCATCCTCTCACTCTTGTCTCCAATCGTTGTATCTGTACCACAGACACTATTTGTCATCTACCCAAAGCCACTCCCCTGCCTTATCTTGACAATAGAAGTTTGTACTTTTTTTTTTCTTTTTCTGTTTCTCTTTAGGATGAAGTCAATCTCTAATGTCCCATGGTCATTAATAATAACAGTAATTTCATTTTCCTTGCCCATAATTAGTTAGGATTGGTCATGCTATGCAATTCTGGCCACAGAGGAGTATCCTAGGAAGATTTTTTTTCATTCTTAAAATGTGGCACAAGGAAGGGAGAAGGCTTTTATTGGGGGAAAGGGGGTTATTTAGATGTTATAAGGATGTGCTGTTGTAGCCTCTATAGCGATGTTGAGGATGTAAGGGGATAAGCCTAAGAACAGAAGTCAGCTTTGCCAGGAATGATGAGGGGGAAAATGGAAATAACCTTGCCCTGAATGAGCTACTGAATTAACCCATTCTGTATGCTTCTACACCTTTTTGATTTTTTTTTCCAATTCACTTAGTAACAAGAACTTTTAAACTATGAAGACAATTCCAAAATTGTGGAAAGACAATGGTTAGAAAAATTTAGTTTAGTCCTTGGCTCTGCCACTTAAAAGTTGTGTGATATCATAAAAACGGCTTAATTTCTGTAAGTTTCCACATATATGAATTTGAAACTATATTAACCAGGGGCACCTAGATGGTACAGTTGGTTAAGCATCTGACGACTCTTGGTTTCATATCAGGTCATGATCTCAAGGTTGTGGGATCAAGCCCCATGTTGGATTCTGTGTTCAGCACAGAGTCTGCTTAAGACTCTCTCTCCCTCTGCCTCTACCCCCTACTCTCTCTCTAAAATAAGTAAGTAAGTAAATAAATAAATCTTAAAAAGAAAGAAACTATACTAACCATTTAGTTGTTCTAAATATAGGAGAAAATGCACACAAAACAATTTTGAAAGGGTAAAGTACATATCAATAGAAGATCAATATTATTTAAAGATTTTATTTATTTATTTGACACAAAGAGAAAGAGATCACAAGTAGGCAAAGAGGCAGGCAGAGAAAGAGGGGGAAGCAGGTTCCCCACTGAGCAGAGAGCCCGACATAGGGCTCTATCTCAGGACCCTGAGATCATGACCTGAGCTGAAGGCAGAGGCCCAACCCACTGAGCCACCCAGGTACCACTAAGATCAATATTTTATCTTTTGGATTTGATAACCGAGTCACCTTTCTACCACTACTACTCTTGTTTTGGATTCTATCCTACTCTATGTCAGGTGTCTGATTGTTAGCTCTACCCCCACTTCCTCTGCTCTCTAAATCACCTGGTCACCAGATTATGCATATAAAAATTTCCTTTCTGTGAGAAACGTGAGATATAAGAATAAAATCAGAGAGGAGGTGAGTCAATCACCAGACTTTATATAATTAGCAAATGTTCAAATCTATGTCTTATAAACAAACTAGACATGCTTTTCAGTTGTCTTTAGAATATTTGAGTAACAATGATCATATTCTACTCAGTAAAGAAAACTTAAACTATAAACAGTAAATACTTTCCAACCAATGAATTACTAATGTAATTACTTACTATTATATATCTCAATACCCAATAACTAGGAAATGAAAAAAAAGCACTCTGCTAAATAATCATTTCATCAAAAAGTAAATAAAACAGTGATAAAAATCTATTTAACACTAAGAACTCTGATAAACCTTTACCAGAACTTATAAGATAAAAACAAAAGTATAACTAGGGCAAATTTTATAGCTTTACATACTTTTATTTTTAGAGCTTATAGAACATTTAAGATTAGAAAAGAGAAACACAGTAAATATTATGATACCAGAAGAAATGAATTTAAGATAGAAATATGATTGAAACAATCAGAGAAAGAAGTCATGGTACAATTGATTTACTCAATAACTAAAATTTTTAAGAGCCACAGAAGAAAATCCAGCAAGAATCATAAGTGAAATAAGACAATATACTCTTCCTAGCATTAAAAATGAAAACTAAGCTATAACCATAGCTACAGCTAAATTTTATACACACACACACACACACACACACACACACACACAGTATAGATAGATAGATAGATAGATAGATAGGTAGATGATAGGGTTAAGGATCTATATCTATATTTCAAGAGTCCTGCACTAGGTTCTGATGTAGAAAATTACAAGAAACAATAGAGTTCACACCAAACACCAAAACAAGCTCAAGAAACTATAATATCACAGTTTTTGAAAAACATTTGAGGGTTGAGAAACCGAACTAAACTAAACAATGAAAGTGGCTTTCTTATAAAAAGGAAGAGGCCATTTCTGTTATCCTTGCCAATGCAGAAAGATGAGACTCTTCTAAAAAGGGATAAACCAGGACATCTAAATGGCCCATAGGCACATGAGAAGAAGCTAAACATCAGTAATCATTAGAGAAATGCAAATAAAAACCACAATGTGTTACCAGTTCACATATTTAAGAATGACTATCATCAAGGGACACCTGGCTGGTTCAGCTGGTAGAGCATGTGCTCAGGGTTGTGAGTTCAAATCCCATGTTGGGCATAGAGCTTACTTTTAAAAGGAAGGCTATCATAAAGAAGACAAGAGATAACAAGTGCTGGCAAGGATGTGGTGAAAGGGAGCCCTCATATGCTGTTTATGGGAATATAAATTAGTCCAAATACCACGGAAAACAATAGGATGGTTCCTCCACAAACTTAAAAGTAGACCTACCATGTAATCAAACAATTATATTTCTGGAAATAAAGACAAAGGAAATGAAAACATGAATTTGATGAGATATAATGTATGTACCCCCATGTTGATTGCAGCATTATTCACAGTAGCCAATATATGGAAAACTCACATGCCCATTCAGTGGATGAATGGGTAAAAGAGATATGGTACATACACAAAGGAATATTACTAAGTCATGAGAAAGGAGGATATCCTGCCATTCACATCAACACTGATGGACCTTGAGCACATTATGCTAAAGAAAATAAGCTAGACAGAGAAGGACAAGTACTATTTTTCACTTAATGTGGGGTCTTAAAAAAATCAAACTTGTAAACAAAACAAAACAAAACAAAACAATAAAATGGTGGTTACCAGGGGATGGGGGGTGGGGGTAGGATAACATCAATTGTGTTTCAGAATACAAATTTATTTCAAGCGTTCAAATAACCATGGAGATTTAATGTACAATTTATTGAACATATACAATATTATAGTATACATACATAATGTGATAAATATCATTAAATGGTAACTATATTGCAATATTTAAATGTATTAAAAATAACACTGTGTACACTTTAAATTTACATAATGTTACATGCCAAATTTATCCAATTAGGAAAAGAAGGGGTTAGACCATCAGACTATCCATCAGGTTGTGAACATACTGTGCGTGAGCTGACATTGTGTAACAGTGCAGAATCCCCAAATGGGAAGCCACCAAGCAGGAAACCATCGCCTTGTCAACATATCCCTATGTCCCTTTGTGGAGGACTTGAGGAGAATCCAAAAGGTAAGGGGCAGTAAGAAAAGTAGTGCTGGAAGATTCTCCTTCTCAGAGTAATGGGGGTGAAGGGCGGCAAAGACATCCTTCATCCCAGCACTCCGGGGTTCTAGCTAAGGGAAATTGGGGAGCAGGCACAGAAGCTGAGAGACAAATCTAAGGATAGATGGTGAATGGCACAGGCAAGATAGAGCCTCCTGTGTGGTGGTTATAGAGGCTTGTACATAAATAGGATCTCAAAAGCTTTGTACTTCAAATGTATGCACCTCCCTGAAAATAAATTATTCCTCCATTTAAAACAATGCTTTAGGAAGAGGACTTTCGTTGAGCTATGTTATACAGAATGAAAGGAAAAAATCTTAGAACTCCCAGGAAAAATTGTGCTTTATCTTCTTAAAATCAAGCATATCCTTCCCCAAAGATTTAGATATATGAAGGCTATATTATTATTTATAAAAGCAACACTGGAAAATGACAAAACGTAAGAAATCTATGATTGGTTGAATAAACTGCAGCACATTTGTGTGTGTGCCAAACTATATACTTATTACACTTGATGTTTTAAGACATTTATCTAGGTAGAGAATTATGCTATGATTGAATTTAAAAATAAATTATAAATCAAGATGTATAGTACCTTGAAAAATGCATGTCAAAAACAACAGCCAACAGAGATGGAAGGGTCTAATGTAAAAACCTAATAGCAAGTATTGCTTGTCTTTTTTCTTCTACTGTGTTTGATTTGTTTCTTCAATAAGTCTGTATTATTTGTGTAATTAAAAACAAGATATTTTCTAGTAGCCGAAAAGTACCATGATAATTAAGATAAATATCCCAAGGAAATAGTTGATTCATATTAGCACCTAAATTAATGAAGTTATATGTTTCAACATTGCTCAATACATTAATATTATATGTTAATAATACAATAATTCAGGTTAATAGTATGAATAAAAATTATGATCATAATGACTAGTGGCTAAAAAGTCACTTGCTAAACAGGACAAGTGCTAATTATTTGAGAAAAAAAAAAACAGAAAGCAAGCTGCCTACTTCAGCTCATTCATCAAAATAAATTACAGTTATTTCTTTTTTAAACACTTTAAAGAACAATACAAAATATGTGCAAACAATTATAAACTGTTGAGATTAGAGGAAGGTTTTCTAACCATCCAAACAAGTGCTGATACTCTGATGAAAATATTGATATATTTGTGTAAATTTTGAAATAGCTTCTTTACATCTAAAAAGTATAAAATCAAATCTCTAGGGAAATATTTTCAATAAGTATTATAAAGGGATGATAACTGTACTCAAAAACATTATTGCAAATAAA
The DNA here is from genome assembly GCF_964662115.1 of Mustela nivalis. Classification (NCBI taxonomy): domain Eukaryota; kingdom Metazoa; phylum Chordata; class Mammalia; order Carnivora; family Mustelidae; genus Mustela; species Mustela nivalis. The sequence goes on from NC_139027.1 coordinate 16,085,574, forward strand.
TTAAACAACAATGGGATCACTTGATTCCTAATAAAGGAGCTATAATTAACATTACACATGAAAATATTTTACTTTCTTGATTAACAATCAAAAATTTTAAATTAAACTACAGTGAGTTATACTGAGATAAGCAACTATCAAAGATAAAGAAAAGATGATCATTTCTGGTAAGGGTTTAGGGATATTGATCATTTCAGTCTCTAATGGTACGGTGTGATTTGAGACAATCTTTCTGGAGAGTGATTTATGATAGCATATGTCAAAAATCCTTAAAAATATGCATATCCTTTGATCCAGTCATTTCACTGCTAAGAACTGAGTATTCCTGGAGATGTGTTTGCAAAGATAAAAATTCATGCAGCTTCGTGTATCATAGCATTTTTCAAAAATGGAAAACAATCTAACTGTTGACCAAAGAGAGAACTGAGTAAATGATATTGTATATTCCTAACAAACAATAATATGAAACTATTAAGAGTTATTTTGTTGTAAAAACTTCATTGTTATTTAAAGATATGTGATAGAGCTATTAAACATGCTGAAATCACAGCATAGTGATTTAGCAGAGTCTGGAGTACAAATGCTTGGTTCCTAACACTGCCTTTTATTCTCTGAGTATTCTTGGACAAGTTATTTGCCTTTCTGATCATTAGTTTACTCATCTGTAAAACAGAGGTAATAGTAGTAATCTCATCAGATTGTTCTGAGGTTTACATTAGTTCATAAATTTAAAAGGAATGGTGCCTGGCATGAGTTACATGCTAAAAAAAGAAAAAGAAAACGTTAGGTTCAACAATATGTATTGCAGATTTAATTTCAAACTTTATTTTATCATAATGTTCTTCCACAAAAGGACACAAAGCAGCTTCTGAATGTGTAGAGATCAAGCCTAAGCATCTTCACTTAGCAGAAAACCATCTGGATTATAAAAAGTAAACAGAAAATTCTGTGAGTATAAACATACCCAGATGCCTCTGCTTCTCCCGTGGTAATTCTCCTGGCCACTCCTGTTAGACAGCACTTCCCTGCCTTTGCCCTTCTCACCTTTCTTAGATCTCTGCCCCAACACTGTTTTTATCACTAGAAATTCTATTTACCTAGAATTCTTCTATTTATCTAGAAGACACCTGGCCTCTGACACTCACATGCTTACCATATAAATCTTTCCCTCCTTCCTCTCGGACATGGAAATAGAAAAAAAAAAAAAAAAATCTGACGTGTCAGAATGTATCATATTCCCTGGCCTTTCTTTACCATATACTTCCCTAGATATAGGACTATCTGACGTCCCTAAATAAAACTCCCAAGACTGGGCTCAATGTCCCTTCTCCCATGAAACCTATTAACACCGAATACTGATGCTAAATATACACAAATTCAGGCATGCATCTACAATATAATTTTAAAGCACAACAATACTTAAATGTATAATCTGACCCATGGGGGTGTGGCCTCTTTGGTCCAATCTGCAGGAATATTAGTTTCCCATGAAGTCATCTCAGACCGAAGACTTCATTTTCTGACTGATTCTGATAGAAATGCAGAGCCCAGCCTCACACAATAGCAGAACTCCACTGGGACATTCATGAAGTAAGATGCCTTCCTGGGATTTATGTCACACCACGCCTGTCTCTAGAGAATCCCCAGATTTCTTCATGTATTTTATGAAGAAATTCTTTCCCTCTCATACAAAAACTAACGTAGAGAACATTTCAGAAAGAGACGTGTGCCGTGTGCATTAGTCCTGAGCTTGTCTGAAGGCTTAGAAAGTCAGAGAATGGTCTCAATTTAATCAAAAGAAGTTTTCTCATCTCCCTCAAATAATTTGATGTACTTGGGTGGTTGCAAGGACCCCAAGGACTTCAGAGTCTAGCAAAATCTGATCAACTCTCCAAAAAGAGTCCTTCAGTACCTCTCAGACTAACTGCAAATAACTTCCCATTTATCCAAACCAGGTGACAATATCAAATCACATTATGTTCATGTGGGAAGTAATTGAAAGGCAACTCTTTAGCTCTGAATTCAGAAGTTGGTCAAAAGTCTAATATTTTCAAAAGCTATATCATTTTGAGAAAGTGAAGAAAATTGCATTTTCTATCTTTCAAAAGAATCTAACTATCTTTTATTGTATTTTTAGGGTACCTTGGCTGCTGCTATGATGTTGAAGGAACAAATCAAGGACACGAGGTTGAAGGATACAGTGTGGCAGATTTCAAACAGGAGAGCTGTTGAGTACTTTACTACCTTTTGTATTTTCAAAATAAGGATTGCAATAATAGAAGAAATATGTCGATGGGTAAATACAACTAAAAAAAAAAGTGCTGTGAAGCAGCATTTACATTTGAACAGTGGTCAGAGATCTATCTATTCATGCATTCATCCTTCTATCCATCCATTCAGTCATTTTTTTTTTCTTAAAAAATATTTTATTGAGCAACCCTTGCACAAGGTTCTATTCTATGTGCCAAGGAAGCAGCATCAAAAGAGGCAAACAGTTTCTGGCCTCATAGAGCTTATAGTCTAACAAAGCAGGAGTGTATTTTAGGCTCTCATCAATTCATCAGAAACTGATGACAGACCAGATGTTACTAGAATAGGCATGTCTGGGGAAAAGGCACAATTGTTGTCTTCTCTTGAGACACTTTGAACTTTTCTGCTCTTGGACTTGTTCCATCTCTGGTCGACAAATGTGAGCTCCTTAAGGGCAGGTTCTGTCCTAGATTCACTTCAGGACCCATTACCACCTGGCTGCCTTGTAAACCGGAAGCATCCACATTCATGTGAAAGCATCTCATTATTTTATTTGCTGTATTTACTAGAGTAGACACTCAATAAAAGGGTTTATAGTGCAAATCCCTCACACATTCCAGAATTCCGTGAACTGTAGCTACCATCCTGACCACTTGTGTCACCATTTTCAGAGCCTTCTTCCCAGCACTTACCTTGCCTTACCCCCATGTAATACCTCATTGCTCCTCCTATACTCTGTAACACTGAAAGTTAACTACATTGGTTTCCTGCTAATTGCTTGACTACTTTCTTTCTGGTGTACTTGATGACCCTATTCAACTCAATTCAGTTCAATGCAATTCAATTCAGTTTAATTAATATCTGACCAATTACTGTGTATTGGGTACATGACCACTTCCCCATAGAATACTCCAAAATCCAGCCCTCAGCTATCCGATGGATCTAAATTAGAATTGTCTATTGGACATCATCTCCTGCATAACCTATAATCCCCTCATTCTCAACATACCCAAAATTAAATTTACCATTTTATTCTGAAAATAACAGTGTACTTACTTCTTGATGTGATAATATTAGTAACATGAGCATTAAGTCAGCCATATATGTCTTTGTGCTGTATTTATCTACTTCTTCAAAATCTCCCCTAAATGAAGTTTGATTTTCTTCCCCATACAACTCACCTCCAATCAAAAAAATTACCTTACTATGCCTTACCACTTTTATAATCACTTCCATTCCAAAAATGCATTGCTAGATTACAAATATGTGTCAGATTTAATGCCATTCAACTCCTATAGAAGTGTGTCTATGTCCATCATCTGCCCCAAATAGTTTGGGGTGCAGTATCTTCACTATGGCTGCCACTACTACTCCACATATTGATTTTCAGGGAAAGTAGATGCCTTCTCCAATGTTATGTGATTTCTTGCTTCTGAATTGTTTTCTAACTTTTCTTACCTTTTAGTATTCCTACCTCTGTCATTCTGCATGTGAAAATTCTTTCCACTTTTTAAGCCCTAGTTTAAATCATGCCTTCTTGATGATTTTAGCTATGATAATAATTTAAAAAGAGAAATAAATAAAGAGCATGGCCTTTAGTTGCAAACAGACTTGGATTAAATCCTGGATACACCACTTTACATGCTGTTTGATCATTGACAAAATACTTAAAACTGTGGCACTGCTTTAAAGGAAAAAAAAGTTCTGTATGTTCAGAATAAAGATAATCCTATCTTGCACTTTGAAGTGAAGAAGGTTCATGCTTTGAATATTTTTTAGTGTTTATACACAAATATTCTTGCTTAGTAGTATTTCTGTCTTTTCAGTTCACTTTCAGTAGGAATAGAAATAAAAAAAAAATGACTTAAGTTTGCAATCTTGATCCAACTCCTCTGTCAGGTATTAATTTTGTATGCGGGAAAACAATAAACTCTAAAAATATTCCAGTGATTAAAAATAAATTAAAAAGGTAGTCTTTGCTTATGTGAAGAAACCAGCTAAGTGGAACACCTCACTTTCCATTGATGATCAATCTAATGAGGCATTTTTGTGCCATGTAAAACAAAACAAAACAAAACAAAAACAAAAACAAAAACAAAAACAAAACTTCCTGTAGGAAATTCTTTTTGTGAATTAAATGTACATTCTTTAATTTTCCATAATTTGGTTTTTTTCCCCTATGTTTTGCTGCCCTAAGAAGAAAAATATGGGGCACCTGGGTGGCTCAGAGGATTATAGCTCTGCCTTCAGCTCGGGTCATAGTCTCAGCGTTCTGGGATTGAGCCCTGCATGGGCTCTCTGCTCGGTGGGGAGCCTGCTCCAACCACGGCCCCCCCACCCCGCCTCTCTCAGCCTGCTTCTCTGCCTACTTGTGATCTCTCTCTCTGTGTCAAATAAATAAATAAAATCTTAAAAAAAAAAAGAAAAGTGTAGGGCGCCTGGGTGGCTCAGTGGGTTAAGCCGCTGCCTTCGGCTCAGGTCATGATCTCAGCGTCCTGGGATCGAGCCCCACATCAGGCTCTCTGCTCCACAGGGAGCCTGCTTCCCTTTCTCTCTCTCTCTGCCTGCCTCTCTGCCTACTTGTGATCTCTGTCTGTCAAATAAATAAATAAAATCTTTAAAAAAAAAAAAAGAAGAGAAAAGTGTGATGTTCTACAAGATTTGTAGTAACATGTTAAATATGTGTCTCTCTTCCATGGGTATTAGGGTCAATCTTTAAGTTAAATATCCAATATTTATTGTGCCTCAGTTGAGAAGGCAGTAAATAACAAAACACAAGTTCTAACCCACTATTTGAAATCCAAACTTTGAGAACTATAGTGTTAAAATGATTTGCAAACCTTTGGCAAATAGGATTAAAGAATAAGCCATAGTAAAGCATTTGATGTGTACTATAACTAAGCATGTCATATCTTTAGATAATGCTGTATCCTTTGCATTCCACTAATGCAAATGCATATCAGGCATTACTGTCCAGTCCCAGGGGTATGAAGATAGCTAAGAATAAATGAGCATTTACCTGTTATTTACCTATAGTGCATTCACAATTTGTTGTATGTATGTATGTATGTATATATATATATATATATATCTCCTTGCCTTGTTTATATTTTATACAATGACTAAAGCATAAAATGACAGTTACTGTATTCTCATGCTAAACCCCGCTCCTCCCTGCCACACCTAACATCCTCTGCACTGTATTGTAGGGTTGGAAGTCTAGAAACTACAGTCGGGTTCTGGGCTTGGGTCTTAGTAACAGAATCAGAGAAAGGAAAAATATGAGCTCCAATAGCATCTGGGTCTTGGGGTAAGGAATTAATTCCACTTTCTCACTTTTCTTTCTCTAGCCCTGAGAGGTAGTGGTAGTGACTTCCTCTGTTTTCCGATCTCTTTTCTAGATTTCCCTATAACCCTTTCCAACAATTTGTAAATATGTTTCTTCTGTTTGGAATTCTTAGAGTGGTTTCTATCTTCCTGACAGGACCTTGGCTGATACAGGTAATATATACATGAATTATACTAATTGAATGAGGAAATGAACTAGGACCAAGTTCTGAAACTCTGCAGTGAAATCTTTGGAGAACAGATTAATGCTTTCCCAACAGCTTTCATCCCAACTTTCCTCTTCAGGAATAACTTGACTGCTTTGTTATAGATCTTAGTCCTAGAGACCTGGTAGTGTAGGAGATAGTCAGCCCCTCTTATTCCCACTGTCTAATTACACCTCTTCTGACTGATTGCTAGAGCACGTCAGCTCTCAAAGATTGACTTTTGTTACTGCCTGAGGACTGCTTACTTCTGTGCCTAAAGACAATGTGGTCTTTACATGGATCTCATATTATCCAAAAGCTTGAAGGATGTGGACAAAAGTGATGTGCCCTTTGAGGTAGTATCTTTGCTAAAAGCAGGATTGGTTTCAGATAAGATGTCATATTTTTCATGTGCAGCATTGCCTGCGTGATCCACTTGTCACATTACTTCTTCTACTGTGTGTCATATTATGTTAGGTCATGCCATCAGAGTTAACAATGAGACATGCTATTGCCAGAGCAGCAGCATATAGATTGCCACTGATTCAAAAGCCTTTGGTTTTTCTACAGTCTTGGGAGACACATGAGCTAGGTCTTATACCACTAAGTTCTATAGCCACCACACAAAATATTTCTCTCTCTCTTTTTTAAAAAAATTTTCCAAAGGAAAAATAGTCAATAGAACTTGAAGAAGTCATGAGGTGACATTCTGGAGAAAACAATCCAAGCAATATTGAATTCTGAACTCCAATGCTTCGGCAAGACAGTGCCTCTTTACATTCAGCTCTGGACTCCCAGCAACGGCAGTCATTTTGGATAAATTGTGCCTTGACACTTTACCACCAGCCAAATTCACAGGAGCATCTTTATAGATTCCAAAAGGCTTACATTTAGAAAGATAAGACAGACTGGGTCTTGCCACTTTGATTCATATTTAGAACCAGTACAGATTTCTCTTTCAGTTGCCTGTGGAAGACACATCCTCCAAATCGATGTCTGAAATTGCTAAATAAATTTCAAAGAATAGATTTTTTTTCCTGACCTCATTTGAATGTCTAGACATTTGTGGATTATTGAATCTAAACCATCTGAAACATCAGGGCAATGTTCCCCAAACCAAATTTAACCTGTAGATTAAGAATGCAATCAAGAATTGCAAAATCGAGCTTTGGTGCCAGGCTTCTTGGGGGAGAACTGAGAAGCGGAAGCAAAGAAACATCGTTTAAAAAACCTTCCAACTAAATGCCAAAACAGAGGACACAGACAATCAGGGAGCAATCACTGGCCAATTTATTGGTGCTAATATTGGGGCAAGAAAGGTTGGAGGGGGCAGAGTTCAGAGAAGGGTAAGGTAAATGGGAAAATTGCTAATTACACCTATTCAGATAATACACATTTACCTGGAAACATGGTTCATGGTTACAGGGTGCTTGTCAGTTTTCCTTTATTTGAAATTCAAACTGTTTTCAAGCTGTTTTATTCTATTAGCAATTGCTATTAGATGGAATTTTAAAGAGGAAATATATGACATTATGGCACATAGGAGGAGTCTGTATGAACATAGATGCAGCGAGAGAAAGGTCTTCTTTCCCCCTTTCTCCTTACAAGGAGCAACTTCCTACAGGGACATCCAGGGAGAGTCACTTCTTGAATGGGTGAGGGTTCCAGCCAGTTGGGAAACTTCAGGAATGACTTCCTGTTTTTAACAAGTATCTCTAGTCATGAGGGGGAAAATGCTATTTCTCTTCCAGCCCATATTTAACCATCATATTTGAGCATATGATTGCAGCTTCTCTGAAAGGACTTAGAATGAGCTGCCAGGGATTGCATCGAAAGCCCCCTAACAGTTAAAGTGTCCATTAGCTCCTCTACACTTAGCATCCGTCAGAGAGAAGAAGGGCTGCGAGCCCCGGGCGAATTTCTAACTAGCCTAATGAGGACAGAGATTCTGGGAGCAGAAAAAGTTCATTTGCTGAATTTCCAGCAAGAAGTCACTTCAATATTGCTTCTAGGAAACACTGACAGGCTTTGTTGGTAAGAAATCATTATGCTGAGAGAGAAATGGGATATTGTTATATGAGGTTTTTAAAGAAAATTCATTTTGATAGATGTCTAACTGTGCATTCAATTAAATTTCCTTCTCTTTCTTAAAAAATAGATGTCAGGTAATTGTACTCAAGTTCTGTAAGCTGAAAAGTGTTATCCTTTCCTTCCAGTTATTAAAATTTCTTTATCAATATGTGTTCTTTCTTGTCTTTATCCTTTAACTATGGGGGTCCCCTCAGTGAAAATACATGGAGTTCTTCCCTCCTCTCCTGTGGATATGTGTGTGCCTTCCAGAAGGATTAGTAAGGACTGTTTTTTTTTCTGGTTTCTGGTTTTGTGTGTGTGTGTGTGTGTGTGTGTGTGTGTGTATGTGTGAAAACTGACTTCCAAATGTAAATTAATAGGTTCCATGCCCCTGAAAATTCTTCTTAAAAATCAGTGGTCATAGCCACTTGCTAGACATAAAGTCTGTTTAGTTATGTACTCACAAATCATCGTTGTTTATTGTGATGCCCCATTATTTCCTAGCTATGTATCCTGCCATTTTGGGATGATCCTTTTAAAGCTTCTAAAGATGATAAACCAACTACTCTTCAAAGCACTGACCCCTTTCAATCCATCCTCTCACTACCATCAAATTGAATATTCTAAAATATGCCTTTTCAAGTAATAGACTCCTGTCCCTAAATCACCTAGCCCTCCATGCGGTTATACATCCAGCCAGGTTCTTCACCTGTATATCTAGTTTCCCATACTGGCACTCTCTTATTCCTAAACAACCAGGTCCTGGAGTCATATTCATTTACCTTTCCATTTTTCTTTACATTCATTAGAGCCACTCACTATATTCTAAATCTACATTTCAAGTCATGCAGAATGCTACCTTCATGATACTCATCTCGTTCACCCACTCTTCACCCTGTCCATTGCCATCTAATTAATTAGATTTTTATTATATTTTGCTTTGGCTCTTTTAATAGCTCATTAATTGGTTTCTCTAATACCTACTTGCTTTATTCTAGATAATTCACATATGACAGCCATACTAATTTTGTGAAGAGAAACTTCAACTGCATTACTACCTCCAACAAAACCTCTATGACTCTCTCCCTCTCTAGAGGACTTTACACACATCTTAGCATTTAGAATGATGCAAAACATGGTTGACACCTACATTTCAGAATTTACTTCATTTTTTTCATCGATATATGGTTAACCTCCCACAAAATATAATTAGGCACTGTCCCTATCATGTTTCCCACTCTTTTATCTTTCTATCACCATTCATATTCTCTGCATGTGAAGTATCTTCTCTACTCTGTCTCCCATGAAAATCTTAATCTGTATTTAGATTTCTTTTCAAATTCCAACTACTCTGTGAAGTCTTTCCTGATATACAAGCCAAGCATGATTCTCACTTCTCTGAGAAATAGTGCTTAATAATACTTCGTTGGCATGTCAAGGAGAGGAAAATGAAGAGGAATAGTAGGTCTTGGTTTCCATACCAGTGAGATTTCCAAACTTGTTTTCTTCCAATTCTTGCCTTCTATGAACAAAAAGGTCTTTTGAGTAATAATGAAAAGCATTATGGAAAGTATTCCAGAATGTTTCAACCCATGGAAATGAGATTTCTAAAAGACCAAGAACACTAGAGGAAAAAACCAAGTATGTTATCAGATAGAGTTGACCAGCCCATCTCTTTCCCAACTGTCAATATGGAGACTACTGGGGTATTTGGAACTTTCATTTAGGAAAACACTGAATGTTATACGTAAACAATGAATCTTGGAACATTGCCTCAAAAACCAATGACGTACTGTATGGTGACCAACATAACTACTTAAAAAAAAAAAAAAAAAAAAAAGGGAAAGCAATGGCCCCAGGTTGAAAATGTTGCAGGCAGGCTCTTTCTGGAGTCAACTTCATTTCTAATTCCTCCGTATAGAAATAATAGCCCACCTACTAATTGTGTTTTTACTTTCATTTTCCTATTTTTCCAACCCCTTTTTAAAGATTTATAAGCAAACAGAAAACATGGGCTGTGATGGACTCATCTTGATGTCCTAAGTGTTTAAAAAGAGATAGGAGAAATATGCATCTGATACATATTTACTGAACTGAAGGCTCCACTATCAGGCTTCCCCTCACATACCTGACTCTAACCCCTACTAACCCTTAGGTAATTTAGAGTCTACTACATGTGTAATAGACACTGTAGCATTCCCTTTTTATTTTTATTTTTTTTTCCATTTATGCACAGGTCTCAACACATTAATTCCTCAAGCTCAAGTGCGGAATTTATTCTTATACTGTTACTCCACCATACTTCTCCAATCATGATGCCACATGGCTAGCCTAGCACAAAACAGAGATGGACAGATTCAAGAAAGCTTACTTCATGTTTGGATACAGTATGAAATAGTTTTTATATTTTTATATCTATTTTCATATTAACAGGTTAAAGAGAAAAGGAGAACAATTAAGGAGTCGCCTGTATATAAGAGATTGCTTTGAGAACTTCCAAATGGCTCCTTCCTGTAGGACAGGGAGGGAGATGGAGCCCCTACAGCCCCACAGACATACTCAAAGATCAAGGTAAATATATTCTGAAGCTTGAAGCGGTCATGAACTCTGAAAGCCATCAGTGGTCACTGCACTGCAAATCTCCATATTCTAACAAATGAGGAAGTAACTTAGTATCTGAAAATATCTCAAAGGAGGACCTTTTCCTCTAGATTCCACTGCAACCATGCACCTCCTTTTCCTATTGGTTCTCAAGGTGATCCTTTCAACCCAGAAATAACACAGTCAAAAGTCAGAGTGGTGTCAAACACTTTCTCCCTTCTTTGTCATTGGTGCTTCATTTATCCACATTTTCTCTCCTCGTTCTATCCACCGATAAGCACAATGTAAGTAACCTGTCATTGTTCCAACAACTACAGGGTGCTTTGTTTAATTGCCATTCCAGATTTTATCTTAAACTTAAGATAATTAAAAAAGTGAATTAAGTTATAGAGAAAATTTCTTTCAGAAACACTGGTCTATGGTTATAATGCCTTTGGTTTTCAGAAGGAAATACAGTTGGGGTGTGTGTGCACACCCCAAAATCAGTTCTGAAAAGCCATTCCTGGGGGTACAATGAGCTGCTTCATATCTTTGTAATAAGACTGGCTGGTCTGCTCTAATCCCTTTCAGGACTCATTCTACAAAGCAATTTGTTTAAAACCCAGAGAGATGTAGAGATCTGGTATATAGGTGACCATAAATCTCACATCACCAATATTACTCAGTATTTTAAAGAACTACTGCTTTTCATCTCTGACTTCATCCCTGCCATGGGCTGTTGCTGGAGTTGAAGAGAAGCTGTTCTTGGATGCGTTTGGGAGATATCTGTAACCTCGGTGTCTTGCTGATTCTTTGTTTCTGCCTTTTTTCACCAAGATGGTTCATGGTTTCTAAAAGTCCTCTCTGATATCAAGTGTTTGCAGCTAAGAAAGATCCCAATTATTTGGCTCTGACACACAGTCAAGAGAATCCTGCCAACTTTTATTAAATCCTTCAGTCTTTCTTTCAGTCAATATGTTGAGCATATTCTGAATGTTTTTCTATGATACAGATTTTAATCATCTTTATTAGATTATTGCTTCTGCTACAAAGCATAATATGGGTATATGTAATAGCACAGTAATAGCAATAGTCTTACAAATTTGTATAATTATTTCACAGGTTTTGACCTTCTCTAATATATATCAGCAATTTGCTCATCAAAACAATGATGTAAGATAAAAGAGGTGCTACTTTCTTTCAAGTAAGTGGACAAGGGATCAGAAAAATAAAGAAACTTACTCTCGAAGCCATGGATAATAGTGACATATAAAATTTAATGACCAGAGACTTCATGAGACTTCAGCATAGTAAGAGTAAAAATGAAAAACAAGATCAGATTTAAAAAAAAGCAAGACTGACTTAAGAATGGCATCTACCTAATGCATCATGAATGAATCTCGAGTGATTAGCAATGCTGACACCATTATTATATGAAGAGGGAAGGGGAAAAAAAAGCCTGTAAAAAAGTGGATTTTGGCAAAATATAGAAACACTAAGAGAAGGAACTTTCAGCTTTCGGTTGTAGCTAAACCCTAGATCTCAAAAGGCATAAGTTCATCCAGCACTTAATAGTTAAGCGACATTCTGTATTCATTAAAAGATCCATAGATTTTATTACAGTATTTTCATTACTAGACACACTGACCAATTTCTTGACATCCTGGCTAATTAACAAGAAAGGTGGTTTGTGTTTGTGTGTGTGTGTCTGTGTGTGTATGTGTGTGTGTGTGTATGTGTGAGAAACCAGAATATTCTAGGTCCTATTGTCAAAATATCAATAGCACTTTGAACTAGGGAAAATATGAAACACTGAGATCATATGTTATAAAATATATATATATATATATATGTATATATATATATATATAAAATGTATCTCAGTATTTCAGGAAACTGCTGTCTTCATCAGTCTGTGTCAGGGAATTAATTTTCAGTCATACATCCCTGCTGATACATCTGCAACCTGAGAAAGTCCAATTTCCTTCCTTCATATGTGTCTAATAGAGTATGAATAGTTCAAGTGTCTGAGCAAAATCAGAGGCCAAGCCACAGACCCATTTCCTCAGTAACAAGGACGACAGTGACTTCAACCTGGTGTGGCTAGAGGAGCTTGCATCTTCCTCTCCCCAGGAAAGGTTTTCACACCTGGGTGAGGTGAAAATTGCAGTCAGAAAAGAAAGGCCCAGTGGAAATGGGCTGGACGACAGGGCCCAGGATGACTTTCTGCCCACCCTTGCATCTCTGCAAACTGCTCCATGTTGCCCGGGGAGAACTCTGAGTTAATCTCTCTCCTTTCCCCCTGGCAGAGCCCCAAGGTTACCAATAGGTCCAAAGGTGCAAAACTTCCATTTAGTAATTTAAAAGAAAATAGAAAAGAGAGCAGATTGCAATTTATAAACCACCCCAAATTCCCTCCCAGCAAACCATCCGAGAAAGGGGGAAGGAAACCTCATTTGAAGCATACCTAATTACAGGCAGTGCACACTGAAGAGTCATCTTTAAAGTGGTTCCATTCTTAAGTCCTAAGTGAGCTTTGCTGTGTGCTCTGCTCAGGGCCCATATACTCTACAAGAGTGAGCATAAAAATGGTTAGTGTGCTCTATTTATGAAAACTATCAAACAACGATAGAGTCCACATCCTAAAAGTGACTGTGTTTCCAGTATTCAGTATATCACCTCATACCAGAAGTCATTCAGATCCTTCCAACGGGCTGTGTACCCAGAAGGAGAGAACTGGGGGTGGCTGTTGAGAGCTGTGTCATTTCAACGTCAGGGCACTTTAAAGTCCAAGAAACCCTGCCCTGACTCCTGTGTTACTCACTTTCTGAAATCAACAAGACATGTGGAGGTCTAGAGGTGGCAATGGTGATGAATGCAGAACTCTGACCTGCCTGGGTGAGTCCCAAGGTAGTCCTGAGTCCCTGGGTGAGCCCCAGCACGGTCCTGAGTCCCTGGGCTACCTGGATCATTAGGTCATGTTGATAATGACTGTTAACCAATTAAGACAACTCTTCTGTGGGACTCCAGTCACAAGCAGTTACAAAAAACCATTTGCCTCCCTTTGTCTGAGTAGTGCAAGTTTTCTCTTATACTGAAGTCCATTCGTAGTGTGCCTTCATCATCTGTGTAAGGCTATTTTCAAGGAAATCTGAGAATGAAAATAAAAATAAAAAATAAGGAGTGAATTGGGGTACAGATGTGTCTCACCACTTTGGTGTCATCCTCAGGAGATGAGGCTTACACTAGAGCTGAGAATACCAGCCAGGAGGCACACCTTTGCTTGATAGATTTCTTAGCCTGCACTTCCTGGACTTGCTGTGGTAAAGCAGGTGGGGCATTAGGAACCACAAGCATCAGGTATAAGGGATGATGTATCTCTTTCTGTCTTCTTCACTAGGATCTGCGACAATTGTGTTACGGAAGGAGGCATGTGGCTCCCACATGGCTTTCTTTGACGTGAAACACAGAAAAGAATAATAGTCTCTATCTTGTAGGAGGACATGCTCTATCCTGTATTAGTTGATTCTCCCAACACTTGAACATAATATATCGACTATTATCTTATCTTGTAGCTCAAAGATATCAAAAGACTTTCCAATAATTTTCTTTTTTTTTTTTTTTTACTATATCTGACACATAATGTTACATTAATTGCAGGTGTACAATATGTGATTTCACAAGTTTATATGTTGTGCTGTGCTCACCACAAACATGGCTATCACTACACAATGATACCACAGTATCATTGATTATATCTTTCACACTCTGCCTTTTTATTTCTGTGACTTATTCATTCCATATTCTTTTTGCATGTAAGTGACAGAACCAAGACTTGTTCCATTCCACAACTCATTCTCTTTAAAACCAGTAGGTTCCACTGCTCCCTAAATATCCATGGATGGTGCCCAGGAGATGACGGGGAGATCTTAGGACTGCCACTCATGCTCCCTCTTTAGACAGAACAGCTCTCCACGCCTTTCACTTGCCCACACACTTCTCTCTTTCTCTTTCTCTCTTTTGTTTATGTACTTGGTTCTTAGCATAAGATTTTGTTAGAAGAAGGAGGCATGTAGGTAAAATATATATATATATATATATATACATATATATATATATTAAAAATAGAATAGAATAAAGTAGTTTGAAAGCCTCTGCAGTGCTTTAACAATGAAAGAAACATCTCTGCACATTTCCAACATCAATTTATAGTTTGCTAAATACATAATTATGCTAAGTTAGAAAACTACACAGAGTTATTTCTATCAACTGGGTTTAGCCATTGTTACTTAATCTTTATTGCCTTTATGTACAGTTCTCAGAGCCCCTTCGGGGATTGTTAAATATAGGTTTTAGGGCAGGGAGGGTACAATGTGCAATTACCATCAAATTCTGGTGCCTACATGGCAGGAAGAGTAATATGAACCCCTCCAGTAGCACCTCCCCTCACACACACAAATGTATTTCCCACGAGATACTGCCTAAATAAACCTCCATATACTCTGCATGTGTGAACTGTAAAGATGAAAGAATTTCAACAAAATAAAACACCAAGAGCTGGTGGGACTTCCCAGTCTAGGTGGGACAGCAGCACAGAAGCACAAGCCCCCTTTAAGAGGGGATATGATAAGCTGTGCAGGGTACCTGTGATGAGGAGCAGGGGAGAGAAGATCACTGTGGTCTGGGAAAGATGGGTTCAGTGCCCCCCAGTCATGAATGACCAGAGAAGAGGGTAATGCTCTTTACCAAAGGTGGCGGTAGGAAAGAGCTTGTCAAGCTCCTGGATCAGGAATTCAAGGATGCAAGGATTTCTCAGTTCCAATTCCTATAGTAATACAGTAGATCTCCAAGGAATGCCATTCAGTGGCCCCAGGAAGCAGTATCAGCAACATATCTTAGATACATCAGATGCTCCCTATTTGCCAGGGCATATTCCAGGCCCTTTCCATATGCTCATTCATTCTTCACAACAACCTTCTAAGGTTGGAACATCACTGGCACCATTTTACAGATGAGTAAACCAAGGCACAGGGAGGTTTGCTAACTTGCCCAAGACCACTGTGTTGACTACACTGCAGTAGTCAGCAAAGATGAGTTTATCTGAAGTTCTGTGGAAATTCAGATTCATGAATCAAAATGAACTCAGGGTTCCATTCCTTAAGCTCTTCAAGGTGGGAGCTCCAATGAAAACTTTTTATGAAGATATAAAGGGCTTGTGAGGCAGTGGGAGAAGGTGTGCATGTTATTGGAGTCTATGGAAAATGTTCTCTAATGCAGGGGGAGAAGGTGGCTTGCCCAGATCTTCTAGGTTCTCAGCACAATACACAAACCAAGAAAACCCAAGGACAGACACCAGCTCATGTGCTTTAAGCACAACCCAGGGAGAGTTTAACAAAAGATTTGGGGATAAGTTTTCTCATTCCCAGGGGAGCACTCACTCTATAAAAGAACAAATCAGGTGGGGATTTGCTAGGTTGTTGCCATGCATTTTAACTTACTGTGAAACAGGGTACCTTCCAGAGGCTTCTGCCACACTATGGGTAGAGTTTCTCTGACCAGTTCTAGCCTAGCTCCTGGAGACGATTTGCTCACTCAAAATCACACACACACACACACACACACACACACACACACACACACACACGATGGGAGTAGGATTTCAATCAACTCAAACACAGAACTCAACATGAAATGCTTGGAAATGATAATGTGGGACTAACCTTAATGATGTGGGAAACAGAGGCAGAAGAAAAATTATTAAATCTCCTTACCCACTGACAAGCCCTTGAAACAGGCAGGATGACATTCCTCTAGGGACTCAACTACCTCCACCTTAAGGCTTTGCCAAGGGCAAAGGGCAATCCTACCTTGACTGACCCCTACCCCCAAGGAGGATCCTCTAAGTCTACTTTAACAATTCCTTTGGAAACTTCCTTTATCTCTAAACCCTCCAAGATACATGTTGACAATCATTCCCAAGCATATGGCCCACTGATACATATCTAAAGGGTCTCAATACAAAGGTTTATTACTGGTGATGAATAACCTTTTTCCCAACAATAGCTAGCCCATCAAGGTCCTGGAAACCTTTCTTCCAAAATTCCTTAGAGACTTATGTCATCCCTGACCCCCTCCCAACTTGCAAGTATATAATGGACCACTCCTCACAGCCCCAGGGCGGCTACTCTTTCCACCCACAGGTCCTGTCCCTTGCTTTAATAAACCATCATTTTGCACCAAAGATGTCTCAAGAATTCTTTATTGGTCATCCGCTCCTGATCTCACCCCACAGAACCTCACTTATGTTCTAAAACTTCATCATTACCAAACACTAGACAGTGGCCAGTTTCAGAAAAAAGCACTTTGATTTGTGATGTTTGCAATGGTATTTAATTTAATTTTATTTTTTGCAATGGTATTTTAAGTGCATTTATAACCCTACCTTTCCAACATACAATCCTCTCTCTCCTGCCCTAGTAAAAAAGACAGGTATGCAAATTTGGCAGCAAATTAATTAAAGTTCATTTCATTTTTGTAATTATTTTGTGCCTGGTGATGTTGTTGGCTCTTATATACAAAATAGAAAGTGTTTATCCATCCAGTCACTCTTTCAATTTATGACTATATTTTTACTTTTGTAGAACTTTCAACTTATTGGAAAATAAAGCATTGGCAGATAAAATATTCAGAGCATTATTAAATAAATTTTATTAAATTGACTTCTTCCCTTGCCAAACACCCTGTTCCTTTTGAACAAGCTGAGCAATTTGTAAGAGAACATCTGCCTCTTGACCTCTGTGTGTTATTCCCACTGAGGTACCAGTCACACAATGAACAGAAAAATACAGATATAAATCTATTAATCTTACCATATGAGTTGGCTATATGAGCCAGTTACTGGCTTGTGGAACTGTAAGAAAGAATATCAGAAAAGAGGAGAAATTTGTAGAGAGTATCCTTTTTAGATAAATGTCTGATAATATGATTTTCTTTGTAGGACTTGTGGGGAATTGAGACATTGAAAAAAAATAAAAACCTATATCTTATACTCAAGGAGCTTGTGAGTTCAACAGGTATGTGTGTAACAACCTTAAATTTCAGACAACAGCAGGGCTATTGT
Organism: Mustela nivalis; assembly: GCF_964662115.1. Classification (NCBI taxonomy): domain Eukaryota; kingdom Metazoa; phylum Chordata; class Mammalia; order Carnivora; family Mustelidae; genus Mustela; species Mustela nivalis. The sequence continues at coordinate 16,103,127 of NC_139027.1, forward strand.
ATGTTTACTTAAAATTATTTTCATTCCATCATATCTGTTTTATTTCCATCATATCTGTATCTGTGTTCTCCAAAGTATATATGAGGACAGTGCCTGATCTTGCATATTTTTGTATCCTCCATGACCTGATCATAGTATGTCCTCAAAAATTTTTCACAAAATGAAACAGAATCCATCTCTTCATAAGTATGATTCTCTAAAAGAGAAACTTGAAGGCCTATCTGCTATTATTACACTCTGAACAAGTTCAGGAGTTGCAAATATATGATACATCATTTCTACTTAAGTGGAATATAAGTAGCTATACTTTCTTCTGATTTTTCAGAGGAAAAAAACTTGCTTATCCTAAATTGATTTGTCATTCAAATACCAACCAACCATCCTGTTTTCTTTTTTGTGAATGTACTATTGTATAAAGACATTGTAAAAAGATATGATCCCAGGCTCAAATATCGGTCATACAGAGATGAATTAGACATAGTTGCTAGCCTTGTTCTATTTGAAAAGACAAGCCTAAAATATGTCAACAGATAATTAGCTATAAAGATCATGGGAGATCAGTCTGAAAACAGAAGACAGAAATGTAAAAACCACTGGGGAGAAAGGGTTCCCAGGACTTGAGGTACCCTAGTACCAACCCCTGATCTCAGCAGCTGGAGCCAAAAGTCAGGGAAAAAAGGAACATGAGTCTTTCTGGTCCAAGAGAAATCAATGGCTACTTGAAAACTCTTTTTCTTTCTTCCTTTTTTATTTTTTTTTAAAACAAACTATTACTGGCAGTTGTGGAAAACAGAATACTCTGTGTTAGTTTGTCACTGACAGGAGTTGCTAATTAGAGCAATTAGTTTCACAGTGCTAATGTATGCCATAATAATTCTTACTAAAGAATAAATGCAATAAAAAATATTTTCTGAATCTCAGCAACACCCAGATTCTGTTTGTATAGGGAAATGATTAAAGAAGCTATAAAAACATGTATGTCCAACAAATTTGGTATAAGACATGATCAGAAAGTGATACAATAACCTTCCCTGCATGTGAATTCTCTCTTCTATTTCATATCACTTAATCACTGACAGTGACCAAACGTAATACTATGTGGGTCGATTGTTGTATCTCAGGATAATCATGTATTATTTGGGGCTACTAATAGCCTAGTTAATAAGACCTACGGGAATATTGTATTAAGAGGATGAGCAAACCACAACCACGGTTACTCTGGTTCAAATTAAAATGCTGGGTTTTTTGTTGTTTATCATTATGTGTGTTGAATATTGTGTCTTTACCTAAGGGATTATGTGAGGTTTGTAATATTTATAAAGAGAACAGCTACTCATCTCAGGGCCATTTCAAGAGTATGTATTATTTATTTCCTGATCTACCCCCTCCAATGCTCAATATCTTTTAAGAACTGTGATTAATAAAACATTCCAATTTGAACAGTGTGGGTTCTATTCACAAAACATGGTTATTCAGCCCATTTCTATGCAGACATCACCAGGGAGAGTACTTATCACCAAAAAAAGGAAAAAAATGCATAATCGACATCAGATATTTTGAATTAATGATTTTAGGGGGAGGTTCATTAAACTCTTTGCTTCACCCCTAAGTGGGACTTCTCAATTAAGTATGAAGAGATTGGGAAAGAGAAGGGATGTGCACATTAAAAAATGGTGTGTCAAGTTCACTTAAAGCTGTGCTAAAGCCTTTCATTCAAGATCTGTCAAGAAATCATTATCTTTTCTTTTTCTTTTTTCTAAGGTTTTTTTTTTTTTTTTTTTTTTTATAACTGAGGTTTAATGTATTATTAACAGAAGAAGAGGGATAAGGAACACCAGACCGTTATTGTAGTGCACCAGCAGTTTTAGGTTTGGGTACAAGCACTAAGAGGTATTTCTTCCATCTTTAATAAACGTAGGTGCTGGGGGATGGGGTCTGTGCTTATACGAGCAAGGCAAAGCAGGTGAGAGGCACTGCCCTGCGTGGCAGTATATCCTTAGAACAATTTACTGGGTCCTCATATCACAAGGTCCATGGTACCGAATCTATAAAAATATTTAGTGTTGTTATGTTTCAGGCATCAGATAGCATTTTACATTCTGTTTAAGGACGGAACTGAAATGAAGCAAGAGAATCCATCAGCAAGTGATTATCAAACACAGACCTGTGTCCTCTGCTGTTCTGCTTCAGAAAAGAGGAAATGAACCCTGTCCTCAAGACCACTGCCTTCTGGTTGGATAACAACAGTGATGTTGAAGTCATCAGTCTTGTCAGAGATTAAAGCTCAAGATAAAACAAAAACAAACGAAAAAAAAAAAAAAAAAAAACCAGAAAACAAAACAACCCAGAAAACAAAACCAAAAAACAAAACCAAACTCTTGGTGCACCTGGGTGGCTCAGTTGGTCAAACATCTACCTTTGACTCGGGTCATGGTCTAAGGGTCCTGGGATGGAGCCCATGTCAAGCTCCCTGCTCAGCGGGGAGTCTGCTTCTCCCCCTTCCTCTGCCCTTCCTCACTTGTGCTTTCTCTCATAAATAAAATGTTAAAAAAACAAAACAAAACAAAACAAAAAAACTCTTGCTTTCCTTCTTTGCTGACCTCAAAAGCTCTTTATGGATATGCAGAGGCTAGGATAAGAGCTCCTTTCTCCCCCACCCAATGCTTACTGAATAGAATCTTAAAAGAATTTGGATTCCTTTTATCCAGTCACCCAAAAAATGCTTAAATGATTATTTTCTCTAGTCCGTCAATATCAAATTCCTTTAACCTGCCTCTATTTACATATTCCTCTGTTCTGAATATTGAACAAAGGAAGCCCTCAGGTATTTTGTAGCCAAATGTTTTATCTGAAAACGCTACCACAATAATAGTTTTTTTTTTTAAGTATGGATTTAATATTTGCAAGAAGCATTTTAAAAGTGCTTTCCATGAATATCTCATTGTATATACATAATAGTGTGAATTATTGTAAGTAATACATGTTGCTATTATAATAATTTTGATATATGAATACATTGAGTACCTTGACCAAGTTCTCATTGCCAGTCAATAGTGGAGGGAGGCAGGGCTCAAACCCAATGCTCTGCCCCACTGCTCTGCTTCTCTAATGGCCTAGCAGCTGTTTTGCAGATTCCCTTGAAATACTCAAATAGAAACTCAGTTAAGGGACGCCTGGGTGGCTCAGTTGGTTAAGCAGCTGCCTTCGGCTCAGGTCATGATCCCAGCGTCCTGGGATCGAGTCCCACATCGGGCTCCTTGCTCCGCAGGGAGCCTGCTTCTCCCTCTGACTCTGCCTGCCACTCTGCCTGTGCTCGCTCTTGCTCTCTCTCTCTCTCTCTCTCTCTGACAAATAAATAAATAAATAAAATCTTAAAAAAAAAAAAGAAGAAACTCAGTTAAAAATAACCTTCTTTGTTCAGCCATTATGAAAAACCATATAGAGAGTCCTCAAAAAAATTAAACATATAACTACCATGTGCTCCATCAATCCCACTTCTCCAAAGGATATGAAAACAGAATATCAGAGATATCTCTGTACATATTTATTGCAGCATTAGTCACAATAACCATGATGGAAGACAACTTAAATGTTCATCAGGGGGTGAGTGGATAAAAGAAGCTACCCATACAATGGAATATTACTCAGCCACAAGAAAGAAGGAAATCCTACCATTTGCAACAATATAGATACACCTTGAGAGGATTATGCTAAGTGAAATATAAACCGGCCAGAGAGCAGACTAGCGGTCGCTAGAGGCTGAGGGAGAGGGGCATTAGGGAGAGGTTAGTTAAAGGGTCCAAACTGTCACCTATAAAATGAATAAGGTCAGAGGAGCTAGTGTATAACCTGGTGACTATAGTTGATAACACTGGATTGCATAATTGACATTTTAGGAGGCTAGAACTTAAACTTTTTTTTTTTTTTTGTAAGATTTTATTTATTTACTTGGCACAGAGAGAAAGAGAGAGTGAGAGATCACAGACAGGCAGAGCAGAAGGCAGAGAGAGAGGGAAGCAGGCTCCCTGCCCAGCAGACAGCCCAATGCCGGGCTCCATCCAGGACCCTGAGATCACCACCTGAGCCGAAGGCAGAGGCCAAACCCACTGAGCCACCCAGGCACCCCGAACTTAAATGTTCTTAAAAAAAAAAAAAAAAAAGATAAATATGTGAGGTGATGAGTGTGTGAGGAAACTTTTCACAGTAAAAATTTATGTATATCAACTCCTCATGATGTGCATTTTAAATATCTTACAATTTTATATGTCAATTCTACCTCAAAAAGGCTGAAAAACTACTGTTGCATCTTTACCATAAGAAACAAATAAATAAATACTACTTACTGGCAAAATTAAATATTCAATATAGACATATTTTACACACAAACAAAAGTCTGCCAGATTGTTGCAGACTCTATATCATAGCTCCTATAAAAGGGAACTGGCCCCGAGGCAAAGTTAACACTAACAAGGTTATCTAGTTTTTATTATTTTAGAGATGGTCCTCCTCAGCATCCATTTTGCGAAATGACTTTAATTCAAAAATTCTACTTATTTCCTGCATTCAGTCAGAGAGCATCTTCTCTGGTCCTGAGGATTTAACACAGGATGGTGAACAAGAACATCAGCTTCTGGCCGAAATGAATGTGGCTGGAGAACTGTGTTGAAATCAATCACAGGCACAGCTGGGACTCCTTGGAGCTGTCAGGAAGTGGAATGGAGTCTGTGTTGCTTTGGAGAGCTTCTGACCTGGAGGCCAGGACCCAGCAGCAAGAATCTGTTAGGGCTAACCCACAGCAGAGTGGTTTGATCCCCAGTCACCTCAGCATTCTTAGAGAAGGTCTTGATCACGATCACTGAACAAGGCTACACTGGCATGAGATCTAGTGTAAAACATGCACATAAATGTCTATCAACCTTTCCCACTTGGTCCAGTTGTCATCACCCTGTCACAAGGACACATGAATGAGACTGGACAGGAGGGAGCTATCTGCCTACCCCATTCACATTAGAGGTTCTCTTGCTTTCACTGGTTTTGTCAGTTCAGCCAACACTTCTGACCTGCCATGGAACATGGCCCATATGGCACAGGGGGGATTATGTGAACAGAATATGCAGAAGAAAAATATCCAAGTCTACAACTTTAGATTGCTTTTGTTTTCTGTTAACCAGATTCAAAATAAAATAAACGCAAATTTCCAGTGTTCTTTTCCCATAAGACATAGAAAAGTCTCAAAGTAGGTGGGAACCCAAGTTAAAATCTACAGACCATGCTGAAGGCTTGAGTTATTTTTTTACCCAAGGCTAATTCTATTAATGAGATGTTTCCAAGAAGATATTATTTCTTCTACATCTTCTCTTCCCAAGTTCCAAGGAACTGTCCCACCTAACTCTGGTTCCTGCTCCCACTTAATTTACTTCTGAGGCAAAATTCCGGGCAAAGTAACTTCTGAGTCTCTGGAATATATTAAAAAGACACATCCATTCATTCATCAAGTATCTGAAAATCAGCTACAGGTTAGCCAAGACCAGTTTCATATTCTGCCCCACTACCCCCCACCCACACCATCTTCGCCCTAGAGAAGCAGGAGTGGCTGGAAAACAGTTAAAAACAAAACAAAACAAAACAAAACAAAGCAAACAAAGAAACCAAAAAAACAGGCATTTCTGGAAACCATGCATCTTTCTTTTTAACTTTTCTATACAACTCCATAATAATAGCCTCTTGGACTAAAAGCTAAATCATTTTCTTATTTTCAAAGACAGTTTTACTAGGGAAAAGAGCAATAGATTATAATACTCAAAAATTTATAATAACAAATGCCAAGTCTTGGTGTATGTATGTGATTGCACTTTACACCTGAAATAGGACTGTTGCTTTGTGTAAATAGTAAATAGGATTTGTGGGTGTTCTTAGAAGGGCAGACAGATCTGAGAGTTGGGGAAGAATAACCAATATCATTGGAAATATATAGCTTTGATAGGGATGGACTGTAAGACCCTCAGCTGATGGACCCAGGCAAGGCTGAAGTTCAAGTCAAACTTCAGAAACTTTGCTAAGACCATTCTATATAGGCTTGCCTGTTTACTACTGAGCCACTCAACACTATCTTTCTAGGCCCCACTTGGTGTGATATTTTCCCACCAATCCCTTCCCTGACCTGAATGTAGAAGAAGGTTTCCTTTTTGAATTCCCAGGGTATTGTGTTTATACCCCCCTTATAGCTTTTATCATATGTAAATATTTACATGTATCTGTCCCTGGCTCTACTGATAGTAAATTATTTGATGGCAGGAACTGTTTTATATTTCCCCCAACTATCAAGCATATAGCCTTGTCCATTGTATATGCTCAAACAACACTTGCCAGATAAATAAATGATCTGGGCAGTTTAACTTATTTCAGTAAAGATTAATAAGCATAGAGTACCTAATTTCAAGACCAAATCTGCAATTACAGAGAAATTAGTTTCACAGAGGCAAAGATCTCAACCATATTACTTCTTTAAATAAGATTTCACTCCAAAAGAACAAGTGGCACTCCATTTAGCATTACATGTCCCACCTAACAAAGACTATGTCACAAGATATTGAAAATTATGGTGAAAGCCTAATCTAAGAGGTTATTCATTTTTACTGAACAGGCTCAGGAAAATATAAAATTACTGTACATGAAGTTGTTTAATTTAGTGTTGGGGGTGCACAAGATGAAAAAAAAAAAATATGACTACCAGGTCTCTAGCTGGGAACCTGAGTGAATAACTCCCATGCTGGGAATCTTGGAAAGTATTATTCACTAGGTCAAGGAACATAAAAATAAAATCATTTTTGGGGGTAGATGGTAAGTTAAACTTAAGATATGTTAATCTTAAAGTTCTTGGGAAATATTCAGTTAGAGATGTTTGCCAGAAACTCTGTATGCAAGTGTGAAGCTCAGAAGACATGGTTTGAAATGCTGATGTTGGTGTCATCACCATGTAGGTGGTAGTTAAAATCACAAGAGCGGATGAAATCCCTGGGAAGTTTACAGTGTGTAGATATGTGGGTTGCAGACTAGCCCCTTGGGATGTTAATACTCTAAGGCTTAGGCAAGAAAACAGGTGCTGATGACAAAGGGAATGATCAAGAACATTAAATAATTTAGTTGGATAACTGGTCATTGCATTTACTAATTAGAGAGTCACTGAGGTCTTAGCTAAGGGACAGCATGAGTGGAATGATGAAGCAAGAAGCCAATTGTTTGGGGTTGTTAAATGAAGGTGAGGTGAACAAAGGAATACAGCAAATGGTATACTAAGAAGACTATCAAGAACACACAAGCGATACTGAATAACTTTGAGAGGATCAGGTTACAGAGAGAATAGCGTGGGCAGCAGTGACAGTGATGTTGGTTGTGCCAAGGCTTGGTGGTTGGTGGCGTAAACTGTAGCACTTAGTGCCCAGTGTGGTGTCTGGTGTTGGTGTCCTCATATATCAAGTATGCAGCTGATCTGAGCTTGTTCTTGGCTTTATATCCTTGATCTTAGCTATCCATTCACTTGTCTTTACTGCTTAAATCATCCAGAGTCAGTTTATTTTGTTTGCAAATGAGTATGCCTATGGATGGTTTGGTCTTCAGCATCTAGACCAATGGAAGATAAATGAGTGATAAATTTAGGATTTGAGAAGTCCAGATTCAAACTCAGATATCTAAGGAATCTATAAGTAAATATGCGTTCTTGCCAGTCTGGTTTCTTTCATTCATTCATTTCATGGATTTTCAACTACCTGAGTAAGCAACCAACTAATGAACAAACCAACCAAATACAGTTATCCATAGTTTATTGATCCTTCTCTTGCTCAGTGATGTGAGGAATGTGGGGGAGTAACAGATTAAAGCTCTCATGGGACACCTGGGTGGCTCAGTGGGTTAAAGCCTCTGTCTTCGGCTCAGGTCATGATCTCGGGGTCCTGGGATTGAGCCCCGCATCGAGTTCTCTGCTCAGTGGGGAGCCTGCTTCCTCTTCTCTCTCTCTGCCTGCCTCTCTGCTTACTTGTGATCTCTCTCTCTGTCAAATAAATAAATAAGATATTAAAAAAAAAAGCTCTCATTATCCAAGAATTCATAGGACAGCAAAGTAGTCTAGTGAAAACCGTGAGAAGAAAGTGTCAGCTGCAGTATATCTACTCAGCATGAGCCTTCCCAAGGCAGTAAGTGTTTCAGTGCTTCATGTCCAATCATTTCCCTAGGAGTGCTTCGGGATTTTAAAAAAGCTAAAGCCACTATTTCTTGACCCCTCTCCCATGCAACTCAGGGGGAATAGAACAGCAACTAAAGTCTCACAGCAACTAAAGTCTCAAGTAAACTTAGTTGGGGACCCTATTATTATAGGGTCTCTAGATGCCACATGGGTATCTTCAGAAAAGCCCCTTACCTTCGTAGAACTGACACCAACATTAAGACTTTTCAACTAACTAAAATGTCTCAACGTAATTACTGAGAACTTTCAGAATACTAGTTCTCCTCAATTTTCAGTGATGTACAATAGACTGATTACATACTCCCAACAGTGATATGCTCATACTTATTTGATAAGAATAAACTAGACAAGGTGATGGTAGCAAACAATTGATAACATCTTAGTGATAGCAAAATAGTTTATTTCTCTCTTAAAATCTGCTGAAAACTAAGGCAACTCTTTTCCATCCAGTGTCCCAAACTATTCTATTTTTGACACACTCATTTCAACATGTGGCCTTCAAAATTTCCAGAGTAGAGGGAAGAGAACACTGGAGGCTACACATTGTCTCATAAATGCCTTGGCTTAGAAGTGATATTTCCAGGCACCTGGGAGGCTTAAAACCTCTGCCTTCAGCTCTGGTCATGATCCCAAGGTTCTGGGATCAAGCCCCACATCAGGCTCTCTGGTAAACAGGGAGCCTGCTTCCTCCTCTCTCTCTCTCTCTCTCTCTCTCTCTCTCTCTCTGCCTGCCTCTCTGCCTACTTGTGATCTCTATCTGTCAAATAAATAAATAAAATCTCAAAAAAAAAAAAAGAAGTGATACATTTCACTTCTGCTTGTGTTTTATTGGATAAATCTAGTCATCTGTCCCTGCTAACTGCAAAGGGGCCTGGGAAATATGGAAGAGCTCATCAAATATTGGATTTACCTTACTGCCTCTTCCATAGCATTTTTTTGGAGGGGGGCGGGAAGGGTAGGGGCTGGCTAAGACTTAAAAAGGTTAGAAAAGATAGATCTGCATTTATTTGCACATGCATTCAACTATTCATCCATTCTTTTTTATAAGTACTAAATACCTGATTCTGTATGGGATGCCCAAGATAAAAATAATTAATAGGTCTCAAGCTATTTAATGTCTAATATACGATTGAAATGATATAGAGACAAGAGACTGATCTATCATCTATTTATTTTATAATCTTAGGGAGAAGTAAAACAACAGATGCTTGATGAATGCTTATCTAATTATACCCCCTTCAGATTCTTGCTCAAATATTCCCTTCTCCATGAAGCATCTCTAATCATCCTCTTTACTACTGTACAGGACTCAAGCATTCCTTGTATTTGTGATAAGTTGTCTTCTCCAGAGCACTTATTATAATCTATGCTACCTATTTGTCTATCATCTCTTTCCCCACAATACACTGTACACTCAAAGGGGGCAAAGATCTTTGTTTTTCATAAAGGGTTGTTTCAAAGCTTCCATAATAATGCCTAGAATACAGTAGGCTCAATATATATTTATTGAACTATATGACTGAAGAAAATGATCAAAGTATAGAAGTAGAACTGATGAGTGATGAGATTTTAGGTAACAGCATTACTTTGAAAGGCACAGAGGACCAGGGAAGGGTTGATGGTAAACTGGGTAGCAGATGGGCAGGTGTGCATAGAGGTTTTCCAGGAAGAGCCCATGATGCATGGTGTCACCATCAAGATGAGCGAGTATGTGGCTGGGTGAGAGCTGGGTGGATAAATGTGGGCAGAGGAAAATTACTCCGAACCTGCAGTGACTACATGCTTTGCCTATGAGCTCTGAAGTGTGATGTGAAAGTCTTGTATTAGAGTCAGTCATAAAGTGTCAAGAAATTCCTTATGATAGCAGGATAGTGGAATGCTGGAAAGGTGTGTGCTGCAGACAAGTGTTGCAGAAACTCATCAGAGTGCATAAACTCGAGGTTGGGAGGCAGGTGACAGAGGTGGTAGCTGTTCTTTTTGTTTATTTCTATGTTTTTGAGAGAATTCAGCTGAATAAGTGAAGCAGAACAAGAACACACTAATAGGTTGGCTGGAAATGATAGAAACCTAAGTATCCCTCAAGGGTTAGTATCTCCTCCTTTCCTGAACATTTCATTCTCTCTCTCAGGCACATGTAGCATCCTCTGTACATTTCTATTTGGGGTATAAATGAATTTGCCAAAAGTGATTAACTGAATGCCCAGTGTGAAAAGTGAATGATCTGTTGAAAATATAAATACACTGACTATAATCTGTGACAGGAATTAATATAGTGCTAATGAGTTTTTAACAAATTGTCCTGCTTTTTGTGACCCAGCACCTAGAACATACTTGGTGATCAATTAAGAGCTCAGCAGCTGAAATTTGAATCTCAAATTTGTAGGCAAAAATATCTTTATCACTGTCTTCTTGGAAAGTCATTTTCCTAAATCAGAAGCCTAAGCAGCAGCATTCCATAAGATGGTAACATACATTGAAAAGCACCAAGTGGTGTGTTCATTTTTTGTTTCTGATTTATTTGTTCATAGACAGTAGATATGCAATAACTGGTTTTATTTTTACACTAGAATTCTGTGCCCTTTGTGTAAGATGTAGAAGTTAATTGGCAGCTAACTCACTTTGATGACAACTTTGGTGTGCTTGAGGGACATATTTTTGTAAATTGCCACATTTTTGATAGATTTTACCATGACTGGTTTACTTATAGATTGTTATTACGCTCCAGTAGGATTCACTGCTTCTGCTCTGCAGAGATGACGGGGTAGAAACTCATGCTCTCTTACCTCTTAGCAACAATGATAATAACAATGTATATGCAGTGTGTGTTTTCATAGCACAGCAAAGAAAGAAGAAACCCAAGAGAGCCCACACAGCCATCGGAGCATTTACTGTGAAACTAGAACAAAGTACTATAATTTCAAAGATGCTGTTAAAGGCATCTTGCCTTACAGAGAGTCACTGAAGAACACATCCATTAGACATGAACTTTTGTTAGATCTGGGAGCAGGCTTCTCTCTGACAGAGGTCAATAATGTTGTTTTCAGGCTGCTTTCTGTCTGAAAGCAGTTACCACAAGTTTGCTAAATCCCAAGGAACTGTACTCCCAATGGTTACATGGATCCCATTCTGAAAGAACACAGGACTGGCTCTCATTTCCAATCTCATGCTTAGTGGAGATTTAGAAGAATCATTCCCCTTCCTTCTTGGAGCCTCTGTTTTCTCATCTTTACAAAGAGAGATTTATGATGATGTGAAACTCAGGCTTCCAATCAAATTCCTCTTTGATGATGATGAATTCTCAGGTAGCCTGTGTGATAAGGAAGAGGATGCCGGAAAAGTATGATATCTCAAGATGTGAATGGTACAGTATGGGGCAATTTGGCCTTGCTCAGAAATGTGTGCAATCCTAATCATGCAGGGCATTCTAACTTCTGGCAGAACAGAAGAACAAGGAACTGAAGAACAAGGATTGGCTCCTTGTTCTTAGCCTCCCTTGTGCAGAAAGTAACCCTGGACAGGTGGTCTTTCGACTTACAGTAACTCCTTATTTAGCAATTACTGTCAAAAAGTAAACTGTCATTATAATAAATAGCATTTTTACTATTAAAGTTTGCTCTATAAAGCTTAATTAAGGAACAGTTATTTTATTTGAAAATTCTAACCAACAAATAAATCGCCCATCTATCTGCCTTCTTAAGAAAGGACAAAAGACATGGTTTAATCTTTCACAGTAACGAGTGGTCATTATTATGATAATCCATCACCATAGTGGGGTGGTGATACAGTGGGGTGGTGTTATAGTCGCCAGTCATCCCACCCCTAGACCAGATATTCCTATTCCGGGATCCATCAAAGCAAAGTCCCAAGGAACCCACCTATGGGTTATCAACTTGTTGATAAGTCCATAGTGTATCTATGCTTACATATATATGTGCATGAGAAAGAAGTCCACATTTTCCTTACACTGTCCAAGATGTCCACTTCCAAATTGTTATACTGAACTATGCTAAGAAGCCCACATAGCAATATTCATATGACTGAAGACATGCTTTTAACAAATGTTGTCACCTTCATCACTTAGCACTGTGTGGCCACAAAAATGCATAGAAAATAGACTGTGTTTTAAAAACACATGGACTTGGAACTACTCTAGCAGTGCTCTTCTTTAGTGACTGAAAGGATTTTTCCGATAAACAGGACAACTGAATTGCATGCTGGTTCACTAACAAAAATCCACATGTTAACATTTTGAGTTCTTATTTCTCCTTTACAACCCCCTGGCATTTCCCATGCTGTGCATCGTTGCTTTAGATATCATTAGTTACCTTTATTAGACATTCTTTCAAGTAACCTAAACTGTATGTACTTCCTTAGGTAGAGGTACAATGTAATATCTGGATGTGATGTTTGAGGCTTCATTTTTTTAAAAAATTCAATTACATTGTAACTGGGAAGAACACCGGCAATTAGCAATGTAAAATGCAAAAGTAATTAATAACCATAAGCATGTGTCAGACCCATAAAAGTCCAGTCCCCACCCTTAGTCACTCTTACCACCTGCCAAATCCTCAATCTCGGTTATTATATTCCTCTAAGTTCCAAAACTGCAAACACGGCACTTACTTACAGTATGATTTATTACACCAAACCCAGGCTCTGCTGAGCCCCTCTGGTTTATTATTAATAAGGTACCTGTGAGGTCACCATCAAATCTCAACAAGACACAAGGTTCCAGAGTGCTAGCCACGAAAGAAAATCTTGGAAGAGGAATTCTCTTCCAGATTTGAGCCCAGGGCATTTGGCAAAATTAAACAAAAAATGTACATCAGCAGTTTTGTGTGTGGAGTATCATGTTTTGCAATTTTTAAAACCCAGATGAAAAATTATTTCGCTGTGTATGAGAACCATTTAGATAATCAGCTACCTGCTTTCCAGTGGGACTTCAGAAGTTCATTCCTGTTACGGAGAACAAATGTGGTTGCAAATTAATGGAAACCTTCTCCTTGGAAACTGGGGGAAGTTAGACAAGATTGGAAACTGAATATCTACCTGGAGTTAAGGAAGAACCTAGATTACTGGCAGGATGCAAGTCATTGCAATGTTTTAAACAAAAGAATGGGCAATTTAAGTGATCCCCTAGTAATGTGTGGCTGAATTTCGAGAAATACACCTAGCTTAAAATTATCCTGAAATTTATTTAGCAGCTATTATGGGGTCCAGTATTGTGTTTTTTAATAAGGGGGAAATGTCTTATCCACAGATCTTGTTGTCCATAAGCTTATGGCCCATTTGGAAAAATCAAACAGAATATTTAGGGAACATAATTAAATATTGGGCTACATCTCACGTTAAGTATCTGAGGAGGGTAGGTACCTTCAGGGCAGGTTTTCTGGAAAAGATGAGGCTTGAACGCTACCTGGAGATTAAGCATTAGGGAGTGATGGGGGGTGAGTAAACAAAGGACAGGAATGGCAGTGAAGAAGTTGAGGAAAGAAAGGAGAGAGAACTGTAAAAGCAAAATACTTCCAACTCAAAGGAAACATCTGTGAGTTATTTGAAGTCATGGATTATGATTAATACATGAGCTGTGACATCCTGCTCGATGACTGGTACAAAGTGAGGCTAAATATACATGACGAATGGACAAATTGGTGGATAAATGATTGAATGAAAGGAGAGCCAGACTTCTTTCATCTTGATTTGTCTACCACATCACCCCTTCCTTAGATGTCCACTGTGATGTGAGTGTGACTTCCCGTTCCATGGTTTATTATCAAGTACCACGTCCCAAACCCAGCAAATCTGAGATTAAATTCTAGTGCTATTTATTTATTTATTTATTTATTTATAAGTGAGAGATTGAGTGGGAAGGGAAGGAGGGGGAAAATATCTCAAGCAGACCCCATGCTGAGCACTGAGCCTGACACTGGTGTTGATCTCAGGACCCTGCGCTCACGACCTGAGCCAAAATCAGGAGTGAGATGCTTAATCAACTGAACCACCCAGGTGCCCTCTTGGGTAATTTATTTTAACTCTAAGCCTCATTTTTTCCTCATCTCTAAAACGGAGAAAATACCATTCATCTTTCCTTTTCTATTAGGAAGACTGAATAAGAAACAATCGGTAAAGTACTCACTCTAGTGCTTGAGACATTATAATTTGATATTAAATTTAGGTATACTAGGAAGAAAACGCTACCCAGAAAAAAAATGAAATGCCTATCCACAGTGAGTGTTATTAATAAATGTAAATTATTTTGAACTACAGCTTCTTGTTTATGGGAATAACTGATTTTAGAGTCTGAGATATGCAGGAGGACCAATTCTGAATTGTAAGCTCCTGAGATACCAGTCGACATTGTCAAAACACATGGAGCAAAGGGGAACACAATCTAAGTATACTTTCTTAAGTATTCTCCCTTCTCCCTGCACTTCTTTTTAGCAAACAAATGCCCTGCTGTTTTCTGGAATTGTTGGCTTTATCACTGGAAATAATTTGCAGCATGAACGCTATTTGAGTCAGAGTCAGATATCTACTTGTGTTAGAGAAGAAAAGCTTTGTTGAAGTCTGGAGTATTTCACTTAACAGAGAACTAGGAATGATCTAGATTCATTGGCAAGCACATTGGCTGAGAGTTTCTTAAGAGTATTATTTTATGCCTGAAGTTAATTGTGTACAGTTCTCACACTTCACTGGCTTATTAACCCCTGAAAGCAAGATACTATTTCTTACTTACCTTAGTGACATCACATCACTGAAATAATGGCTTTGTAGATCAAGCAAACTCTTCTTTCTTCCTCCCTTCACCTCTTGCAGCCTTACCACTTTCCTTTCTTTTCATTTCATTATGTACGGAGTCTTGCTTTACTATACGATTGTTTGGTTTACTGAAATGTTTGCATATATTTACTGTCTTTCTAGATAAAAAGAATGAGGGCTTCTGGGCCTGTAGAGAAGTCTGCTGAGATTATTTCTGGATACACTTGCCGTTATTGCATGTAATGTTAGGCATTTGGGAGCCATAGCAGGAATTCAGTTATAGAGTCTTGGTGATTACAAAAAAAAAGATTCTAGCTTTATAATAGGTTGGAGGAAGTGGATGAAAAGAGAGATATCACTGAGATCATTATGAAAATTAACAAAGGCCCTTTGTCAGGGAAGAGGAGAAACAAAGAAGCAGCAGAGGGAGAGATGAGCCTTCTTAAACCTCAGAAGTGTTCCTCAGTCTCTTCATGTCCATTGTCCTTCCCTTCAAAATTCATATACCAGCCCTGGGACAGAACCATGTGGGTATTCCATTAGTTAGGGCTCTACAGAGAAACAGATTTAATAAAAGAGAGCGACTGATTGAGGCTGATTGATTCCGCATCCTAGAGACCTAGAAAGAGCAAGTGTTTCAGTTCATTTTCAAAGGCAGGAAAGAAATGATGTCTCAGCTAAAGGTAGTAAGTCGGGAGGAATGTCCTCTCCCTTGTGGGAGGTTCAGCTGTTCTATTCCCTGTTCTACTCGGGACTTGAACTAACCGGATGAGGCTGACCTATGTTGGGAGAACAATCTGCTTCACTCAGTCTATAGATTCAAAGATTAACCTCATCCAGAAACATCCTCACACATACACCCAGAAGAACGCTTCAACGGATGTCTCAGTATCCTATGACCCAGTCAAGTCGACACAAAAAATTAACCATCACAGGTATAAACAGGCGTGAATGTCAACAGTCAGTACTAGATCACATGAGTGCTTTGACAGTGGAAGAAGAAATTTAACTCTTGCAGAGTGCGCTTTGTGCCAATATCTGGAGTGAGGTTTGCCTTAGCTCACCATGTGCATGGGGAAAGAAGCCCACTGAAGACTTGATGTTTATAATATGCCTTTCCTACAACCTGCTTTTTATTCCACCTAATCCTGAATGTAAGCTTGGATATGGGGCTGTACGTAAACACTCAACTTTTCATTCTGTATTAATCTTTTGCTGCCCACTCAGTGCCTATTGTGATCCTTAGGTGAAAATGACAAAACCTATCTCAGCAGTGGCTCAATAGAGGCCAGAGAGAAATGGCCATAAAGAGTTATTTTAATGTTCAGTTTTGGGGTTAAAATCTATAAAGCTCCAAATATTATTTGCTTACAGGCTTTCTTCTTCTGCTGAACAGAACTGGCTCATGAAGGGGAATTGAATCATGAGAGACTATGGACTCTGAAAAACAATCATATTGGCTCATGAAGGCTGAAATCTAGCTATTTTGTTATCAGACTCACTTCTCTGTCAAAGCTTTCATTCACTATTAACAAAACAAAAGATGAAACAGTATCTTCCTGAAGCCACTTAAATCTTTCCCATTGAAAGAAACATAGGAGGCTAACACAGATGGTAGGAAGACAAACTATGGTTGAACAAGTTAGAGGATTGGTCCTCATGTTGCTGCCTAATTGATTTGACTGATTTCTGAATTTACCAGATTAGCATGCTGCTTTCTTCAGTGCAGTCCTTTCCACTTAAAAAAAAAAAAAAAAAAAAAAAAGAAGCCCTTTGTCCCATCTATCAAAGACCCTTGCACTGTGATGACAGGACAACACAGGCCCTGTCCTTCCAGCTAACGCTGAGCACAAGAGGGAAACTAAAAGTTAAAGCCAAGAACTGTGTGGGGAGGTTCTCACATGGGAAAGGGCTTTCATTCCAATTTAGGTTAATGGGATGAAGTAGACTTTCAATATTTTGAAACACAGACTGACAAATTGATACGAAAAGAAAACAAGACCTTTGTAGCATAGAACCTCAATGATCTAAGAGACATTTTCTCAAAGTCAAAAATGGTCACATTATTCTGCAAAACCTTGGCTGTATAAATGAGACCTGTGCTGAGGTCTGCAGAGCATACACACAAAGATGCAACGATTAGAAGCACAGAAGTATGAAAATTCCATTCAGGCAGTATGAAATGAAGAAAACAAAAATTATTTTAACTACTCCCAGCTAGCCCTAGCTCCTTCTTTTAAAAAAATCCATTTCTGCTTTTATTCATTTAAAAAAATTGCATATTGTCTGTTTGCATACTACTCACTCCCATTTACTCTTCCAAGTGTAAGACCACAAGTTCAGGAAAGTTGTCTTATTCATATTTATATTTTCAAAATCTAGACCAGTGCATGACATAAAGGCTTCCAGGAAACATATTTGGATTAGTTGACCAAAAACATACAAAAACTAGGAAATATTTTAGCACTTGTAATCAAGGAGAAACCAAGGGCAAACATGTTCAGCTTGAGAAAGAAAAGGGTTAATTGACCCAAGAGTCCCACAAAAAAGAAAGGGTAGTCCACAGGAATAAATGAGTAAGGTCATTTAATGTTATCCCATCTGTACTCTTAGGCTCCAAGTCAAGATTTGATTGGGAAATGTTTAACTGATAACTTATGGAAATTAGTAAGAGGCTTGTAAATGAAGCATCAGGGGATGGTTCTCACTCACATGTAACTTTTACCATGCATGGCATGTAAACTGAAGAGTATTGCATTTCTCTGGTGGCATCCAACAGTACTAGAAGCAAAGGACACATGGAAGAAACTCTCTTCAACTGGAAAAAGTAGCTCACTGCTTCTACCTTACATAAAGCAGGAATGTTAATCCAGCAAAAACAAACAAACAAACAAACAAAACATATCAGTGTTGTTGCTAGTTTTAAATTTAGGATGTAGGCTTGAATAATATAAGCTAAAGTGAACAAAATGGGCATGAGAAATTGAAGCTCTAGCAAAGACCATGAGTGAGTGCTGGTAAATACAGGGATATGGAATTATAGTTACAATTGGATGGGATTTTTTCATATAGGAAAAGGGACCTCTTCCCCAGGAGAAGGAGTTAAATATAGCCCTAAATAAGCAATAGGGGTTTTTGTTTGTTTCAAGTTTTTAAATTCTAATTAATTAACATGTAGGTTAATACTGGCTTCAGAAGAATTCAGTGATTCATCACTTACATAGGTAAGTGTAAGTAAGTGCTCATAAGTGCCCTCCGTAATACCCATCACCCATATAACCCATCCCCTGCTCACCTTCCCTTCAGCAACCCTTAGTTTGTTTTCTGTAGTTAACAGTCTGTTATGGCTTGCCTGTTTTTTTTTTTTTCTTTCTTTTCCCATATAATCATCTATTTTCTTAAATTCCACATATGAGTGAAATCATATGGTATTTGTCTTTCTCTGACTTATTTCGCTTCACATAATACACTCTAGCTCTACCCATGTCATTGCAAATGGCAAGATTTCATTCTTTTTGAAAGCTGAGTAATATTCCTGTGTGTGTGCGTGCGTGCGCGCACTACCACGTCTTCTTTACCCATTTTTCAGTCAGTAGGTATTTGGGCTCTTTCCATAATTTGGCTGTTGTTAATAACAGTGCTATAAACATCAGGGTGCCTATGCCTCCTTATATCAGTATTTTTTATGTCCTTTGAATAATACTTAGTAGTAATAAGCAATAATCTTAATCTTGGTGGAAGAGAGGACATTTTTAGAGAAATTGTTCATGAAGTCTCCAAAATTCTTCAAGAAATAAAAGGCAAATTTGTTTGCTGAGAATTAAATTATGTACTGGGATAACAGGTTTAAGAGAAGACCTAAATTTTAAGAGTAACTAAGAAGAATAAGAGCAACCCTTCCCAGGAAGAAAACTGAACTAACTGCTCAGTGTTACCAAGACTCTTGCAATAGTGGACATGGATCTAGTTGTCATCTACAGGCGTGGTGGGGTTTTCTTCAGAAGTTACCAGTCACCTAGGCATGCAAATAGAGTGCATATCATGGCATACCCCAAGCCTGGGCTGCAAGGAGACAGGTGGCAGAGAGCAAGATGACTGATGCTTCTACTCAGAGAGGAGTTCAGATGCATCACTCCACTCAGTTGGTGGCACAGCTATGACCCTGACCCTGTCTCTTTGCACCTGTTAAAAGTATAGAGTGACTTACCTAAAGTAGAACCATCCTTTATATTCTTTAGGCCCCTCACCAACAATAGGAGAAAATTCATTCCCTTTTCTATGGATGCTACGTGACATGTCCCTTTACAATATGGACACAATCTCCTTCTTCAGCCTTACCTCTTAATAAATGCCTCTTTGCCTAATCTTGCTTCATGCTTTGTGGATTCTTTTCCAAATGGGGACCAAATTCTTCTTTCTCCATTAGGATACAAGGACTTCCAACTATAACTACTAGAATGGTTCAGTCCTCAGTGGGTTTCCACAATCTGTTCCCTCTTCTTAAAATACTCTTCCCCCCACATGTGGACTCAAAAGCATTGTTTTCCACACTTACCATATAATACTCTGTCAAGCTCCACTTCCTAATTTCAAAGAGTTTTGATGTATGCAAAGGGAACCACTCTTTCCTTTTACAAATTTTATAACTTCCCTATATTTCCAAACTTACTTGATTATAAGTATGCATTTAAATGCTTCTCCTACTAGATTGTGATCACACTAATAACAGTGACTTCCTAGCACAGTTATTTATTTATTTATTTTAACCTCAGGACCTCTGTGAAACACCGGAGTTGCTCAATAAATATGCATTGGCCTGAAGACACCAAGACTGTACACTTAGGTATCAGGGATAATGTGGATTTGAATAGTGAAGGGGCACGAAAAGGGCAACTCCTGACAGAATGAAAGATGCAAAGAGACCTTAGGTTTGGAAGATAATGACAGCCCTGCCTTTATAGACTGTTTCAGAGAGTAGCACATAATATGGATGCAAAGGTCAGGTGAGCCAGACTATAGAAATCTTTAAAACTACATAATGAAGATTAGATGAAATATTGTTGAGAACTAGAATCCCAATGATTAAAAGTTTGTATTCTCTTTTCTGTGAAACACTGTTTTAGGAGATGAAATTACTAAAAAAAAAAAAAATCACATTATTCTAAAATTTACTAGTCTACCGTCCTCTACAACCACACTTAAAGGTATTTTCTTTATTCACTTCACTAAGTTTTTAAGGGATTAAATTATTTAAAACATTAAAAAAATCCTACTAAAATGAAAGGTTCCATAATTTGAAAAAAAATTAAATTACAAATGACAGAAGACAGGCATAAAAGAGCTCAATTCTATACAATTCAAATTCATTTAAAGTACAAAAACATGAAAACACATTAATCTATGTTGTCAGAACTGAAGATACTAGTTACACTTAGATGTGGTACTGTTAGACCAAGAAGGGAGTTTCTGGACTGCTGGATTATTTTCTTATTTCTGTAATTTAGGTGGTAGCTGAACAAAGGTGCATTCAGATTATGAAAGTTCATTGATTTCATTCTTTTTGATGGCTTTTATGATGGACCTTTCCCTAGATGTATATCACTTTAATAAAAAAAGATGCTTTAAAAGTACAAACACAAGACTAAGAGTAAAGTTTGCAAAAAAGATAAAATACCCAGAAAAGGTTATTGTGTCTAAAGTAAAACAAAACAAAACAAAACAAAAACAAAACAAAACAAAACTTTAACAAATTTATTTGAAAAAGACAAATAACCCAAGAGAAAAATGGGCAAAGAGCATTAACAAGCAATTCATAGAAGGCATACAAATGGCTAATAAACATTTTTTTAAAAAGATCTTTAATTTATTATTGATCTGGAAGCTGAAAATTCAAACAACTAGCTACCATTTCTCATCTAGCAGACCAGCAAACATTAAGAAGATGGATAATACCATAATGGCCAGCCTTTGTTGAGTGTGTACTATGTGGTGACATTTTTCTACATGTTTTATTTTTTTATAAACCTCATTGAACTTCTGGTCTCATTTCTAATCTCCATTTTATAGGAAATATTAGTACTTTTCTCAAATAGTAGGTAGTAAAGTTAGGCTTCGAAGCAGGCCATTGATCCCACAACTTACAGCCATTATTTTAACCACCATTTTGTATATTTTATGTTCTCTATTGGAATTCTGTATGTTAGTAATAAACATCTCTCCTTTACAGACACTGACCAATTCACAAACGAAACATGGGAATAAAGGGGAATTAAAAAATATATTAGTTATGTTATGGTGGCTATTGAAATTGCTACTTTAATACTTTCAGGGAGCTGCCCAAGTAGCCCAATGTTAACTTAAAGACAATTCTTTCATGGCCCTTTACTTTTTTTTTTTTTTTTTTCCAATTGTTAACATACTGAAGATTAAAACTAAGTCTATAGACAAATGGCATTGAATTCATTTTATTGTGCAATGAAGTAGAAGAAATATTGGGATTATGGTTAAATTTAGTCATAAACTTTAGTTTTAGATTTAGTCATAAACACGGAGAATGTAGGAATGCTATAACCCAACAAATAGAATAAAGATACTAAATATAATAAAGATACTAATAGAATAGAAATAGAATAAAGACACTAATTCCTTTATCTTTTGTAATTAAGGTTTAATGAAACATAGGAGGTCAGGAAAAAAAATGAAGAGAATGTAAAATTATAATACTCTTATTGCTAAATAGATATTACTTTTAAAACATGCTAATTATATAAAATTCATATTACATAAAGGTATAGTATCTTTAGAAACCCACTAGAAGAAAATGTAAAAACCTTCAAAATTATCAGAACACATACACAAAACATAGAAAATAAAATCACCATATAAAGATTATGAAGCCTAGGAACACATCACAAAAAAAGCTAAAGTTAAACCTATCTGTCATGTGAGCAAAATGGTTACAGTACCAATTGAAAGAAACAGTTATCAGTTGGACCACAAGTCAAAACTCTATATACTCCATACAAGGGATATACTTAAAACAAATGATTTAGAAAGGTTATCAAAGTCTCAAATTACAGTGGTTTGGTAAAATGTCCTTCACCCACATAGGCAGAAACAATAGATAATGATGTGATTTGAGGGGGCAGAGATTAATTATAAGCCTCTCTTGCTTCTGAACTACTTTGAGAACTTACTCAAGAATACCAAGATGAGGCACAATACAGTGCCTATTTTGGCAAAATTATATTGAGGACATTTCTTTAATCCCTGAATTGAATTTATCCACTCAAGAAAAGTATATCTAGGAGTCTTGCCCTATGATCCTGTCCCAGGAACCAGAACTGACAGGATGCTTTAAGGAAGTAAGAACAGGGTTAGGTGAGAGACAGAAAGATTTATATAGAGGGAAAAGCATGCATGTACCTTAGGCTGAACAACTAAGAACACTTGGCCCCTTATGAAAAGTGACCACTAGAGTCTTCCAGACCAGTTTGTGAATGAATGATGTAATTATTCATGGATAGGGAACAGTGAAAACCGCCCACATTGGGGGAGAAAGACAACAATCTGGTTTTATACATACTGACTTTAAGATGCCCAAGATAACATATCAAGAAGGCTTGATATATAAGTCCGGAATGAAAAGTAGAGCTTATGATTTCTCCCACTTTTCCCTTCTCACTGTGGGAGTTTTCTTACTCATTTATTATGCATAAGATTTTTTTTTATAAAGATTTTATTTATTTATTTGACAGAGAGAAATCACAAGTAGGCAGAGAGGCAGGCAGAGAGAGAGAGGAGGAAGCAGGCTCTCTGCTGAGCAGAGAGCCCGATGCGGGACTCGATCCCAGGACCCTGAGATCATGACCTGAGCCGAAGGCAGCGGCTTAACCACTGAGCCACCCAGGCGCCCTATGCATAAGATTTTTTAAAATGTCATTTCTTCCATTGTCATTCCTTTGTAGTGTAATATTTAAGTAGCACCAGTACTCATCATCAGCCCTTTTTAGCATTGTGTTCCCATTCATGATTCTGGTTAGATTTCATGGTCAAGTGTTTAATTCTTTATTTTTTATGTTTCTCTTTAAAAAAAAAAATTCTCCCCCAAATTCTCTCAGAGGTACAACAGTTCCCCAAGTTCATCCCTGTTTGAGAATATCTTCTTCTAACATTTGGATATGACATAACTCAGCTTATCATGATAGTTTGGTCATATGTTATTGTATGCAGAACTGTAGACCCAGGCCTTTTTTGTAAAAATTCAACATTGTTGCAAAGAATTAGAAAATGAACCTGATTTTTTTTTTTTTTTTCACTTTGAGAGTTGTTTTTCTGCTTGGATGACTGAAAATTTCTTTCTCCATTCATGAATTTCAGTAATTTGTTGAGGATATGTTGTGGCAGTAGCTGTTATGTATGAATTCTTCTGCAAAAGACACATCCTATATTTGTTAAAATCAAGTACAGCTGCAATTATCAGCAACACCCAAAATAACACTGAGTTAACAAGATAATAGCTTAGTTTCCTCTCGTACAAAAAAAAAAAAAAAAAAAGGTCTGGAGGAAGCCATTATGTCAGTATTTGAAGCACCGTAAGGAGAAATGCAGAAAAATGAGCAAACCATGTTCCTCTGACAATTTTTCTTGCAATTCATACACACTTTTCTTGCTTACATCCCATTGGTCAAAACTTAGTCCTATGATCACACTCTAATAGCAAAAGCAGTGGGGAAATGCTGCTTTTATTCCAAACAACACTTCCCATATCCTGTTTGCTTTGATATGGTCTACTTGAATTATCTTTGACTCTTTCCCAAATGAGTGAGTCATTTGCCTACTTCTCTGAGCTGCTATTTAAGAGTGACAGCACGCTGACTGTGTCTTTTCTGTATCCTGAGGGCATAGATGGAGTTGGGGGAAATGGGACTGCAGAGACATTACACTGCAGATGTATAACCTATAGTGAAAGCGTGGACTCTTCTGAGATCATTTAGCCTACTCAGGAATCAATCCTGTCCCCACTGTGCAACACCTTTGAGTCTCAGTCCAAATAAGACACTGAGTTTCCATCAGACAGAAACAGTCATGTTACTTACTCTTCCTTTCCCTTAGTGGTAACACTCCAACAGTTGTGGCCATCCTGTCACTAAGTCAGAAGAAGAGAAATGTACTGAAGCATGTGGGGGAAACTCATTTTTAATGATTCAATTTAAGAGTTAGGGAAACTTCTCTGAGGCTATTGGAAAATATGCAGAACCTGTGTGGAGCGAACGGAGTAATTTTGCTAAGGTCCACGAAAAAGACTTGGACAAAAAGGAAAGATCTGGGGCACCTGGGTGGCTCAGTGGGTTAAGCCTCTGCCTTCAGCTCAAGTCATGATCTCAGGGTCCTGGGATCGAGCCCCTTGCCGGGCTCTCTGCTCAGCGGGGAGTCTGCTTCTTCCTCTCTCTCTGCCTGCCTCTCTGCCTGCATCTCTGCCTACTTGTGATCTTTGCCTGTCAAATAAATAAATAAAATTAAAAAAAAAAAAACAAAGTAAGGATCCAACATTAAGTTGAATGGCAAGAATTTATATGGAAAGGTTTGTAAGAAAAAAAATATTCTAAGTATTAATTTACATACATAATACAAATCAACTTTATACTGATTTCCTTAAGAAATGAAAACAAATGCTAAATTATATAAATTATTTATATGGAAGAATAAATGTCTAAGGGTTGCAAGTAAATTTTCATTTTAAATAGGGTAATGGGAATGGGTTTTCTTTCCCAAAGAGTAAAATATATTTTAAAGCTATAATAACTAAAGGATATGGGACAAGTTCAAGAAAAGGCAGAGGCATCAATGCCACATGTGGAAAAATTAAGGGAAAGAATATATTACACTTATAATATACAATCAAGCAAACTGTTCAAATCCAAGGGAAAGGGGTATTTTTTTTAAATTTTTATTTATTTTTAAAATTTCTTTTCAGTGTTACAGAATTCATTGTTTATGTACCACACCCATGCTCCATGCACTACGTGCCCTCCATAATACCCACTTAGAAGAACTAAACCTGAAACTAATGTAACATTACATTTCAAATATTCAAATTTAAAAAAGAAAACCTAAACCCTAACACCAAAAAAAGGTAAAATGCATTAAATATTCAAATTTAGAAAATGTGACCAAAGACTAAAAATACTTTACTAAATATGCATTAGTAAAAAATATATTCTTACAAGACACACCAGTAAAAGTAAAATTGGAAATTTATATATGATCAATGAATTGTATTTAGGTCAATATCCTGGTTGTGATATTATACTATGGTTTTGCAAAATGACTCCCTTAGGGGGAACTGGGAAAAGTATACAAAGAATAATTCTGTGTTTTTTTGTTTTGTTTTGTTTTTATACCTGAATGTAAATCTATAATTATCACAATAAAATATTTAAATAAAAACCTATGAAATTGGAAATAAACCCCACAAATGTGTAATAGCACAGAAAATGTTGGGGCTCTAGACCCAATAAACCCTAGACTCTTCCCTCCTCCAACCTATATTGTTAATGTTTATACTCGTTCATTACAGCCTTTGAGTCATTGTAATGGGTAAGAAGAGAACTGGAACTAGAATAGAGAAAAGCTGTACATTGATGCACATTAAATATGCCCTTTGCAAAATTTTGCTTCTTTAAGATAATCTTGGGTCATTATATCTTTAGCTCCAATGGTGATTTATCAGATATCATGAAATCAAAAAATTTAACTGGCAGTTCCAAACCAAACACCACTTTAACTTGGTAGGAACCATATAGAACCACGAATATGAATTTAGGTTTCAATATTTATATATGGAATATACTGGTAAGTGAGAAAAGCAGATTATAAAACAATACAAAAAGTGAGATACTATTTTGAAGGAAACACATGCATAAATATGTATATGTATTTTAAAGAACATTTTTTTTTTTTGTGACTGTAATGATCTTTCTTTGAAACTTTTATGCCTTCTCTGAGAGTATGCATAAGACCCTGAACACATTGAAGACCTGTGGCCGAGAATGTTCATCACAGAATGTTTTCTGCAGAATATTTTATACCCCTGCTGTCTGATTTCTCCATCAACTCAACTGACCCCTCAAAGCATGAAGTTGTGGTTATAATATTAGGCAGCTTCTGGCTCCTCAAGGTCCCATTTTTCAAACCTTGATCTCTGGCCTGCACTCATTTAACTTCTGATTATAATTTATTTAATAAGCTTCCCCGATTTGCCCTCCCTTAATTTCTGATTATAGTTCATTTGTTTGTAAAAACTCACTTCAGATGAACAGGTTTCCCTATAAAGAATTTAAGAACCAATGTGATTTTCCCTCCCTATAACCTATAGCAGGAGAAGGAAGAAGGACCATCATTCTGCTCAATGAAATGTTGCTGATCTTGCCTGTGCTTTAATTTCTTTCAAGGCTTATTATCCCTTCCTTCCTTATTACTTATTAACATCTCCTCTCTTATGGTCTGTTTACTTTAAAAGGAAATATATCCAACTTTTTGGGGGGTGAACACAGCGCACCAACTACATTTTTTAGCATCCTGCTGACATATGCTCAACTGGAAAATTATTCCCATCTCAACCGCTTGTCTTAACAGATCAGTGTGAATGAAAATGAAGGAAATGAGTGAATAGAGATTTATATTTTTATCAAAGGAAAAAACTGTACAAAATAAACTGAATCCGGTGTCCTACTTATCCAGTCTCAGATGCTGTGCCTGGGTTTACAGAAACAAAGCTCAGCCCTCTAGCAGAGGAGGACTCAAACTCCTCTTTTCACTCTGCCTCATCTCTATTTTTTATCCTCATCAGATTCTTGGGCCTGCCATGTTTTCCTCACCCTGCTTGGACTTTTGACATTTCTCAAGGCTTAGCCTCCAACACTGGCCTTCTGACCATCAATAGTCCTATTCACTACACTCTGACTCCTGGGTTTTCCAGGCCTTACAAACCTAATGATCTCTCTTATAGTTTCTTACTCCTATCTTAGTGCACAGCAGACCATACCTGCAAGTCTTCTTTGCTATAGGACCAACAAAATTCATTACCTTGACCCCTTCTCCCAGGCATTCAGCTGCTTTGCTAATCTACTAGGGACCCACTGAATATATTGTGTGTCATCAGAATCATTCTATATGTCACAGAGAAACAGAAAATAAATCTTAACATGGCCACTAAGATGTTACAGTGAAATTGAGGAGCCCTGAAATTACAGAGTCCATTGTTGATGCAAAGATTGATAATCAAATGGTTAACCTGAATTTAGTGTTATAAACACTAACTGGCAATCAGCTTGGGACCAATTAGAAATACTGAAGAATTAAATCAATTCCATTGAATTTACTTCAGATCATATGGCTGACAGCTAAGTGCCTTGTGGTAGATTTTTTTTTTTCCCATGTTAATATAACCAGTGGATAAGTTTCTACCAATCTCAGTGCCTGGAGCAGTAGTTGACAAGTCCTATGGGTGGGAACACTAGGAAATACATTTCAGGGAGAATGAATGGCAGAAAGTTAGAGCTGTACTCAGTAGAAATGATGGTAGACTCAATTCACCCTTAATTAACAGTTCAATTTAGTTTACAGACAACATCCTCCTCCTCGCCCCCACCAAATTCACTCTGCAGTAGTTACTTAGACAATGAGGCACAAATTGTTTTTTAATGATTTTTATTTATTCATTTGAGAGAGAAAGAGGGCATGAGAAGGGGAGAAAGGCAGAGGAGACAGCAGACTCTCCACTGAGCAGGGAGCGATGCAGGGCTTGATCCCAGGAACCTGGGAGTATGACTCGAGCTGAAGGCAGATGCCCAACCATCTGAGCCACCCAGGCGTCCCTGAGGCACAATTTTTTTTAAAAGTTTAAAATTCTGTGGGGCACCTGGGTGGCTCAGTCATGAGACATCTGTCTTTGGCTTTGGTCATGATCCCAAGGTCCTGGGATGGAGCCCCTCATCAGGCTCCCTGCTCTGCAGGAAGTCTGCTTCTCCCTCTCCCACTCCCCCTGCTTGTGTTCCCTCACTCTCTGTGTCTTTCTCTGTCAAATAAATAAATATTTTTTTAAAAGTTTAAAATTCTTTGATATTGGTAACTATATTCATAAGTAGTATTGCTGATTTTGAGTGGAGAATAGAATCCCATATGGCAAAAGCTCTTCTGTTTGGGATGTGATGTTTTTAGTACTCTCTTCAGGACCCTTAAATCCTTAGAACAATAATTTTGTGACACTTTTGTCATTGGTGACATTAAGTGCAGAATCACTTACGGGAATCATTTATGACTCAATGACCATTCTGATTGATACCACATGTACAACTGAGTGTACAGAAATGTCATATCATTATGATTATAGTGAAAAGGAATATAGCTGCCTTTAATGGAATATTTACTCTTTGGTAGTTGCATGTAGACATTTTATTTTAAATATAATCATCAATTTGAAAAAGGAAGGGGACATTGGAGATCTAAGGCCCTCTGTTCATACACTCATTCTTACTGCTGCCTATGATTTAATACTGCTGTGCTAGATACTAGAAATGGTCAGTGTTACTCTTTTAGGTGGCAATGGTACCATTTCAGTAATGCCAGGATAATTAAACCCTCTTCAAAAAAACACACTTCATTTGAGATAGCTGAAGGCTTTAAAGATTATCGTTAATGGTCTATTTCCACACTTTCAATATGGCAGGCATTAGCCACGTGTGGCTCTTTAAAGTTAACTGAAATGAAATAAAAATAAAACTTGAGTCCCTCCGGCATATTATCCACATTTCCTATAGAACATTTCTACCATCACAGAAAGTTGTATTGAATAGCTATAGATACCTTTCATTGTTTCTTATTAAAGTGCACTAACCAAGCAATCATTCATTATTTATACCTTTAGGACAAAGTATGTATAGATCCTTTCCTTTTTTTTTTTTTTTTAAGATTTTACTTATTTATTTGACAGAGAGAGAGTGCATAAGCAGGGAGAGCAGCAGAGGAAGAGGGAGAAGAAGGCTCTCTGCTGAGCAAGGAGCCCATTGCGGAGTTCCATCTCAGGATCCTGGGATCATGACCTGAGCCAAAGGTAGGCACTTAACCAACTAAGCCACCCAAGTACCCCTAGATCCTTTTCTAAGGCCACGTTCTGATACATAGAAAGGGAAGGGGACATAAAGGCATTAAGGAAAAATCTTCTTGGCTTTTCCATTTTAAACACACTCAACTCCCAACTTATGTGCTCACACTTGGAGCATATATATTAAGTCTGTAGATCTGACAACTGATCCTTCCTCTGAAGGAAGACCCTCTGTGTTTCCCCATCCTATCATTTTAATTGGCACTCCACTGTTTGGCATTACCAAGGATACTGGTGTGAGCTAACCTCACTCATGAAGAAAAGATAATACCCAAAACAAATGCTCTTGAGTCAAGGTGGGAAATCAATCTCAGAAAGCCCGGTGCGAGTGAGACGGTCTGAAATGCTCGTCTGCCCTTGTGTTGATCACTCCCTCCTGTGTATTGGGAACAGCACAGACCTTGGAAGTCTCCATATATTATGCTTTGGTAAATTTAGAACTTGCTGTCAAATGGACCAAAGCACCACTGCAGGTGCACACACATATAGCAAAAAAAATAAATAAATTAAAAAATAAATTAAAATAAATAAAATAAAACAAACGGTAACACCCAAAGAAGCCAGCAACTCTCTGAACAGAGCTTACTTTCCACACGAAAGCAAAACTCATCACTTCCCAGGTTAGAACAGCTGAGACCCATCAACCAACGGAAAACAATTTGTTCGGAGTAGAAGCTGTCACCGGCTATTACTACGTGGAACGTGAAGAGCCACGGCAGACCTCGGCTCCTCGAGTCGGGCGGGCCTGCTCCCACTTCACTTGACAGCTGTGGACATTGAAATAATACAAAACATAACCTAATCAACAGACTGTGAAAAATCTGAAAGCTAAAGACAGATGTTCCGCTGCGATCACCACCTTTCATAGTTAATTATATTTACGGGGGGGGGGGGGAACAAGTGATGAGTCAACTCCTTGAAGAAGGCCTCCTTTACTAGCAGTGGGGGTAAGTGAGGAGTCCTCTGTCAAGCGGTGGTCCTCAGGTGGCCGAAATCTGAACTCTGGTGGCATCGAGCCTGTGTGGAATCGGCCTGTTTCGTGCAACAACTTCCATCCATCACCTTGCTTTTAGCTGCCTCATTTGACTTCTCTGTTCTGTCCCAGAGAGGCTAACGAGGTCAAATCTGTATCCAGTAGATGCTGAGTGCGGTTAGTGGACACCAGTCACTGCCACACAGACTAAAGACCAGTACATTTTTTCCGTCTACCTTGAAAACAACCAAAATTTCCTCTTCTACTGTGAATGTACAAAGAGCCCAAAGAAATCCCAGAGATGGAAAAGGAAAATGCTGTATCATCTGTTCCAGTGACCAGTACCAGGAAATGGCTTATCTGTAAGTTAATTAGGGAGTCACAAACATACCCGCCTATAGAGAGCAAATATACTAATCAAATGTCTACTTTTGTGTTTTTTTTTTTTTAATGTCAGTGAAATACTTCTTAAGTCGCAAAGGATCCTATTACTAGAGAATATTATCTATCTTTAATTTTTCAGTAATGAATCAATAACAAAGTGACTATTACTTATCATTTATGTCACTCCCTCTATCGGTCTGGGGAAAGGAGTGGCTTTGAGTACTAGCACATGATATTCAGATCTGACTGCAAGATTTGAAGTAAAAACACATGCCCTGCCATTAATTTAAGCAATTCCCTTCACTTCTGTGGAGATCAGTTTTCCTGTCTGTAAATTATAATAATTATACTATCCACCATTATTTACAGGAATATTATGAGGCTAAAACAAATTGAAAGAGATTAAGAATTCAACACAATATAAAAATATGAGGTAACATTCAACTTTGATAATTATTAGCAACTACCATTTTTCTTTCAAAGGTGCTTTTTGCTATGGAAAGGAAAAGCAATGCTCCCATCATATGATTATTAATCTTATAAATGTCACTACCTATAATATTAATTATTACTTACCTATTCTATAACAAAAAGATATATACTGAATAAAATATGTCTAAAAGCTATGTGAAATAGACACACTTGCAGTCCCTGCTAAGATCCACCCCCCATTTTTTACTAATAATGACCCAATTCTAGTTGTGGGCAACACCACTGCCAGCCCCAAGGTCAACACTCTTTTTCCCAGAGTCCCTTGCAGCTGGTGGTGGCCATGTAACAGGACACACTGTAGCAGAGCAGCAATGTCCATGGGGAGGCTCTAGGAAGAAAACCTTTGCTTTGTCTATGAAACAGAGATAGTGAAAATTTCATCCTTCTTATTTCTACCCCAGACCCCAGGCAGCTTGTCTGAAGCTCTGGAAGAGGGGGCAAGGATAGGGAAAAGCCAAGGCAACTGCAGACTGGTTGTCAACAACACTGTCAAAGGAGGAAACCAGTCCTGGCAGTTGACAGGGTCCACATTTCTTTTTGTCTGAGATTTATAATCCCCAACTCAGTTCTATCTCTGTAAACTGGCTTTCTGGTGCTTGCAGCCAAACACATTTCCCATTTAGGAAGGAGGTGTTACTATCTTTATTTTTGCTACCCAGCAAGCTCAGATGAAAACCTGTCCCTTTGATTCCAAACTCTTTGCTGTCAAGCCATATGCTGCAAGGCATGAGGGCCCTTGGTTTAAACAACGAAGTGAGAAGCCATTAATCTTTCTGGAAACCAATTTTCCCATCTATAAAATAGGGATCATAACAAATATTTCATTCATTTTTGTAAGGGTTGATGGAAAAATTTATAATATAAAAGAGTATTCAACAAAATACAAATAATATAAAAATAATAATATAAAAAGAGTATTCTACAAAATCCAAGAACAATAGAAATTAGATCTATATTATTATTAATGCAGATTTAAGACTTCACAGATTCTGTGGGGTGCCTGGGTGGCTCAGTGGGGTAAAGCCTCTGCCTTCGACTCAGGTCATGATCTCAGGGCCCTGGGATGAAGCCCTGCTTCAGGCTCTCTGCTCAGCAGGGAGCCTGCTTCCCCCTTTCTCTGCCTGACTACTTGTGATCTCTGTCTGTCAAATAAATAAATAACAATCTTAAAAAAAAAAAGACTTCACAGATTCTGATCATAGAATACAATTTTAGAACATAAAGTGTCATATTTCCTAAATATTTCACCCACAAAAAATCAATGATGGCTGAATATGTTTCATAGTTCTCTCAAAAAGCCAGAGATGACCCAACATCTCTCTTTTCTGCTGGATTCTCCTTGGAAGCTATTTCTAGTAGATGATGATTTCTTTGGCTTTCTGCAAATATAAAGACCAGTCAAAATATCACAGTATGGCCTCTTGAGCCTTCCTATGCAGAGAAATCAGGGAGATTTACGAGTTCTTGTGTTTCACTCATTTATTACAGAAGCTACAATTTGACAGCAGAAGATACACAGGACAACAGACTGAAGAGCCACACAATTAAAGTAGATCTAATGCTAGGGTGGGCAAGGGCCAGTGTGGACCATGGTAGGTGGAGAAAAGGAAGAGACAGGAGGCAGTTGAGACTAAGCAACAAGGATGCCCTAAACTTAGCAGCCAAATTAACTCAGTGTGTATCATACCTCATTTAGTCCTCACAAAATTGGGAGGTAGGCATCAACACCCAGATTTAAAAAATGAAGTGTAGAGCAGTTTGGTTCTTTGCTCAAATTTGCACAGCGCTTAAGAAATATAGTTAGCATTCCAATCTCAGTGGCCTGAATTCAGACCTGTCTCCCATCTCAGCCACAAAGGTAAACTGCTTCCAGCTCCCACATTTCCCTGAGATGAGGCAAGTGCTGCCAGATGTGCATGACGTTGTGAAGATTCACGGCAAGTACTTCTTCTAAGGGTGAGCAGATGCACATACACATGGAAAGATCTTGCTCTATGAACCACTTTTATGTCTCAGACTGCTATGGTATTTTTAGATGGGGGCCTGCCCCCCCCCCCAAATACTGGCTGAAGTAAGTAAAAACAGGCACGTGTTAATGTAGTATAATTGTTTAAAGTTCAGGTCCTGTGCTCAGACTTGATTTGGACCTGGGTTCCAGGTCCTGAGCATTCCAAAACAGATATATTGTTTGTACACAGAAGTGACAACTTTCTAACTATAAGACCTGGATCATTCATTTGAGCTTTTTTGCTTCAGTTTCTTCATTGTTAAGATGAGGATAGTATTGATTCTGCCTCGTAGATTTGTTGTGAGGATTAAATAAGGTAATTAATTTTAGCTATTATCTTCAATGGTAACTTTAGACTGCTAAATCTTCATTGTGTTTATTTGGTTTCTAAATTTAATCTGGAGAGAAATGGATGCAAAAAAGACAAATAAAATGATCTTAGTGTATGCATTGCCATTAATTCGTATTTTTAAAAATTGTTCTTGAGGAAATACAGAGTAAGTTGATTCAAAATTAATAATTGATACATATGGAAAAGTACTGGAAACCGTGTGAATGACCTCCCCAGATGTGGATATTTTATTATCAGTTATAAATTATAAAGAGACAGCTTTTGCAAGGGACTTCGTCATATCCCCTCTATAAGATCTGTCCTCACCACAGTGAGGACCTAGATGCCTAGGTCCGAACAATCTGACCCCATCGCACTCTTCATAGTCAACTGAGCTGTTCACCCAGACTGACCAAAAACACTGTGTTTCTCAGAAATTCAGAGCTCATGTCTGAAGCTGGGTAGCTGGGGTCCAATCAGGTCTCTACTTTTTATTATTTACCAGTAGATGCTACCTTAAGCTAGTTACTTAACTTCTCCCTGATCATTTTAGTCTTTCATAGGGTCATTGGCTCATTATGAACCAATATAGGTAAGGCACTTGGAAGGGGGTCTGGGACATGGTATAAATATTTTTAATTGTGACTAATTATGATGTCTTAATCTACCATTATATGTCGGTATCCATCTATGAGGATGACCCACTCTCACATTTCTGTAAGTGAGTGGGGTAGTTTGAACAAACTGTTCTTGACATTTTAGTGAATGATTCGGTATTAAGCACACCCCACTTCCTTGCACCTACCCCTGAAGTGGAGATTGTTAGTGGATACGTTTAGAAATTTTGCAGTGTTCTATTAGAACAATAATAATCAAAGGAGCACCAGGCTTGAGAGTCGTATGAAACTCACACATCATAAAGATGCCTCCAAATTATTATTATAATCTACATCTAAAATCATTTCTTTTTCATAGCTCCCTCTGGTAAAAAAATAAAACTCATAATTCAGTTAGGTAGTTTCTAGATGTGGTTGCTATTGAAAGAAACTCAAAACATATTCCCTAAGACCCTCTTATGGGTAAGACTGACATAATCATAAAAAAATAAAAATGCTATTAAATAGACTATAAATTTCAAAATGATACAGGAATGCAATAACCAGCAAGAGAGTTGAAGGAAATAATAAAAGCAAACAAAAACTAAA
Source organism: Mustela nivalis (assembly GCF_964662115.1). Lineage (NCBI taxonomy): Eukaryota > Metazoa > Chordata > Mammalia > Carnivora > Mustelidae > Mustela > Mustela nivalis. The sequence continues at coordinate 16,137,682 of NC_139027.1, forward strand.
TAGAAGCTTGCCCCCCTTCCCCCCCACCTAGAGATAATACAGAAGCCAAAAGATAGTGATCAACGAGCTTCTGCAGTATAGTCTTGCCCAATTAAGGGTTAGGGTTCTAGAAAGGGCCAGATAAAATGCTACATGGGCAGCCAAACTGTTACAGTAGCCATAAATCATTAGAATTTAAATAAAAGCATTCCAAAACAGATATATTGTTTGTACACAAAATAAATGCACTTTGTTAGAACTAGAAGAAAATCCATGTTTGTAAAATATGCAAACTCTTCCCATAAATCTAAATCAGGGATAATTTCGGGCTCTGAAACTATGTGGTAATGTGCAAAGCATTGCAAAATGAGATTTTGGTGAAACAAGTAATAAAATCAATTAAGAAAGTTTCGTCTTCACGCTAAAACCTAAGCAAGGAAAAAAAAAAAAAGGTCCCCACCAAAACCCCCAAAGTTCTTTATAAACTCCTCTGAGATACACTGATCATCAGATGGGCAGCACTAGTATTAAAAGCATACATTTAATTGCAGGTACTTTTCCATACCACCTAGAAGTATGCCTTGCCCAGAATTTACAGCTAGTTATACAAGTTGAGCTATATTATAAAGAGTAACATTTGCAATACCTTTTCCAAGAAGGCAAAACCAAATATGCCACCGTGTTAATGATGTGACATTCATAGGCCATGTCCACCATTGAATACCCAGCTCCCAGGGTAACAATCACTGCACACTCAGAGTGACCCACTCATCCTCCTCTAACCATGCTCAGGACACCTCAACTCTGTTCAGAAAACAATGTGCCTAGTCTGAGAGAATGAATAATGGATTCCTGTTCTCTTTTACAATATTTTTGCTTTCTGGATCCTTCCACAATTATGGGTGGCTGTACAACACAACCCATTTCTGGCCAATGAGGCATAAAGTAAAATCTTTGGGATGAAGAGGGATGAGGTAATGTTCCTAGGAAAATTTTTCCTTATGGATAATTTGGTTTCCACCATCTGCTTTCTGTATAGAGCTGCAACATGCATCATGCACGGAACAAATAATATTTGAAGATAACTGAACTCCTGAGTCTTTGGTGTCATCACTAAGCTGCTTGAAACCAATACTAGAAATGCTAGAACTAAATTGCGTAATAAATGAGATATTAAATACCAACATTGTTTAAAGCTTCTTTTATTTGCCATTACGTTCATTTTATGAATTATTAATGCAGCTTCTTTCTCTGTTCTCCTCAGAACTGCCATTGTCTTGGGCTTGCAGTCAAGTCGTCAGACATGCCAACTGATAATGAAACTGGGCGTCTATTCGTGATCACTAAGTACTCTGCACTGTACTTGTCACTGAACCTAGGAGATAGGCACTACAGTTCTGTAACTTAAAGCACAGAAATGTTGAAAAGCTTGTCTGAAGCACAAAACTAGTAAGTAGGATGGCTGAGTTTTGAATCTGAGGAAGGATTTGGAGTTCTGGGTCCAAAGGTATTCCTTCTTTCTCTCCTAATTTCCCAAAAAAACTTCAGCTTTTCAGGGGCAGTTCTCAGCAATTTGTTGCAAAGGAAAAGAAGGCTCCATAATGAATACCTATGAAAGGAATTCTAATAACCAATGAAGTGCATTATTTTTTTAATTTTTTAATTAAAATATTAAAAAATTATTTAAAAATTATAAAAAGTTGATCTAAAATTTTTAAATTGTATTTTAGTTGAATTTAATTTAATATTAGATAATTATTTATTAATTATAAAAATAAATAATATATAATTATATAAATACACACACACACACACGTATTGTTCAGCTTTGAAAAAGAACAACATTGTGTCATTTGCAACTACATATATGAAACTGGAGAGTATTATGCTAAGTGAAATAAACCAGATGGAGAAAGGCAAATACTACATGGTATTATGTATATTTGGAATCTAAACTAAAATCGAGCTTATAGAAACAAAGGGTAGAAAAGTAGTTGCCAGAAACTTTAGGTGGGGGAAGTAGACAGAGGTTGGTAAAGGTACAAATGTTCAGTTACACAATGAATAAGGTCTGAGGATCTAATGTATAATATGGTGACCATCACTGATAACACTGTATTGTGTAACTGAAATTTGCTGAGTGGAATTTAAACATTCTTACACACACACACACACACACACACACACACACACAGGTAGATATGTGAGAAAAAAATACCCATCATCCCTTCACTCCTAGATAGCTGCTGCTATTAAATGTTTGTGTTTTTTTTCACAATGTTTACATATATCAAATCAGCACATTGTACACTTTAAATATCTTAAAATTTTGTCAATTATACCTCAGTAAAGCTGAAAAAGGGTTCATGTTGCAATTTCCGACTTTTTTGCTATTGTTGAATGCTAAATATAAGTAAATACATGTATTTTTAAACAGGAACAGAATCACATTTCATTTCATATTTTTCCCTAAAAGTATATAATGAACATCACCATATCATTCTATTTTAATAGACATCTATTTATTCAATTATTGTAAACTTAAGAAAAGAAAGTTGGCATATTAATCTAAAAGTACAAAAACAGGTTTCACTGTTTTATAAGTCTTATAAATCCAAATTGGTACTGTGAGTTTCTAGTACAGGCTAATTTCAGATTTTGCATATTCAGATTATGATAACTGCAGTTGCATTTAATTAATTTCAAGAAAAAAAGAAACGTTCTTTTTCTTTTCTTCCACTGATTTGCTTTACCCTAATGTATTTTTCTGGATTGAATTTAGGATCGCCCAGTCTAGAAAAAAACAAGAAAACAAAAAAACACCAACCTTCTAGACTCTGTTGATCATTTTTTTCTGTAGGCCTAATTGCTTCAGAGAGGAACTCCTTATTTATTGCATAACCTTGGACCCTGAAACTGTTTCTTTATCCATAAATTGTGATAAAAATACCCTGTCTGCTTTCTTTTCACAAGTATTGTGGGATTCAGTCTTTTATTGGTCATAAAAAAATAATCTTTAAAATATCCAGAGTGTGTATAAATAAAAGGTGGTATTTTCTCTTGTTGTTTTTTTTTTTTTTTCCTTTTTCAATGTCTCATTTGTTCATGAGTTTTCCTAAATGTTATCATATTCTTCAATGGTTTTGTTTTGGTGAAAAACTGCCATATCCAGATGTAATTGAATTATAAGTTGGTTTTGCTTTTTTAATAGAATGTATCTGTATGAAGTCTATCTGTGCTTGTGTTCTATCCATATTCTCTCTCTTCCTTCTACTTCCTAGCCTTCAGACTTAACAAAAAATGGAAATACTAAGAAATATATATATATATATATATATTTAAATTAATGCTCTTCTATAGATAGGAATAAATTTGACCCTATCTTCTTATAGTTCAAGATGGCACCTCGAGTGGAGGTAATCTGAATATTTGAATGGCTATAGAACAATTCACATGGGAGCCTTGCACTGTCTTGATTATGAAGGTTTTTGACTCAAGGCTCAAGACTAAAATAATCATGGACATTTAGGAATGAGTTAAAAAAGCCTGGGTGAGTTCCTGTGGCTTTTCAGAGGGCAAATGTAGACAGGGAGCCAAGGGTGGAGATTCCCTGAAAGCCTAGGTGGAAGAAATGGAACAGGTGACAAGGCATCGGAAATGAGGGACAAAGTGAAAGCCTACTTGTTTTCTCATTCAGATGCACTAGGTAGACCTATCGGGGTAAGAACAGTGGTTCAAATGTGGTGAAATTGTCCAATGCCAGAAATTCTACAGTCAAAGATTCTTTCATTTATAAATCCATTTTCAACCTTTTCATGGGATGCTGACTATGCCAAGACTCTAAAGAAGATTGTGTCATTTAATTCTCATTTTATTGATGAAGGAACTGAGGATTTAAAGCTGTAGTAACTCCTGATGGCTACTCAGCTAGAACGTGATAGCTCCAGTCATTCTGGATCTTCTTCCTTGGAAATGCTTGTGTGGGTTTTTTCTGTGCTAAATTTATTTTCAGTTTTCCTTTTCTCTTGTTTACCTGCTGGTCAGTAATAAACTCCCTTGTGTGAGAAGGGAGCACTGAGGAAGGAGTCTGTGGGAATGGAAACAATCATGTTGCCCTCCCCACTCACCCCACACCCCAGTCTTTAATGAGTCCATTGCAGGGACTTCAGGGGGAAATTAGCCACTGAAAATAAGTCTGGGTCTGCAGCTAGAAAATAACTTGAGGAAAAAGGTGCTTTAAAAATCTCGTATCTCATGGCATCAGATGATTCTGCTACTGAGAGAAAGGGAAACTGTTGGTACCCCCAAAACATTACGGCAACAATAAATATACCAGGTTCTAGAGTCACACATTGTATTTTTTTTTAAATTTTATTTATTTATTTGACAGAGAGAGACACAGCAAGAGAGAGAACACAAGCATGGGGGATGGTGGAACGAGAAGCAGGCTCCCCGCTGAGCAGGGAACCCAATGCGGGGCTTGATTCTAGGACCCTGGGATCATGACCTGAGCTGAAGGTAGATGCTTAATGACTGGGCCACCCAGGTGCCCCTAGAGTCACACATTTTAAAATACGTCAGAAGTACCACAGGCTGTGCAAGAACAGCACTTTTACCTGACATTCCAAAACACACAGTCACATTTGTAGGGGGAAGAGAGGCACATCTTAAGTTCTGGGAGGTTATCACTGTGGTAGCCGCATGGTAGTAAATAATTACCTATTGTTACCTCTCCTGTTAAGATGGGGTTGTATTAAATATTTCTATTCCACTCTCCACCAAAAAAGTGGGTAGTAGGAGGTGTGTGGTAAATAACACCTCTTCACAAATCTCCTCAGGTCTGCACACAGCTTTGGAAGTTCTCCTAGCACAGGTCTGCACTCCCACCTATGATAAATCACTACAAAGTGCCATGTCCCCAACAGGGGGCTGTTAATTAGTTTTAAAGGCTCCTGCAGTTCCTCTAGTGCCTCTAGGAAGTATACAAACCCAACAACATACAAAAATACCTCTTTTTTTATGGTCAGCACAGGCTGAGATTTTATGAGCTTCCCACGGTTGCATGAAAGTTAAGCTGTATGCAAATGTACAAAGGGAAGGTTGTTAAAATTGACTGGGATAAATGCTTTGTTTATCTTTCAGAGGGAATGCAGCAGAACTCCCTGTAATTGGAAGGGAAAGGAGGCAAAACAGGATGTGCCTTAGGCTTCAGGGCCTAAGGCAAGACAGGACAGTTCTACACCTCCAGATTGATTCCATTTTGTGCCCAGCCCAGGTTTGGTGCCACCTTTTGTATTCGCAGAGAGCAAGATTTTGTCATAGTAAACTAGAGATGGAGTCTGAGAATTTCAGCATCGTAGAACTGGTATGGAGCTTAGAGAAGGGGTATCTTCTCCTTCTCGCCATTAATACCCATAAAGAGAATGAAACCCACAAGAGCTGGCTTAAAACAGTCCTGACAACCCTCAGCCCTCATCATTGCATGGTAGATCCAATGAAGACTCGAGAGCGGATTATTTACCAAGGTCAAAACACTGGGGATTTGATTTCCAGTTTAACAAATATCAATTATTCATCTACTGAAGGGACATCCGGAGCTCTGAACAATCCGAGCTCTCAAAGAACTTGTATGCAAACTTTTCTTCTTGCTGTGATTAAAATGTTGTCCCAGTGAGGTTTCTATAACCTTCCATCTCTTCCACATCTCAATAAGGCAACATTTAACATTCCCCAGAGGGCGGGGCTTTACTATAACAGGGCTCATGTATGGTAAGTGTTTGCGCATGCTCAGAACCAGAATAAGAACTCTACGAGGGATATCATTGACTTCTCCCCTACCTGCCCCCAATCCAAACTTCAAATAACAGTGGTTTGAAGATTGACTTCTTCAAATGATTACTTCCCCTATTTTATGAAGAATTGTGCCTGAAGCATAGAGTTTGTCTGGGAAGCAGGTGGTAGAAAAATATATAGAACACTTATTTTCTGATTCTAGAGTCTGAATTCCTTATATCCACACAATACCACCTCCCACAATAAGTGAAGCACTTCAGAATTGACTAAAGAGTTTACTTTATCTGAGAGTTCCTAAATCTGGGGCAGCACCCATTACTTGTTCAGGGAAAACAGTTCTGATACCTTTAAAGAACAGAATTTCAGACTCTGTAAACAAAATATAAAAAACGAGATATTTGAATAAATACATAGATTTATCAAAACAGCTAAAATTTAGACAGCTAAATGCCAAGCAACAGCTAAGATTCACTTTTGAGCCAATAGATGAAATAAAACAGTATTTGATTTATACTCACATATACTCTTACTTGATTTACAGCAACCCCGACTACAGCCTTCTTTCTCCTTGGTCAATTCTCCTAAAGACTCCCATTCTCCTAAAGCTCATCCATCCTCCACAAAGCCTCAAAACCTTCCCTTTTTCATATTTATGGTTATGGAGTTTACCTCCTAAGGGAATACCAGACAACTTAAGAGAACTCAGTGTTTTCAGGTAACATAACAGATATAACTCCAAATTTCTCCAATTACCAAAAAGCTTTCCCTTTATATTTCCTTCTGATGGAGATGCAGATGGCTAATTCCCTACCATATTTTCCTAATCTACCTGCATATTATTACTGATTCAGTAGGCATACCAGGTATTTTCTTTTCTCTTTTTTCTTTCTTCCTTTTTTTTTTTTTTTTTTGGTAAGAAAACAGCAATAAGATGTGCAGTTATGCAATGAAATTTTTAAAATATTAAATATCCAACAGGGTGCTAATATGTTGACCTCACGTACACAGTATACTTAAAATTTCTTTTAAAAATTCAGATGATTATTAAGAGGATTAAGTCAAATCAAAGGGAAGAAAGGTGGGATTCTTTGGGGATGAGCTGGAGTGGTAAGAGCAGAGTCAGTAGATGGAAGTGAGATGAGCTGATTTGCCAGGAATCAAGGAAAACCACAACAAATGGGAAAAAGCTGGATACTTAGTAAAAGTAGATGGCAAATTTGACTGTCTGGATAATCAAGTGAAACAACGCCACAGACATACATGTCGCATAGACCCAAACATTTCAGATAATTTAAGGTGTTATTTTAAACAATAAATATATACCATTCTACCATATGATACTAAACATTTCACTGACCTCTGTGATGACTTCAGGGTGGCAGACTCCCTTAACTGGGGGAAAAAAAAAAGATTAAAAATCTCAACTCAGAAATATATTTTAAATATATGATAAGCAAATAAATAATGTCATTAATAATTAAGGTGCCCCTGAAAATAAATAAGAAAAGCACTAACACAATATGAGACAAATGGACTATGAACATGAACAAATGTTTTAAAAAGAAGAAATATAAATATAATACAGCTAATAAATATGTGAGAGAATATTTAATATTTCCAGAAAATAAGAAAGAAAAGCATATAAAAAATGGGTATTCTATTTGCTATCAAATTGTTTCAGGGTTAGTGATGGTGCAATGAGGCAGTCTTTTTTCAAATGCTTCTATTAGGAGAATAAAATAACAGAGTTCCTTGTAAATCAATTTGGTTCTGTGTTTCAAGATTGTTAAACATATTTCAGCTGTTTTACCAAATGATTCCATTTCTCAGAATCTATCTTAAAGGAAAAAAATCCTTTAGATGTACAAAAAGATGCTCATAATATTTATAATAGCAAAATGAAAATGGAAACTCTCTGCATGTCCAACAAAGAGGTGTGGTCACTCAACTTCAGAATATTCATATAAAAGAATGTAGCAGCTCACATTCCCAAAGAATAATATAAAGATTTTAAATAGTCAATTATCAAAAAAGCAGGAAAAAGATTGGAAAACCGTATTAACAGCAACTGTAGCCAAGGAAAGAAGGGAACTTCTTACTTTCTTTCTTCTTTTTTCTCTAAGATTTTATTTATTTATTTGACAGTGAGAGACACAAGCAGGGGGAGTGAGAAAGGGAGAAGCAGGCTTCCCCCTGAAGAGGGAGCCCAATGTAGGACTCCATCCTAGGACTCCGGAATCATGACCTGAGCTGAAAGCAGATACCTAAAGACTGAGCCACCCAGGCGCCCCAGAAATGTCTTTTTTTTAAAAAAGGAATTAATAATGGGGCACCTGGGTGGCTTAGTAGGTTAAAGCCTCTGCCTTCAGCTCATGTCATGATCCCAGAGTCCTGGGATTGAGTCCTGCATGGCTCTCTGCTCAGTGGGGAGCCTGCTTCCCTTCCTCTCTCTGCCTGCTTCTCTGCCTACTTGTGGTCTCTGTCTGTCAAATAAATAAATAAAATCTTTTTTTTAAAAAAGGAGTTAATAAGCATACTTGGTACAGTTTAGTTATGTTACAAACCTGAGGGTTCTGAAGGGGTGGGAGGTGGGAGGTTGGGGGAACCAGGTGGTGGGTATTAGGGAGGGCACAGATTGCATGGAGCACTGGGTGTGGTGCAAAAACAATGAATACTGTTACGCTGAAAAGAAATAAATAATTTAAAAAAACAAAATAAATGCAAAGGAGATATATCAGTCATTCAGAAGACAAATCTAAAGCAATCTGTTCTGCTGACAAGGTGCTTGTTTAGACTTGACTTAAATGTTGCATCCAGTTATGTGTAGACATTAATATATATCTATAACCTGTAATAATTAGATTGGGAATTGTCTATCTTGACCAAGAACAACGTACTGTTCAGATCATGGGAAAAAACTTTGGATACGCAGGGAGCACAGTCAGATGACTGAACTACGACCCTTGCCTGAGATTGAAGCCAAACCATGGTCACCACACAGCTCAAATGGTGCATTTTTATGAAGGACAAAAAACCACCTGTTCCTCCAGACCTTTTACTTCATCTTCCAGAAAGTAAGTCTTTGGCTGTAACTACAAGAGTAAATGGCGCCCCCTTGCAGTTGCAGTGTACAACCAGGGAAACTTTACATGGCAGCCTTGAGCCAAGCTACAGAAAGACAAAGTGACTGCAGCCAAGAATATCAAACGGCCTTTAGAGGATGGGTCTAAAGAGACAGATGGGGGCAGACAGTGAGGAATGAGAAGAGAAGCCACCTCCCACCTCCCAGCCCATACCTCCTTGCTCCCCGTAGTGATGTAGGAAAAATCGATGCCTAGAAGAGCAGGACTATGATGGCATCTGACATCCTATAGAGTGGCCTGTGGTGAGAAAGCATGCGATGGAGCGTGAGGGAAAAGAGAGGACTAAGTACATGATTCAGAAATGTGCAGTCGGAATAAAGCAAGATCCCAGTCTATAAAATTAGGAAGGAAATTCCTCCCTTGTAAGTTTGTTGTTAGAATCATAGGTCCATACATATACACATATATTACTTAGCAAATGGTAAATGTTTCAAAATGATAACACTTTTATAAAAATGAGCTTTATTCCACTACCATTTTAGCAAATTCTAGAGAAACTCTTACTGGTACTTTTAAATAGTCCTCATGCTCTGTTAGAAGGAGCCATGCAGCCAAGACTCCCATAGCATTACTAGCAGGTCTAGTTTCACCATTACTAGCTACAGAGTAAATCCTCTTGTACCCTCTGGACCTCCATGTCCTCTTGTGTAAGGTGGGGAGCAAGACTGTAAAGATAGTAATGCTTCCCCTTCTCAATCAGATCCTGTCTATAGAGGGAGTCTACAAGGTGTAAAGCGCCACCGAAATGCAAAGGATATGTATGTGTATGTTTGTGTGTGTTTGCATGTGCATGTGTGTCTTATGTTCCTTCTTAACCCCCCTGTTTCTTTGTTTTTACTAGTAGTATGCACTACTATACTAAAAATGTAAGAGGAACTTGCATGCTTTGTTTTGAAACAAAAATGGTATCTAGGAAACTATTCTGCTTTGTTCCTCTTTTGGGGTGGAAGAAGAACCCCAACAAGAGAGCAGAAAATAGCAGCCAAGTCCTAAAGTTCTTGAGGGCTTGGAGAAAGCATAGAGGGTCTGATAAACCATCTACAGTTCAAAATCTGAAGGATATCCTTTAATAGATAATCTTTAATAGTATCCAACTGCCCCATGGGAACTATTTCCTGATGACTCTTGGCAAACTTCATTGAACTTGGTAAATATAGCTTTGGAGATGACTGAAGGCATTCCCTATCTAAGTATTTTGAGAGGGAGAGAGAGAGAGAGAAGAGTCTATTCCGAAGCACATTATTTGGACAAACAGATACTGTGTTGATTGTGTCTTGATTCCTATATGGACCCATGAGTTCCTGCATTTCAATTAAGACTGCAGGTTTTTCTGCTCACTTGCCATATCTAACACCAAGTGAATATGAATGGAATTCATTATTCATCTGCCTCTTACTTTAGTAAAAATGCCAAAGTCTTGAAATTAGAGTCAAATAATGTAGAATTTCTGGTTTTATAAGTAAAAATTTAGAAGAAAGTCAGCCAATGTTAGCACCTATTTTCTGGAAGATCCTGGGGATGTTGGCACTTCTATCCTTTATTCTATTTCATGGATCCTGAAATCAAAGGGTGCCAGATAAGAAAGCTTACTTGGTCTGGATATTCACCTGTTAGCCCAGATATCATCTAAAAAACGTTTTTGGACAAATTCTCCCTCCTCTTCTATCCTTAGTTTTAATATAGATGACGCTAACACTGAGCTTCATTAACTCTCAAATATGTGAGTCTTTTTTTCTGTTTTTGACGTTCAAAAAAGTGTTTCATAAACCATAAAAAAATTATTTATACTAAGACTTAAGTTACAGCATGCAGGTGATTTGGGGCAAAGATATCTACATTCCATTATTCTATATGCTAACAATAAATATAAAGACAAATATTATTGGACATTTTATTATATACAAAGAAGGCATTTTTCAATTCCAAAGTTTAGTATAATAATATCACTCAGATCTTAATTTTCTCTCCTTTTCAAAGTTTTCTTAACTCTGCTTTTTTTAGAGATCCTCAAGAAACTTAGAGAAGCCATATTTCTTAATGAGAGTTGTGGGTGGCATTATTTTTCTCTGTGTTATGGAGGGAAGACTATGACAACATGGAACTTGTGTATCCCACATGAGTTGGTGGTTGAGGTGTCAGGAAAATTGGGAGAGGCAATAACTGCAGAACCTGGAAGATGCTAAGATTGCTTTACCAGCCAAACTGGTCAACACCTGGTCTTCCCTAATTTAGCCCCCACCACCCACTCAGTGGTCCACCACACAGCGATCCACATGACTTCCAAAAGTCAAGCTCTAATGACTTTCTCTAAGTCTTTGGGTAGCAGCATTGGCTGCCTATTATCTTCTCTTCAACCCTGCATTCTTTAAACTAATTTTAATGCCCCTCAAGACTTTTCCTCTTCCAACCTACATCATTTCCAATTATTCTTTAATATGAACCTTCACCATGAGCTACCTAGTGTTTCCATTGGTTTCAAACGAGAGACAATGCCCTCCTTTCAATTCTAGAAAGCCATCCATAGAGTAGCAATTCACAAGGGGAGAAAGATGCCAAGGCACAGATACTGAATTAGATTACACTTGATCTAAAGGGGGCCTTTAATTCAGGGGCTTTAACACTAGCCTAAAATATAATTTCATCTGTGAGACTTCACGATTGTGAATGCCATGGTGTGTACCTAAGCATGTTTCAGGTGAGTTTGAGGTGCATTGCTACCTTCTGCTTTCAGTTGCTGAATGACTAAAACACCAACAATTTATTGAACACCTGAAATGTCTCAAGCTCTCGGAGAAGTCTTCAATATTCATAGTGATCCAGTGAGATAAGGCAATAATTATTCTCATTTTACAGATGAGAACGCTGAGTGCAAATGAGGCTACATGACCTACCCAAGGACACATGGCCAGTAAGTGAACCAGGATTCCAAATTAGATTTGTTTGACATCTTGGCCAAGGGGTTTCCTCCAGGGTTTCCTGGAGGAGGTGATCTGAATTTCAGTTTGAATGAGGGTCTGTTGGTCTCAGACTTCTAAAAATTTGATATTTACTTACATGCTACCCGTGTCAACTACAAATTATATAGATTGTAACTCAATTTTGGTACTCCAGCAAAAATCCACCCTTTTCTCTTCCTTAACAGAAGCACTGGTAAACTTCATGAAGTCAGGGACTAAGGCTATACTCTTAACCATTTATTACCAAAGTTTAGCACAGTAACTAACAAGTGGATGGAGATCAATGTCTCTTAAATGAATAAATAGAAAGGAATTCCTAGGCTCAGGTTTGCACCAATGTTTCTGGCGATCCTAGAAAAGTGGGCAAGCAACTCATCCAAGGAAATGATCACTCAAGCAAGACTTTTCTGGATACTTATATATGCCGCCCTGAACCAGATACTAAGTCTAGATTAAGATAAGTCTGGAGGGGGCAGACATTAGGTATCTGTCCTCAAAACTCAGAATCTAATCTGGTTCCATCCTCCAAAGCATTCTTATAGGTTATACCAAGCCACCAATGATGTAAATAAAACATTCAGGTTTCTTGCAGAAATGTTACTCCACTATCCTTCATGCAATAATGCAGCACTTTGTAACAAGCTTTATAATGAGGCTATGAATTAAAGTGATAGATGGCTTTTCTGAGGTACAATATGCATCACAACAGCCTGTATTAACAATTTAAAACCATATAATGTGCTTTATAAGCTAATAAAGTAGCTGCCTCTAAATGATTTATCAAATATGAATAATGCATCCCGAAATAACTCACGGGAACAGGCCAGCATCCTCCCCTCCTTTGCTCAGACTTTCTCCACAGATGATGCTGAGGACTCATGGGAACTGAGTTACTGGGTTCTAGCCATCATCTCCCTTCTCTGCTAGGAAGCCTGGCTGTGTTCTCCCCAGAGCCTCCCTGCCTAGTCTATTGCCTCTGTTCCAGCCCTGCTCTCTGCGTCTCCTCTTATTTACCTTTTCCCCCATCCCTTTACCTTCTCCTCTGTAGAGTTCTCCCACTGGGGATCTTGCTCATTCCTTCATCATTTCTCCTTCATTCAAGAGAGGCAAGAGGCTATCCTAGGAAGTTGTCATACAGGAGAAGTTATGTATAGAAGATTATGCAGTCAGTAACTTAAGTAGTCAGAAGGGAGAATTCTGAGGTTTCATAGCCTAGAAGGAGAACAGTTATACATGGTTTCTAGGATTCTAAGGTATATTTACCTTGTATTTAAACTTCCCAAACCCCTAAATATTAACTAGATCATGCTGAGAAGTTTGTCTTTTGAACACTGCATTTGTGAACACTTATATGTGATTTTCTAAAGATTCAAAGTATGATGGATCTCGGTCTGAACTTTTTCTGGGGAAACCTGATTTTAAGAAATAAATATACATATATACAAAACCAAAAGCACAGAGGAGATATTTTTGAGAAAACATTGCTTCTACCTAACAAAGAGAACAAGGTAACTCTTTGGGAACTTACTGGATAGCCTAAACAATCTAAACAAAATGAATTTCTAGTAGTCATGAGCTCTTGATTGGGGGGGAGGGGGAGACTGATGACTGTCACAATCCCTAACAAAGAAGCACAAAGGGAACAAACTTGCCATAGGCTGAGATGTTAAAGAAAAAGACAAATTTCTACAAATTTATGAAATACATGTGGGGTCTGGCAAAATGAATGAGAATTCTAAAGAGCCCTGGTCTCAGACTGAGCCAGCAACCACACAAAAACTCATTCCCATATCAAATGCAAGGAGGTAATGTGCCAAAGGCTACATGCAGGGTAGGAAAGCTGAGGGAAATCCCTCTTTCACAAGAATACTGCAGCTGTCTTCTGAAAGTTGGAAAGAGGCAGCAAAGTGGAGAGATATCTCTGGAGGCACAGGAAGGAGGTAGGTAGGAATTAGATAAAAAGAAAATTCTTCACCAACCTAAAAGCTTAGAGCTAGTCTGTGAAGTGCAGAGGGCTCTCCTTGCATTCAGGAGGCTGGACATTTGTCTGTAAAGCATAAAAAGATCCCTGGAATATCTCTAGTGTTCATATCCCAAGCTATCCTATAGGAAAAATCCTATTATGGCCTTCACAATTTTGAAATTAGAAATTAATCAAATCAGTTAAACCTACAATAATGCCAGACCCAATTCATCAAAAAATTAAACTCACTCAAACCTTCTCCTCCAATGTTACCTGAACAGAAGAAGCAGCACACACTTTTTGGAGTTAGACATTGTTTATCTGAAACTCTATTGTCCTTCTACACAAAATGACTGGCATTCAATAAAAAAATTTCAAGGCACATGATGAAGCAAGGGAATGCACCTCATGGTCAAGACAGAAAGCACTCAAGAGACTGCCTAGATGGAATTAACAGACAGGGAAGCTAAAATAATTATGATGGACTTTCCACTTCTAGTCATGATGGAGTGACTTTTACCAGACTCTTTCTCCTGCCATAGCAACAGTAAAAATGGGTGCAGTCGTTAGCTGTTTTTCAGGGAGTGGAAAACAGGTAGCACAAGTCCCGCACTGGGCTCCCTGGTTGGCCAGGAGTCTGCTCCTCTCTCTCTCTCTCTACTATTCCCCCTATTTGTGCTCTCTTGCTCTGTAAAATAAATAAATAAAATCTTTAAAAAGGGGGCGCCTAGGTGGCTCAGTGGGTTAAAGCCTCTGCCTTCAGCTCAGGTCATGATCCCAGGGTCCTGGGATTGAGCCCCACATAGGGCTCTCTGCTCGGCAGGGAGCCTGCTTCTTCCTCTCTCTCTCTCTCTCTCTGCCTGCTTCTCTGTCTACTTGTGATCTCTGTCTGTCAAATAAATAAATAAAATCTTAAAAAAAAAACTTTAAAAAAAGAAAAAAAAGGATGTTGGATTACAGGCTGTTCCAGAGTAGAGAGAACTCATTAACAAATTCTCAACAGCCCTAGGAGCCAGCCAAAATAACAGAAATGCTGCTTCTTATGAATAAGAGTCACCACTTAGAGTAAGACTTACCCTATATCCACTGTAAAGAACACTAAAACCAAAACCCAAACTAAACAAAACAAACCCAAAATGAACAAAGAAAAGAATACTAAAACCAAACCTTAACAAGATCCTCAGGGGAGATAGAATTTAAAGGTTGTCTCATCAAATTTGAGGGGCTTGGGAAATACTGAGTATTCCACAGATCTACATCAACAAATCAAAACCAAGCCCCCATGTTTAAGTTAATCAACCTTTCCTGGCACTGCCATTTGAAGCTAGAACACATATTCTCCAGTCATGTTTCTATACACTCAAACTAAACAATCCCAAAAGAAAATTAGTAAACTAAGTCCACTTACAATAGATCCAAAGGTGTAAAATACAAATGGGTAAATTCAACTAAGGAGGAGAAACTTGCATGTTGAAAATTATAAAACATATAAAAAAGAAATTAAAGACTAAAATTGAAAGATCTCATATTCATGAAATGGAATGCTCTGTACTGTTGAAATTTTAATACAATCCAAGGTGATTAACAGGTTCCATTCAAAGAATATCAAAATTCCAATATCAAAAAAGCCTTTTTTTGAAGAAATGAAAAAGCTGATCCTCAAATTCATACAGAACTAAAGCAGTCTTAAATAGCTAAATAAATATTGGAAAGGAACAAAATTGGCTAATTCATACTTCCTGATTTTAAAACTTACAAGATAGTAGCAATAATAAAACAAACAAACAAAAACAGTGTGGTTCTGGCATAAAGATAGAGAGACCAGTGGAATACAATTTAGAGTCCATAAGTATGCCAATATAACTACTATCAAATGAATTTCAATGAGGATGTCTTCAACAGATGGTGCTGGGACAAATGAATATCTATATATAGAAAGAAGTTGGACCACTCACACTATGTACACAAAGTAGTTCTAAATGGATCATAAACTTATTATACAGCCTAAAATCATGAAACCAACGGAAAATAATGAAAGTAAATCTTTACAACCTTATATTTAGCAATGAATTCTTAGAACACAAAAAGACATGTAGAAGAGAAAAATTAGATTAATAAGACTTAACCAAAATTAAAAATGCTTATGCTTTAAAAGGAATTACCAATAAGTTGAAAAGGAAAACTAGAGAATGAAAAACCTACATAACCTATAAAAATATTTGCAAATCATATATGTGATAAGGGCCTGTTACCTAGAATATATCTTATAACTCAACAACAAAAAGACAAACAATCTAATTTAAAAATTGGCAAGGGGCTTGAATTTACATTTTTCCAAAGAAGATATTCAAAGGCACAGGAAATACATGAAAAGATGCTGAACATCATTAGTCATTAAAGAAATGCAAATAAAAACCACAGTGAGGTACTACTTCATACCCAAAAGGATAGTAATAATGAAAATATGGAAAATAACAAGTGTTGGCAAGGGTGTGGATAAATTGGAACACTTTTACACTGCTGGCAGGAATGCAAAAATGCTAAACTACTGTGGAAAAACATTTGGTGATTCTTTAAAAAGTGTAATATAGAATTATCGTATAATACCA
Organism: Mustela nivalis; assembly: GCF_964662115.1. NCBI lineage: Eukaryota > Metazoa > Chordata > Mammalia > Carnivora > Mustelidae > Mustela > Mustela nivalis. The sequence goes on from NC_139027.1 coordinate 16,154,126, forward strand.
CAATTCTACTCCTAGGTATATGTCTCCTAAAATTAAAAACAAGTCCTTAAATAAGTTTATATACATGTACATTTGTAGCATGCTTCTAACAATAGCCAAAAGGTGTGAACAGCTCATATGTTGGTCAATGGATTAGTGGATAAAACAATTATATATAATTACTTATATACACACACATATATGTATATATGATATATGGCACAATTCTTTTATATATTATATTAAATATATAAATATACAATATATGTGACATAATTCTTTTATGTTGTATAGAAATTATTGTGTATATATATATAGATGATATAGATATAGACACAGATAATATAGATATACAATGTGATGTTATTTAACCATAAAGTAGAATGAAGTACTCACACATGGAAGTACCTCAAAATCTTTATGCTAAATGAAAGAAGCCAAACAAAAAAGACAAATATTGTATAATTCCATTTATATGAACTATCCAGAAAAGATAAACCCACAGATTTGTGGTTGCCAGGGGCTGTGGTAAGGAAGGATGAGAAGAAACGGCTAAATGGGTAAGTGATGGAAATATTCTAAAACTAGATAAAAGTGGGAGCTGAACACAACAAATGTTGGAGAGGATATGGAGAAAGGGGAACCCTCTTATACTTGGTGGGAATTCAAGTTGATGCAGCCACTCTGCAAAACAGTGTGGAGATTCCTCAAAAAATTAAAAATAGAGCTATCTTATGACCCAGGAATTGCACTACTGGGTATTTACCCCAAAGATATAGCTGTAGTAAAAAGAAGGACCACATGTACCCAATGTTCAGAGCAGCAATGGCCAATTGCCAAACTGTGGAAAGAGCCAGATGCCCTTTGACAGACGAATGAATAAAGAAGATATGGTCCATATATACGATGGAATATTACACCTCCATCAGAAAGGATGAATACACAATTTTGTATCAACATGGATGGGACTGGAGGAGATTATGCTGAGTGAAATAAGTCAAGCAGAGAGAGTCAATTATCATATGGTTTCACTCACTTGTGGAACATAAGGAATAACATGGAGGACATTAGAAGGAAAGAAAAATTGAATTGGGGGAAACTGGAGGGGGAGACGAACTGTGAGAGACTGTGGAGTCTGAGAAACAAACTGAGGGTTTTAGAAGGGAGGGGGGTGGGGGGATGGGTGAGCCTGATGGTGGGTATTAAGGAGGGCCCATACTGCATGGAGCACTAGGTGTGGTACATAAACAATGAATCTTGGAATACTGAAAAAACAAAATAAAGTTTAAAAAAATGTACTAAATCCCTCTGAATTGCTCACTTTAAATGATCAGTTTTGTTATATGAATTTCACTTCAATATTTATTTAAAAAAACAAAGCAAAAAATTGACAGAACTAAAGGGAAATATAAAGAAATTTCATATTGGGAATACAGATAAATCTGCAATTTCAGTAATTCACAGAACATTTATACCTAATGTCATTAAGGATAGTGGATGTAGGAATAAATCTCAAATCAATAAATGGCTCCCAACCAACTTGACTGAATTGGCATTTACAGAACCTTACACTCTGATACTGAAAAATGCACATTACTTTTAAAGGAAACTGTAACATTAAGATAAATACTAGAACAAGTTTAATAAATATTATGTGACAGTAATAGGATATATTTTCTAATTACAATAGTATTCACTTAAAAAAATCAATAATATGAAGAAAATTTCCAAGTAATGTAAAATTAAATTTACACCATTTCAAATAATTCATAAATAAAACATACATCACAAGGAAACATAAAGACTATTTCAAAGTAAATGATAATGAATACAGACTACCAAAATATTTGAAATGCAGCTAAGTATTAATTATAATGAGTATTATAGCTTTAAATGCTTATGTTAGAAAAATATAAAGTGAATAATATTCTAGTATGTAAAACTAAGTGAAAAACAAGAAAGAAAAGGTAATAAAAATAAAAGTGAAAATTGATTGAATGGAAAATGGGGAAACGATATGGAAATATGAGTGAATTTAAAGATGTTTCTTTGAAAAGAATTAGTAAAATTTATAAAACCCAGGATGACTAATCAAGGAACAGAAGACAAAATTCAAATTATTAATATTAGGAATGCACAAAGGAAACATTACTATGGAGCTTACAAAGACTAACAGGATCATAAGGAGATATTAGAAACAACTTTATAGCAATAATTTCAATACTTTATATAAAATTAATGAATTTCTTCAACAAGTGATACAAGTAAAACTGAAAAACTGTAATAGTGCTATAGCTATTAAAATAATTAAATCATAATCATAGACATTTTCATATAGAAATCTCCAGATCTACATGACTTCACCATGAATTTTATTAAACATTTAAGGAAAAATAATAACAATCCTACAGAAGTTCTTCCAGGAAATAGATGAAACAATTCCCGATAGTCTCAGGAGACCAGCATAATTCCAATACTGAAAAGAAATTCTAAAAAGTATGTCAGTCAGAGAAAGACAAATGTCATATGATTTCACTTATATGTGGAATTTAAGAAAGAAAACAAACAAACAAAGAGAAAAAAAAAAAAAGGGAGACAAATCAAGATGCCCAGTGGATTCTTAACTGCAGAGAACAAACATGACTATGGGGTGGGGGCTGGGGGGAGGAGAATGGGTGAAATAGGTGATGGGATTTACTTGTGATGAGTACCAGGTATTGTATGGAAGTGCTGAGTCATGATGTTTTACACCTGAAGCTAATTCAACACTATATGTTAACTTTACTGGAATTAACATTAAAAAAATTAATTAAAAAGTTACTGAACAATAAGTCACATAACATTGATATCTCCAATAATATCAACAAACAACTGAAAAGTTATATTAGGCTACTATTTATAAAATTATCAAAAATCCCATAACCCTAGGAATAAACATAATGAAAGATGTGCATGACCTCTAAATTGAAAACTACCAAACATTGATGCATTGATGAGGGAAATTAGAGACTTACATAACTAGGAGGCTAGGTCATGTTTATGGATTAGAAGATTGAAGAGTGTATAAACTACTTGCAGATGTCAATTCTTATTAAACTTTTTTTTAAAGATTGTATTTATTTATTTGACAGAGAGAGATCACAAGTAGACAGAGAGGCAGGCAGAGAGAGAGAGGGAAGCAGGCTCCCTGCCGAGCAGAGAGCCTGATGCTCGACTCGATCCCAGGACCCTGAGATATGACCTGAGCCGAAGGCAGCGGCTTAACCCACTGAGCCACCCAGGCGCCCTCTCATTAACTTCTATAGATACAATTCAACTGCAGTAAATTCACCAAGCTTTTGTTGTTGAAGAAATTGACAAACTTACTATAAAATTTACATGGAAATGTGTATTGTCTAAAAGAGCCAAAATTATCTTGGAAAAATTGAAAGATTAATATTACCTGATTTCAGATTAATATAAATCCCTGATAATAAGGTGTGGCATTGGTCTAAGATCGATGTAACAGAGTAGAGAGTTCACAATCACTCATAAATATTCAATTGATTTTTTTTTTTTACCAAGGCCAACTTAATTAAATAGGAAGAAAGAAAAGTCTTGAAATAAAAAGGAATGTTCAAACAACTGGAATTACATTTGTAAAGAAAAATGTGTGACCCCTACTCTACTCCAAACAAAAAAGGATGAATCATAGATTGAAACATCTTGAATATAAACACTAGAACAATAAATCTTATTAAAGAATCCCAAAGAATGTCTTCATGACATTGGAATAAGGTATCTTAAATAGAAAATAAGCCCCAACAGCACAAAGCAAAAAAGAAAAAAAAAAAAGAGACAAAAATAGAATTTCATTGAAATTAAATTTTCTTCTCATTAAATGATAATATTAAATTTTAAAAAAGCAACCTACAAATTAGAAGAAATAATCACAAAATATTTTATATCTATACATAGATATAGACTTTGTATGAAATCCATAGATATGGACTTTGTATGAAGAATATATAAAGAACTCTTACATTTCAACAACAGAGAAGACAACCCAATGTAAACAAAAATGCATAAGATTTGAGTAGATACTCCACAAATGAAGACATGTGGTCCCCCACCAGCCCCACCCTTGCACCCCTTCTCCAGAGCCCCTTCTCCAGGGATAACAGGGAGCTGAGGAGGGAGGTCTGGTGGAGGTGTCAGAGGAACAAGGAGAGGAGGGCAGGAGAGAGTCCCTGGACCAACGCTGCAGGGGGAATGGCTAATAAATACAAACAGGGAATTAGTCATCAATGAATAAGTCATCACAGAACCTTTTCATACCTAGTAGGTTGGTTAAAGTAAAAAAGATAGGCATTCATATGTTGACAAACATGTGGAACAGCTGGAGCTCTATTACTTTGCTAGGAAAGAAAATGGTATAATCATCTATCAATGGTCAGTATGTGAGGATTGGCTTGACCTGTACTATGTCCCAGAGAACAGGTGTCAGGCCTAGATGAGCTCACTCTATTACTTTGTACATTCCTAGCAATGTTATAATCATTTTGAAGTACTGTTTAGTAGTTTCTTAAAATATAATTAGACATACATCTATCCCAAGCCCAGTTAGTCCATCCTTTCCTATTTTCCCCAAATAGATTAAACCATAGGTAGACATACATACATACACACACACACACACACACACAGAGAGTTTCTAATAAAGAATCTTCATTACCACCCTTATTCATAATGACTCCAAACCAGACATAAGCCAGTGTCTATCTGCAGGAGAGTGTATAAACTACTTGCAGTATGTGCATATTGTAGAGTACTAGTTAGCAATGAAAAGGAACAAACTGCTGACAATTGTAATGATGTGAGTGAATTAGAAGATATGGTATATATGTATGTGTGTGTATATATATATATGCACACACATACATATATATATAATATGAAATACTATGCAGTGCATATATATTTATATAATATATTATATATAAATACAATGAAATACTATGCAGCCATCAAAAACTGAAATCTTGCCATTTGCAATGATGTGGATGGAACTAGAGGGCATTATGCTAAGCAAAATAAGTCAGTCAGAGAAAGACAATTATCATATGATCTCACTGATAGGAGGAATTTGAGAGACAAAACAGAGGATCATAGGGGAAGGGAGGAAAAATGAAACAAGATGAAACCAGAGAGGGAGACAAACCATAAGAGACTCTTAATTCAGGAAGCAAACTGAGGGTTGCTGGAGGGAGCGGGGGTGGGAGGAATGGGGAGGCTGGGTGATGGACATTGGGGAGGGTACGTGCTATGGTGAGTGCTGTGAATTGTGTAAAACTGATGAATCACAGATCTGTGGCCCTGAAACAAATAATGTATTATATGTTAATTTAAAAAAAAAAAAAAACTTAAAGAAAGAAAACACTGTATTGAGCCAGGGAAGCCAGACATGACAGAGTACACACAAATGTATATGAAGCCCAAGAACAGGCAGGACTGCCATGTGGTAATCAAAATAACAATTTGGTCAGAGGTGCAAAGATGGTTGACCAGAAGGAAGTGTAAAGAAACCATCTTAGATGATGAAAATGTTTGAAATGTTTTGAATGGTTGTTATATGCAAGGGTGAAACTGTCAAAAAGAATAGAAATGAACATTTAAGATCTGTGCATTTTATTAGACATAAATTATACTTCAGGGCAATATTACTTTGTCAAAAAAGAAAAATAAAGTAACAGTAACAATAGATATAAAGATGGTAGTCTAACATCATTTACTCTGACACTTCTGGCAAAAATTTTCCATAAGTTAGGGAAGCAAGAAAGTAGAGAATATGAGGTCTTCTTTAACAGAAACTACATCAGTTAACATTTTAAATGGTCACTGTGGACCATACAGCAGCAACAGTAAAAGGATACCTAAGTTGACTGCTACATTTCTAAGAGTTTACCCACATAATGCAGAAGAAAGAATAGAAGCTTAAACAATTGGTGAAAAGTCATGTAGCTTGTAAATATTGAATCTAGGAATCTAGGACTCTGCCTGACCTTAGAGTGCTGACTTTTTATCATTACTTTGGTTGACTCCTCTAAATATCTTTTTTTCCTAACACTGAAAAAATAGGTTTGAAATCCAACAGAAAAATAGGCAAACATAAGCCACAGGGATGTAAGCTAAAATATCAGCAAGTTCTCTGAAGCATCATTCAAATTAAGCTGAAATGAGACAAATACAAATTCAAAAATAATGACATACTAGGCAGCATTCATACGAAGAGCTAAGATTGGAAATGTACATGATGCCAGGTACTGGTGAAGATGTGACCAGACAAGAACTCAAGCACATGCATCATGTCAGTCCTCAGCCATGGTGGAGAATATCAGAAGGTACTTCATGTAATTAAGCAAGGCTATGCCTTACCATTAACCACTTCCTTTCCCAGACACACATCTCAGAGAAGCTCTATCAGGGGATCTGTACAAAGCAACTGATTGTGTGTGGTGTGAGTATATGTATATGTTATTATAAGCAAATTTGAGGGATACTTAGCAGGAGAATGGATAAGCAATATATTGTGGATGCAGTGAAATATATTATGGAAACAAAGAACTAGATATAATACACTGAACTATAAATAGATTCAAAATTCTACTTTTAAAGAATAGCATAAGAAATATAATAAGAATTAAGCACAATAATATGTATGCAATTTAAAGCTATTCATGCCAAACAATACTATCTAGTATACATAGTTATAGATATACTCCCTCCATATCTTAGAATGGAGATCTACTAATGAGAGAGAGGGATATAAGCAGAGATCAGGAAGAGAAAAAAAATTTAAAAAAGATCAAGAAATCCCTTTAATCAATGATCATAGTTTTAGGTAACAAAAATATAGTAAATGGATTTTGGCTCCTGAAATTAAAAAATAAATCGCTTTGAGGTCTAAGAACACTTATTTACTCCACTACAAAAAAAAAAAAAAAAAAAAAAAAAAAAAAAGTTTGGATCTAGTTCTATGCAAATACATGCAGGGCAGCTCCAGAGAGTGAATCACATACTTCAAAATTGAGTTCCAAAGTGTGTGCTTTTGCATGGCATGTGTGTGTGTGCATGCCTCAAATGTGCATTTCAACAGAAGGTTATCCTATAAGGCAAAATGGAGAGAAACCTGGAAATCTTTGTTACCCAAGCAGAACTGCATTCCCATCCTACGGTGGGATGTTCCATAAAAATACCTACATAGAAAAGGTGGTTAACTATGGGCCATATGCTCTTCCTTACTTAAAATATGAAGTGTGACACTTAATCTCTATAAACAACCCTGCTGTCCCTGACCTAAGACAGACAATGCTAGGACAAGGAGATTTTCAGTCTTCTGAACCTTTCCCCCAGGGTGAATCTCCAAGCTGATGAATTACCTGGAAATAGAATTGCCTAGCTTCCTATTATAAAATAAATAAATAAATAAATAAGCAAATTCATCACATGCTTAGGGCCCAGAATATCTTCATTCAGTGTAAACATTGCACCTTTGTCTGAGCACCGACCAGTCTTAGTGTTATTTCTTTCTTGGATTTCTATTGCAATCTGAGTCTTCTAATGGGTAATAATCACATATATGAAACTACTATCAGTTTAAGGACAATGACAGCCTATGGAATGAATGAATGAATGAATGAATGAATGAATGAATGAATGAATACAGTCTACCATGTCTAATTTTATGACACATGTAAGACACAACAGGTCTTTTCTACTTACAGGGCACTGAAGAATGGTAGAAACCAGAATGCACAGAACAAAAGCCATAGCATTGGGGTGCATGAGACCCAAAACTGAGTTGAAGAGCACACAGTACCTATGGCAAGTTGTGAAAGAGGAAAATTCTAAACCCCTGCCTAAAAATCCCAACTAGAAGCAATGATATGTTCTCATCAAGAGGAGCACTAACTGCTTTGAAGTGGCACTAGAGATTGTCTCATATGTTATCACTATAGTTCATATTGATTCATTCTCTGTAGCTGAATTATCTTTAAAAAATTTATGGTGCATTTTTATGGCAATAGCCAATCATGCATATCATTAGTGTGCATAGCAAGAAGTTTAAGACAAGAGGAGACTGATGGCTTTTCAATTATTGATGTAAATGAATTGCCAAGTGTAGCTAGTTTAAGAAATGCAATAAAGAGCAAAAGTCAAATCTCTGGCTCTGTGCACACACACACACAACTACACTAAACAAACTCATATTTCATCTGAGCAGCAAGTGAAGAAGGCAATTAAGTTACTTAAAATTTCAGACACCTCTGGAATTTTACGTCGTGAAATTAAATTAGAAAAAAAAAAAAGAAACTGTCATTGGCATTTAAAAGAGGGATACTCAGAATTTCAACTTGAGATGATGCTTGAGACATCATCATATTCAACCCTGCCCTGGGCAGAAATCCCTTCAGTGCCCCTAGGCAGGTGTCACCAGGCTGATCAGAGACTGGCTCTGACTAGAGATTGGTGGCCATTGCCACTCACACAATGGAAGTCACTTTATGAAGAAAGAAAGCTTACCAAGTTAAGAAACAGATTATTTGTCCACATGTAATGTGGTTTCACCATTGACAGGGAGACTCAGGTTTCCCTGAGCAAATCACTTACTCTCTATAAACATTGTTTTTTATCTTAAAAATGGAAATGATAATGAGATATGGGATTATTTTAGGGACTTCAAAGGTAGCACATATTACAGGAGTTATCAGCAAGCTGGGTTTATGTTAGAGCTGTGTTTATAAATAAGCATGTTGATGTTGGTAACATCCATCTCTATCTCAGGGCCATGGCCACAAACTGGACTACCTCACTGTCACCCCACAAAGTTCCATAATGAGTTTCCACTCTCCACATGAAGTATAGCCCTCTGTACCATCTAGCACCTTTCTGACTTGCTTTTACTCAATTCCATTCTCCATTATCTTTATTACCATTCCAAAATCTAATACTGTCCTCAGGCCACCATCCAGTCCCATCCACTTCATATCTACTAAACATCGTCATTCTTGTGTCATGAGGAACTAAGATATGACCTGTCTCAACTTCTAGTGTGTCCATTAACAACAAATGCATTCATATCCTTTACATCCTTGACTTTTCCTTCAAGTCTGGGAGATATATTCAAAATCAACTACTGACTTTTCATATGCTCTTTACATCAGCTCCTCCCCAAATCTAAAACCAAATCTTGAGCCCATATACCCATCCTAAGCTGTAGACCCAAATAGCTAAGTACCTGTTGGGCATCTTGACATATATGTTTAATAGAAACCCTTATTTAGCATATTTCAAATGCAATCCTAATTTCCGTTTCCAACCCAAACTCTTACGTTCGTATAGGGAATCTATCTCAAGCAGTATAATTTTATATCATTGAGATCTCCTTTTCCATATACCTGGTGTCCAATTGCAAAGTAATGTTAGTTTTACCTTTTGAACTATTTATTGACTCCTTTTACTTATCTCCAATGTAATAGCTCACTACCTTAATTCAATCTATCTCTGTGATGTGAACTACTACAGAAAACTCATTGCTAGTCTTGACTCCTGTCTTGCTACTTTAAAATCTAATCTCAAGGCCACACTAAGAGTTCTATTTCTCAAGGATGAAGTCAACAGAATTCAAAAGGTAAGCCTTTTAGAATCTGGCCCTGCTTACCTCTGAAAGCACTTTCTCTGCCTTATCCTCTCACTGTACTGCTGGCAGACTAAGTTTCATGCAGTTCCACTCTGTTGCCTTCAGTGATTTTGCACCATTTGTCTATTTCCTCGGCTGGTTCCTATTACTTATCTCCAACATATCAGCCTCCTGGAATCTTTCTGACACTCCAGACTGTGTTGGATGCCCTTCTACTATGTGTTCCTATATTTCTCAGTTATAGTTTTCTCTTTGTTTCTTTCCCACCAGAGTGTGAGTTTTCCCAGGGTAAGAGCATCCAGGGTCCTTTTTTTTTTTTTTTTTTTTTTTTTTTTTTTTTTTTTAAAGAAAGGATGGATCTAAAAATCTATCATTATAAACTATAGACATATTTATGTGTGTTGGACCATGAGCCTGAATGCAATCACCCACTGAAGTATAGTATCGAGAGAGGGCTCTGGATAGAACCATGGGGAACATAATCAAGATCCTTTTGTACATGACCAAGGCCATGAAAAAGCAGGAAGAGTAATTTTTAGGTGCACACAAGATTTCAGAGCAACAAGAAAGCCACAGAGAAAAGTGGAGACTGGATATAAAGGAAAGGGATTTTAATGTGAAGTAAGCTCACATTTGTAGAGGTACAGCATTTCCTTGATACCCAAACCAGGCAAAGACCCCTCCAAAAAGGAGAATTCCAACCAATATCCCTGATGAATATGGATGCCAAGATTCTCAACAAGATCTTAGCTAACAGGATCCAACAGTACATTAAAAAGATTACACCATGACCAGGTGGGATTTATCCATGGAATGCAAGGGTGGTTCAACATTTGCAAATCAATTAATGTGAAAGAACAAATCAATAGGAGAAGAGAGAAGAACCACATGGTCCTCTCAATTGATGCAGAAAAAGCATTTGACAAGATATAGCATCTGTTCCTGATTAAAACCCTTCAAAGTATAGGGATAGAGGGAACATTCCTTAACTTCATAAAATCTATCTATGATAAACCCACAGCGAATATCATCCTCAATGGGGAAAAACTGACAACCTTCCCTTAGATATCTGGAACACAACAAGAATGTCCACTCTCACCACTGTTGTTCAACATAGTAATAGAAGTCCTAGCAACAGCAATCAGACAACAAAAAGAAATAAAAAGGTATTCAAATTTGCAATGAAGAAGTCAAACTCTCTCTCTTCACAGATAACATGATACTTTATATAGGAAACCCAAAAGATTCCACCCCCAAACTATTAGAACTCATACAGCAATTCAGTAATGCGGCAGGATACAAAATCAATGTACAGAAATCAGTTGCTTTCTTATATACTAACAATGAGAATATAGAAAGGGAAATTAGAGAATTAATTCCATTTACGATAGCACCAAGAACCATAAGATACTTGGGAATAAACCTAACCAAAGAGGTAAAGGTTCTGTACTCGACGAACTACAAAACACTCATGAAAGAAATTGAAGAAGACACAAAAAGATGGAAGAGAATTCCATGCTCTTGGGTCAGAAGAATAATCATTGTTAAAATATCTCTACTGCCAGAGCAATCTATACTTTCAATGCCATCCTGATAAAAATTCCACCAGCATTTTTCAAAGAGCTGGAACAAACAATCCTAAAATTTGTATGGAACCAGAAGAGCCCCTGAATTGCTAAGGAAATTTTGAAAACAAAAACAAAAACAAAAACAAAAAACAAAAAAAACTGGGGTCATCATGTAGCCTGATTTCAAGCTTTATTACAAAAGCTGTGATCACCGAGACAGCATGGTACTGGCACAAATATAGCTAATCTATAAAGAGAGTTATCTGCCTGTATTTGACAAGAATGACAAATAAGAGAAGCAAAATCAAGGACATTGAAGTTTAGTGTGGTATTTAAACTACACAAACGCACAAGCATCTTATTAGGATGAATTTGTCTGGGGAAGGAAGAAGCAAAACAAAAGAAAATTGCCCATCGCCACAAAGGAAGTAACACGTAATTAATAAGATTTACGAAACATTCAAAGGATGAATTTGGTCCTTGAACAAATCCTTTATATCCCATAAAATTAGACTGAAAAATCACAGCATGTTAAGCATGACTATTGAAGGACCTTTTGTTCGGAGCTCCACCTCACACCAAAGCCTTGAGATTCCTTGATTCATTAATACCATTGGGTTTATTTTTACACAGGTTAAATCACCTGTTGTTACAATGTAGTTCTGGGTCATTACACAGTGAATTTTAATAAATTAAGCCTGCTGTCCTTTTCAAAAACAACACATGGGTCAACAGCTATGATTAAGTTGTCTATATTAATAAGTGGTTATCTCTAGAATAATTATAGTTTCCTCTAAGTGATTTGTATAAATGGGAAATATCTTTAAATAGTTTCACATTTTTTATGTCCTCACCTTTGATATGTCCTGTGTGATCAAATAGCTGTGTATGGATACCCAGGTGTTTTAACTTCAGTATTTAATTCAATCCCCTGAATCCTGTTTTTCCAACAAGGGAGCAGTATGGTAGAGTGGTTAAAGACATATCCCATGGAACAAACTACCTCAGAATCCCAGCTCTGTAACTAGTTCTTTGACCTTGAATATGTTGTTAATCTTTCCCTGACTCGGTTGTTTCTTTGTAACCTGGAGATAATAATAGCGCTTTTCCATTAGAGTTAGCCTAACTATTTAATAAGTTAATGTATTTATAAAGTGCTATACAAGGAAAATGTTTAGTAAAGTTCTTAGAATGGAGTCTGGTACAGGATAAACATTTAAGAATTTATGATGATTTTGATAATTTTGGTCCTCTTATTTACATTCAACAACATCACTTGCTTATTGTCTTACAGTTTTTATTTCCTCAATAACAAGTGGTAGATCAGAGGGGTTCCAAAATGGTGATATAGGAAGACCCTGAACTCTCCTCCTCCTATGGACATGGTGAATCTACACCTATATATTGAACAATTCCTCTTAAAGAAGAACTAAGGGCTCAATGAAAGTCTTTACAACAGAGGTCAGAAGGACCACATAGAGAACCACAGGATACATGGCAGATGGGAACCCCATTTCCACTCTGGAGGGATAGAGGAAAAACAAGAGGGAATGACTGAAGGGGGTTACAAAATGCTTTTAAAGCACATGAAGTGAATGATTAAATTTATTGCAAGGAGATAATGGAGAGAAGTAGTACAAGACTTCACCAACTAAATGATACATTAAATCGGTCTTTGAAATGAAAACCACTTTTTTTTTTCAAAATGAGGAGAATAATATTCTGAAATATATCACTCAATAGTCTCAAAAACCATTAGACTGTAAAAGGGACATTTAGAGGGTGAGTCCTGAAGTCCACAGAGACCAAGCTAAAGGCAGCCAGGGGCCTGGTTGTAAATATATGGAGTCCTTGAGACTAAGATGGTGTACTTTGTCATGTGATTCCTGAGGATATAAAAACTATCAAGAATCAGAATCACACGATACACTTTCACTTTAGAAAAACTGCATGAGAAAAATCAACCAGGAAACTCTAAGAGAAGGAGAGAAACTAAACCAGAGTAGGGTCCACGGGGATGATGAAAGGGGAACTGGCTGAATAAATCTACCAATAGTAGAATTCAAGAGGACTCAGAAGCTAATAAAATGTAAAAGTGGAACAGAAGGAAGAGACTGGGATGAGTCCATGATTTCTAGTGGAATGACTGCCTTATGCCTTTAGAGATAAAAGCAGCAGGTTTGTAAAGAAAGAGGACAATTTCGGTTTTGCATATGACAAACCCCTGGGTGGATGGGACATCCCAGGACCGATACTCATGGGATGGGTTGTGGAAATAAAGTTCTGGAACACAGCAAGAATTCAGAACAGAGGCTTCACATTTTAGAGCTGTTAAATAGGAAAGTTTGAAAAGAAACCAATGTACTTAATATTTAAGATATTAGTTTCACTGGATTAATGGATGGTAGGGTTGAGGTAAACCCTCCTTAAAAAAAAAAATGAAGGGATTTAAATCCAAGATTTGTAATAAAATAAAAAGTGTTTTTAAAATAAAGATTTTATTTATTTATTTGAGAGAAAAAGCACACAGGAGTGGGGAGGGGCAGAGAGAGAGTGAGAAGCAGACACTTGGCTGAGCAGGGAGCCAGATACGAGGAGATCCCAGGACCCGGAAATCATGACCTGAGCCAAAGACAGATGCTCAACTGGCTGAGCCACCAAGGCACCCCAAGAGAAGGTTTTTTAGAATAAAGAGAGAAATTCATATAATGAAAGTATACTATAAATTCAAACATACTACATAAATGGTCTTCAAAGAGAACAGTCTTGGGATTTGGGCAACCTTCTTAAAGCCCACTCACCCTGTGCAGACAGTAACTGGGAGAAGACTCCAGAAAGCATGTCTCTTACTTAACTTCATATATGTCTTTTAGGGAACAGGTATAGAAAAATAAACAGGTTTCCAATTTTCCAGATTTACCTCCATTTCTAACACCTGTATAAAGGTTTCTGGGAGGATACAAGCATCTTAAGAGTCAGAGCACCCAGTCCTGGCATTTATAACCCCCAGCCTTATCCTCCACTGGTTCGAAGTCCCATGGAAGGTCTCTAGCTTCTTTTGTTCCCACACAGGCTCATACTTAATGAGGACTGTATTTCTTGTTTAAATTCTAAAGTTTGTTTCTTACTGAAAACAAAGGGAACAGAAAACAAGCAATACTAAGTGCTGACAAGTCCCTGGAGGCATGCAGCTCTCTTGTTCTTTAAAAGCTCTCAGTAGCCTTTGTGGAATTACCAAGGTTCATTCCAGAGACAAATAAAAAATATAGTTCTGTAGTGACAACTCCATTCACCTTTAAAGAAAAAAAAAATCAAGAAAACAAGAATAACTTAAAAGTCTAAATGTTTTGGTTTCAGGCTATATTTTACTTTTCGTTCCCCTCCAATCAATCTTGAAAACCTATTTTAACTTTTAAAATATAAGACTACAAGATATCAAAGGAAGAAACCCTCACCTAAAAAAATAGAATGTAACTATTGAAAAGCCAACTTTACAATGATGGGGTTGTTATGCCTGTGATTTAACCTAAGAAGAATACTGTTGGTCCATCCCAGTTTGGATCCTGTATGAACTAATTTCTTATAAAATGACCTGTTTGGGGTATCTGGGTGACTCAGTGGGTTAAAGCCTCTGCCTTCGGCTCAGGTCATGGTCCCAGGGTCCTGGGATTGAGCCTCACATCGGGCTCTCTGCTCGGTGGGGAGCCTGCTTCTTCTCCTCTCTCTCTCTGCCTGCCTCTCTGCCTGCTTGTGATCTCTGTCAAATAAATAAATAAAATCATTAAAAAACAAAACAAAACAAAACAAAACAAAACCTACCATGTTGACCCAGAATTCCTCAACTGCTTTTCTCTCAGAGAAACATCAGAGTTTAACCGACAAGCAACAACAACAGTACAGCTAGGAAAATAATTTCCAATATTGGCCACTGGGAGCTCTTTCGGTTAACTTTATGTCCCTTTTACATTCTCCTATCATTGTGCTGTATTCTGACACTAGAAGACACTAGGAACATAAATAAATAGAAAGGTAGTTTAAGTAAATACATAGATGACAAATAGATATTTCCACCTATCTCTCTCTATATATCTATGCCTATACCTATCTGTCGATCTACTGTCTATCTTGTCTAAGTTCTAGAATCAGCCATTTCTCCAAGAAGCCTCAGTTCCTTTTATTAAAGAAGAGTTTTAGAACCCAGGATCTAGGCCCTTGGTATGCGACTGGATACTGAGGTGTTGCTGTCTCTAGGCCTGCTCAGCTAAAAGAACAAAAACATGCATATGTATAAACTAATTTCTGTACATACAGAAAAGCATAAATAACCCTATGTGTCACCATCTACTAAACATGAGTTCATACAGATGTCTTCAGCTCTAATCCATTATTATCACATGCTAATTTTATCCCTTATTTGTAACCTCCAGTTCTAACAATGAGAAACCTGGCTCCAACCTTCTTCATTTATTTAATTGTTCAAATCCAGTATACATGTACAGCAGTATTGGAAGTGTCAACCTGCACCCCTATGAGAAAAGAATGTAAGCTAGAATGCAGTGCTTGTTTGCAGTTCCTTTTGCCTTTAGCCTTATCAAGTTACTTCTGAATTACGTAGGTCAGTACTTACTTCCTCTATATTCTCCAATAAGGTTCTTCCATAAATTTGCAATGTAAGTAGATAGTTTTGTCACATACAGCATTCTACCTTAGGAACCTCTGATTGCGTAAATATATTTTCTTTTCAATTTGCATGCATTGTTTCATTCCTTCTGCTGTACATTTCTATGGGCTATGAAATACATAGTGACATATATCCAACATTACAGTATCATTCAAATTAATATCACTGCCATAAAATAACCCCTGGTGTTTCATCAATTCAGCCTTCTCCCCAACCCTTAAAGCCCTAAAATCACTGACTTTTACCTGCATTATAAATTTGCCATTTCCATAATGTCATATAAATGGAATCATACAAGATGTAGCCTTTTAATTCTGGCTACTTCACTTAACAATATGCATGTAAGATCCTTCCATGTCTTTTCATGGCTTGATAGTTCTTTTTTTTTAATCATAGAATAGTATTTCATTGAGTGGACATACCTCAGTTGGTTTATCCATTTACTTATTTAAGAACACCTTGTTTGCTTCCAGCCTTAGATAAACTACAATAAACATTTTCAAGCAGGTTTCTGTGTGGACATAAGTGTTCAACTCATATAGGTAAATGTCTAATATCAGGATTGTGGGATCTTATGATGACCCCATGTTAATCTTTTTTAAAAACTGCCCAACTATTTTCCAAAGAGATTTTCTTATTTTACATTACCACCAGCAATCAGAACATGGCCCCTGTTCTGAATTCATGCCAATAACTGTTAGGGTCTTTTTTTTTTTTTTTTTCCTTTACCTATTATAATAGTTATGGAGTGAGATCTCATAGATAGTGCAATTTGAATCCCATAATGAACACTTATATTGAGCATCTTTTCATATACTTACATACATTTGTGCAATTTTGGTAAGCTATCTGGACAGATGTTTCACACTTTGCTTAATTGAGTTGTTTTCTTCTTATTTTCAGAGTTCTTTGTATATTTTGAATACAAGACCTTTATCAAATATGTGCTTTGAAAATATATCTTCAGTTTGTGGCTTGTCTTTCATTTTCTTAACTGTGTCTTCTATAGACCAAAAATTGTTTTTAATTTAAATAAAATCAAATTTATCAATTATCTTAAAGATCATGCTTTTGGTGTTATATCTAAAAAAATCATTGTCAAGGCATAACTTTCTAGATAAATTATTTTTTTCTAGGTGAAAACAAGTATTGGATATACTAATCAGAGGGGACCATATCTATTATAATAAGAATTTGGCTACAGTTTAGTTATGTTTAGGTTAGGCATTACTGAGAAACAAGGTATAACTATTTGCTAATTGCTTTCCATATCTAGGACAAATATGTATCCTTGAACATTAGGTTTTATTGTTTTTCCTTTAGCTTAACATATTATAAGGACTAGTGTGAAGGTATATAGATATTTCTTCCAGTACTTTTCTCATTTTTTTCCCCTGATTGCTATTGGCCAAAGACTTCTCTTGGCTTAAGTTTTAAGAAGACTTGGGGAAAGTTTAGCTCACAGTTTAAATTGGACTCATATGGTCTCTGCTCCAGTTATTCTTTTTGCTTGTAGGGATACTGAGACCATAGCTAATTCTTTGATTATTCTTGAATTATACATAGTGTAAGTCTACTGACTTTCAGATCAACTATAATTTGATTGTATGCTGGGGAATTTTCTGGGACTTCTGAAAGTAGTTCTGCAGTACATTTTATCTGGTAGTTCCATTTGCAAATAGTTCTCTACCTATTAAATTTGCCAGGTTTTTGTTTTTTTTTTTTTTTTTAATCAAACAGAAGAGGAACTGTTCTCCTGTAATAGTCCTAAAGTAAGTTTCATGTTGAAACATGGAAAAGTGCTTAGGGCAGTTAGAATTCTTCCTACTTGAGTGGATTATGACAATCTATGTTAGTGGCATCAATGGTAGATGCAGTGATATTTATGTAAAACAAGAAAGCTATATAGCTGGACCCTCATCAAAACTATCCATCCATTTTCCATGGAAATACACTTCTATAATTTTGAATAGAAACAAGAAGGAAAAACAGAGTCAAAACTAAAGTTACATGAAAGTAAGAAAGAGTAAACAAACATTTTCACTGCAAGAATATTCATCCACATAGCACACCTCCAAATCAATAGGTCTAATTACAGTTATGTATAAGGCCTTACAATAACACAATAAATTCATAAAATAAAAATTATATGCTTTTGAATAAATATTATTAAATTTATCATTCTAGAAAATTGAGTCTTACTTATGCTTCAGACTAATTCATATACTAGTCACAGAGAATCTGAAAATGAAACTAAGAAAACAGTTATATTAACAATGTCATAAAATTAAATATTTGGAAAATGAAACTAAGAAAACAGTTATATTAACAATGTCATAAAATTAAATATTTGGAAGTAAACTAAACAATAGAAGTACAGGATTTGTCTGCTGAAAGTTATAAAACATTGCTGAGAGAAACGAACAAAGATTTAATTAATGGACATCCCATAGTCATATCTCTTAAAATTTAATATCACTATAATAATAGCAATTCTTTCCATTGATGTATGGATTTCATGAAATCCCTTTGTAAACCTTAGTAGGATTTTCTGCAGTAATTGACAATCTGATCTTAAACGTTCTATGGAAATGCAAAGAATCCAAATAGTAAAAAAAAAAAAAAAAAACCTTTAAAGAGAAGAAAAATGTTGGAAGACTTATGTTACTTGAGTATAAAGCATATTATAAAACTGCAGTAATTAACATAGTATAGTATTGGCATAAGGATGGGTATTGAGATTAATGGAGCTGAATCGATAGTTCACATCATAATTAAACTCTAAAGTTTAATTTATATTTGATCAATTTTTAACCAATGTGCCAAGACAACTCAATAAGGAAGAGTAATCTTTTCAATAAATGATGCTGGGACAGTTGGATATCATAGGCAAATGTACACACACACACACACACACACACACACACACTTAACCCCTACCTCACACCATATACAAATATTAAGTCAAATAAGTAAATCATAGTCTAAATGTAATAATACTATAAGAGAAAACATAGGAGAAAAAATTCTTGACTTTGAATTAGGTAAAGAACTTTTTAGATACCAAAAGCATGAGCCATAAAATAAAAATGGTATTGATGATCTTTCCATATGCTTTTTAACCATTTGAATATAATCTTTGATAAATGTCTAAACAAATCCTTTGCCTATTTTTGAGTTATTTTTTTCCAAATTGCTTAGCTAAAGGCACCTGGATAGCTCAGTTAAATGTCTGACTCTTGGTTTCAGTTCAGGTCATGATCTCAGGGTCAAGGGATCAAGCCCTGCATCAGGCTCTGCACATTTCTGCATCTGTCTCTATACTCAGTGTGGAGTCTACTTGAGATTCTTTCCCCTCCTCCGTGTCTCCCTCCCCCAACTCACACACACACTCTCTCTAAAATAAATAAATACATAAAATCTTAAAATAAAATAATATAAATTGTTGAGCTAAGAGTTATTTGTATATTCTAGATATGATAATAAATATTACCATATATCTTAATAGATATACGATAATATTTTGCACATTTTGTTGTCTTTTTACTTTGTCTTTCGACAACATTTTCCAGCTTTGACAAAGTTCAATTTACCGTTTTTTTTTTTTAATTATTGTACTTGTGATTGCAGTGTCATATCTGAAGAAACTTTCCCTAACCCAAGGTTATAAAGATTATACCTATTTTCTTGGATTATTTTATTGTTTTATATTTACATTTAGGTCCTTGATCCTTTTTAAGTTACTCTTTGTCTATGGCTTTATATATGAGTTCAAACTCAATTTATTCCATGTGACTATCCAATTGGCTCAGTACCATGTGTTGAAAAGACTGTTCTTCCCCTGATTTAACTATCTTGAAAAATCAATTGACAATATATGCATGGGTTTATTTTTGGATCCTTCAATTCTATTCCATTTATTTCTACATCTATTCCTATCCTTTGTCAGTAACTTTTAACTTGTTTTATTTCCTTTCTTTTGCTTTCTTAAAATTGAGTCCTTTTTTTTTAGGTACAGTAATTCATTTTCAAATATCCATACAGTATTAAAATGCATTTGAGGTTGTGATCTTGTTTCTAATTACCAATCTACTGACTATGAATAAGCTAGGCATTTAAAAAGAAAAAAAGAAAAAACAAACATTTCAATTTTCACTTTGGTTTTTATTTTATCCCAGGAACTACTTAGAAACTCATTTTGTTGTATTAACACACACATATATATTTTGGTATTGTTTATTTGCTTGATTGGTTATTTTGCTTTCATTTTGTTGTCAACCATTATTTTCTTTTGTTTTTTTCATTCTGGTCAAAGATAAGTTCTGTATAATCTTAAATGACTGGAATTTGTTATAAATATCTCTTTGATATAAAAGACCACCCTATGAATGGTTTCCTGATTGTTGCTATGAAGAGTCTTGTGAAGAACACTTACCCTGAAACCGATATTTAAGAGTCTTTAGTTACTAGAGATTCTGTCATGTCTCAGAAAAGTTATTCACACTTCCAGCATCAAAAAATGTTTTCATAGGAACATAACTCAAACCACCCTTTGCTTGGGGGCCCTGAAGCTCACCTCCAGCTTCACTACAAGAAATGAACATGGATCTAGAGTTCCCATTCCTAAGTACGTGGAGCTAATATTGATGCTCTTTTGGCATTGAATCTCTAGACCCTGATAGTGATATCAAATTCCTAGGACAGTGCAGCCTCACCTCCCCCTCACCAGTAAGTGCTTCCTTTCCACTTTTCTCTTTATTAAATGAAAATATATAGTTTAATGTATATGTGTGCATTTATGCATTTTTTATAGCAGCCTACGCATTTACAGCAAAAAGGGGAATATTTAGGCCTATGCCCAAATTACCCTTTTAACACAAAAGCTTAGGGAATTGTTTTTTTAAATACATGGTGCAGATTGATCTACTAAGATTTGATGCCTTTTGCACAAAAATTGATCTATAGTTCTGTCTTCATCCCAGAGTTTAACGAATTTATCTATTTTTTTTTCCTTAGAGAAAGAATATCATTGAAACCTGATTTATAAATCTCCAGTGTGATAATTAAAGTTGGTATAAATATTCACTGTAGATGTAGATTGACTGTGCACAGTGGAGCTTAAGGTATTTCCCCAATCACAGCCCAGGATATACTCAATTTTACCTACTATTACATTAAATAGTTATTTTTAGTTATATAAGACTTTCATTTATAACATTTTTCCTTTCTCTTACCACTGCACCTGTATACTTCACTGCATCTACTGGGGTTAACAAAAATTCTCTTTGAAATTGAATCTTCTTTGTCAGCTAAAAGGAAAACAAAAGTAGGTACACCGTGTGCTAGAAGTAGAAATTGGAGGGATGTAACATTTAAATAAGGATAAAAATGTAGCATTATCTCTCTCTATATATATATTTCTGTATGTTTTGTAATACATATTATCTATAGAATCAAATAAACTAGACAATAATTATTCTTTTTTTTAAAGATTTATTTATTTGAGAGAGAGTGAGAGAAAGAGCGTGAGTGGGGTGAAGGGCAGAGGAAAAAGCATTCTCTGCCTAGCAGGGATCCTGGGACTCCGGGAATACCACCTGAGCTGAAGGCAGACCTTTAACTGACTGAGCCACCCAGGTACCCCAATAATCATTCCCTTTTAATTGAACAAGATCTATGTACAGATTGGTTCATAACTTATAAAAAGCCACATAGTATATTTGATTCAAATATGGTTTTACTCCATCCTTTCTATTGTATCTACTGCACTGCCAATAAGAATGACTAATTTCTGAACTTCATAGTGCAATTAGTCTCTGTCTCCAACTGACATCACTGAACGTAGGATTTGTTCAGCCTCTGATTCAATTATTCACTACAGTGACTAGATGTTTGCTCCTTCTTTCAGCCCTGGAACCCTAAAAATACTCTGCTTACCGCTCTTACAGTAGATGTGGTATATTAAATTATTGTTCAACAAATATTCACTGCCTCCTTTTGACCTACATGGCAAGAATATACTTCTGTACTTGTCTTATGTTACGCATAGATGTGTGACTAGCTTTGGCGAATACGGTGCTAGTGAACACTATCTAAATAGAGGCTTAAAATAATCCTGCATAATTGTGCTTTGCCAAGACAAGAATATAGCATGGGTAGCCTATTTAATGAACTCAAATAGGCCATAATTAAATATAAAAGAGAAACATATCTCAAAAAGAACTGTAGGTACAGTTTTAGTATATAGAGTTGATTAGAATCAAATCATGGGAAAGTTACAAACTTTTCTGAGAAAGGTGTATTTGCAAATAGTAGAGTTCTAGACTATTTAAGTCATGATATGACTTTGGTCCTCAACTTATAACAGGCAAGAATCAGGCTAAGAAAACTGTTCAACTATCAGTAAGAAAATGTTCTCCATGGACTTTTCAGGAGCGGCCCGGTAGGATGAAGGCAGAGGGAGAATGTTGCAAAATGGCAGAGTCAAGAGGTATAGAAAAAAATACACTGGGGAGTCCCTCTGAAGAAGCAGAATCAGGACTTAATCGAAGAACCTTTCCTACCTTCAGTATAAAGGTACCTGGGAAATCTGACCACTGAGATTTTAGGATTTCTATGGCTAGTGAGTGCTAGTAGCCTCTCAACATTCCCCTTTCTAACACGAGTTTTTATTGAGATAATAACTTCTATGTTTCTCTATTCTTTGTTGTATATTTTTTGCCAAAATATACTTGTTTTTATAGTTTATGAGCCTCTACTCTTCTTCCCCCCACCTTTTTTTAAGGAAGTAAAAGCATAGCCAAATGTTACTTGGTATAACTTTCAAAATGAAACTGTGGAATGGGTGGTACCTCTTCATCTCCAGAAGTTTCTATGGTTGTGAGTACATCCTGATCCTTCTGAATTAAGTTATCCTTTGTAGGAACCTGAGTGGTGGTACATCTGAAACTAATTCAACACTGTTTGTCAATCATATTAAAAAAAAAAAAAAGAAAGAAAAAATGAGAAAAATAAGATGGAAGATGAAATTAAGTAGAAAAGAAAAATACTGTGGAAGGATTAATAAGACCAAACTTTTGTTTCCTCATGGATAACCAAAGAGAACCTGATAAGGAAGATCATGAATCACTAATGCTATAATTACAAAAGAGCTGTGTCGCTGTCTACTCCAAACACCGCTTGTTCAAGACACCATGCAGCAGTGGGTATAACTGCACAGTTTAGACATTTTGAGCATTGCCTTAAAATAAACACTAAGTCTAGTTGCCCAAGTTAATACTACTGAATATACTGAAAAAAATCCTGTCAAGGCAGGGTGTAAATTCTAGATGCCCTGAGTCAGGAATATGTCAATGAGTCATCTCATCTACTTCTTATACTTGATTTATCAATACACTTCCTCTTAATCAAATCACCCTTCAGACATCCTACCCTGTTATTCCTGTTCTTATATCTATTTGATATTATCTTCTCTGAAACACAACCATAATTGCTATGGAGAAAAAGTAATTGGAAAATACCCCATATATTGTTATTTCAGGATCTCAAAATACTTAACAAATACTTAATAAACATATCTTGGATCCTCATCATTGAAATTAATATAATACAACACCTGACTTCATTATTTTTACAGTCTAGCAAGGGAAACAAATGTATAACTAAAGAAGTATTATAAAATATGTCAAATTCTATAATAGAGATACATAAAAAAAAGTTAGTCTAATGAATTTGTATAAAAATTATACATACACAAATATAAATGCATATACATATTATGCATACACACATATGTGTAAGAATAAAGAAAGAAAAATGTGGTACTTATACTCTACATTTTGTATGGGAAGATGTAATGTCATAAAATTGTCAATTACTCTAAATTTGCCATGTAATTTTTTTTCCCAGATAAGTTGCATTTTAACTTTATCTGAAAAAAAAACAAAAACAAAAACAAAACAAAACAAAAACCCCCCTAGAGATCAAATAAAAAATTAAAAAAGAAAATACTAGCAAATGAATAACTCCCTTACCCTTATAGATAATACCTAAATATACTGATTTTGTATTTATAGATGATTAGAACAGAGTCATCAATTCTGGCATTATTAACATTTTGGGCCAGATAATTATTTATTGGGAGGGGACTGGCTTTTCTGTGCATTTTAAGATACTTAGTAGCATCTTTATCTCTACCAATCAGAGGACACTAGCACTGATTGTTAAAGAAAAAAAAAATATATCCAGACATTGCCAAATGTCTCCTGGAGAGCAAAAAATCACTGCCTTTAAACCACTGATCTAGATCTTTTGTTAAAATGCAAATAGATCATACCTCACTCCTTGAGATTCACCAATAATTTGTCAACACATTTAAAGTCCAATGTCATTACCCTGTCCAACAGAACCCTACACAATCCAACTCCAGTTGTCTTTCCAACTTTACTTTCAATGATTGCTCCATTATCCCTGCTCTATAGTTGTCCTAGCCCTTGCTGTTCCTGGAGAGGCCAAGCATGTCTCCCCTTCAGATCCTTTACCTTGATGTTCCCTTCCTCTGGAATGTTCTTTCTCAAGAAATTTCTATACATTCACTCTAACTTTCACCTCATCACCCTATTATTTTCTGTTTTTCCATTAGAATATGAACTCTGTGAGGACAAGTGCTTCATGTTGTTTGCTGCTATAATTTTATGACCTAAAAGGGTGCCTTGAATGTAGAAGGCATTCAACAAAACATCTGGCAAGGGAAACAAATGTATAACTAAATAAAAATTTTTGAAAGAATAAATAAATTTCTACAAATCAGTAATGAAATAGGTAATTTTTAAAAAGAGGCAATTAATAAAGTTATATACAATAACCAGAGAAATACAATTTTAAGGAAGTAGATTCTATATCAAATATATATACATGGCAAAAAATTCCAAAATAATTTTTGTAGGCAGTGATGAAGGTAAACAAAAATCTTATATACAGTTACTAGAGCTGTTCAATGTTATAAAATGTTTCAAATGCAAAATGGGAAAAAATATTATAGTTGAAAAAAATTATAGTTAAAAATGCATATGCTCTGTCATGTCATATTTTTGTTGTTGTTGTTGTTAAGATTTTATTTACTTGACAGAGAGAAGGACACAACAAGAGAGGGAACACAAGCAGGGGGAGTGGGAGAGGAAGATGTAGGCTTCCTGCCATGTAGGGAGCCCGATGTGGGGCTTGATCCCTGGCATCATGACCTGAGCCGAAGGCAGCTGCTTAACTGACTGAGCTACCCAGGCTCAGTCATATAACTACCCAGGCTCAGCTCATATAACTGATATGAGATACCCGTGTCATATCATCTTTTTAAAAGAGACTTAACTAATTTAATTTATAGGTAAGTTCCCTTAGGAAATGTACATTTGTACATGGAGATGTATTTAATGAGAACCATTGCTCAATTTTTAGTAATAAAGCAAAATTCAGAAAATCTACCAAAACTCAATCAATATTCAAGTACATAAAAATTTTATGTTAGACTACTATATCTACAAAATGGTACATTTTATATAGTTACAGGATTAATCAATCTTAACATAATATAATCTTAAAATAATATAAAGTTATGAAAATAAGTCATAGAACAATTAATTTATATTTGTCTTATGTATTTCACTAAGGTAAAAAAATAATAATGCTATAGAGTGTTTATTAAAAAATATGCAGAACATAAGAATATGGAAGGGATAATACTCATTAAACTCACAATAATGATCACATCTGAGGAAGATCAAAGGTTATCCCTGTGGGTGAGAACTCAGAAGGTTTTAATCCCAACTGTGCTCTGCTCACTCTCTTTTTAAGAAGAAACAAAATTATAAAGCGAATATAAAAGTATTATTTGTTATGAATGAGAATACATGGGTGATATACCATTACATAGACTTATTTTTTGTTTGCATTTTCCAAAAAAAATTGAAGTACAGTTGACATACAATGCTATATTAGTTTCAGGTTACAACTTCGTGACTTGACAATTCCACACATTACTCTGCTACCATAAGGGTAGCTACCATCTGTCACCATATAACATTATTAGAATATCATTGTCTATATTCCCCAAGCTGTACTTTTTAATCTCTTTGTGGTTGTGTTTTAAAGGAGAATAAAATAAAGTGTTACACGTTCGGTTCAATATTTATTAAATGATCATTATTTGCCAAGCAACATGTTAGATGCTAAAGCACAGAGTGGGACCATCATTTGCATACAGAAGAAATTGAAACTGGATCTGAATTAAGAGTTTACCCTGAAAAAAATGATAAGATAAAGAAAACAGAAACATCATTACTAAGAGTGGAAAGACCATGAATATCTCCATACTTCCTGAGGTACTTTAAGATGAATACTATCTTAGTATAGCCAAAAAAAAAAAACAATGCCGTGCTAAAATTTCTTCAAAGAGTTGTGAGGAATTCACAGATGATTGCAAATGAGGAGTTATCAGAATCTTTGCTTGGTTCACCATTATATCTTATACACTTCTGAAATATTTTAATATATGATAAATGATTCATCAAGGCTCAAAATATTAAGGAACATCTCTGGATATGCTAGAACATAGGAGACTACAGATACTAATTTAATAATTGACTTTGGTATTTTTATGATTGCTCTGTTTACCTTAGATTGAATTAAGTTTCTAAGGTTAAGATTGAGCCAAATTGACATACATTTCTTACAAAAACATAAACAAAATATAAGGGTAAATTATAGCCAGCACACCTCTTTCTGCAGTCTAAGCAGGTGACAAAAAAAAAAAGAAGTCAAGAATGTTAGAAGCATAAGCTAAAAGAGGTTTGTTAACAACAATACGTGAATACTTGGCTAATCACTTGGGTTTTATGGAGAACACTTTTTTCAAACTATTTTCTCAGTCCATATGAAAATGGCCCCTTCTTTGTGATATCAACTAGGCAAAAATTATTTGTTCTTCAAACTATTTCAATTGTTGTACAATTACAGAATCTAATACAAATAACATAGAAAACTAACATTCATTCTGAATTTTGTTGAGTGCAAGAACCAATTGTTTTTTCTTGGCTGGGGCATTCTGTCTAGCTCTTACTTCTCAGCTTAATAGCAAAATACTCATCTCTGTTTCTCCACAATTGATGTGTGAACTAAGGCAAATAACTATAAATCCAACCTCCAAACAAATATTATGACCCTACAACCACTGAGTTATTATTTAGATCTTTCAGAATGTAAGTCTGGGGGTTCCTTTTACTTGTTGTCTCTTACTAGTGCTGGTAGATTGCCACAGCATATTTCTTGAGTAAATAAATCAATCTTCTTGAAATCTGACTACTGTAACCGAAAGTCCATTGTTTTTGGTATATATGTTGTGTATGTACTTACTTGGATGAAGTATAAGTTTGTGGAAATTGGTTACATATTATAATGCTGATGATTACTACTGCATTGATAAGAATGTTAACTGCTGAAGAATCAAAAGTTGACAATCTTGAGAAATGTTGCTGCCAGGAAAAAGTAAAGGAACTTGCAAACAGAAGATATCAATTAGAGACAGGGTATGAAAGGAGAGAAAAAAAAAGGGAAGAAAATGGTGGAAATGAAGGAAAAAATTGAGAGAAATTGGAATGCCATTGACATCACCTATGCCAAGGAAATGTGCCAAGTAATCAAGAAACTATGTTTCACTTTACTAACAGACAAGGATACTCTCAATGTAAGAAACAGGTAATACAACCAAGTCCCTTACCCAGTTGCCATAGAGATACTCTCTCACGATACTTTAAAAAAACTGAAGACACTTAAAAATGAACAAAACTAGAAAGTAACATCTGTACACAGCTACTTTAAGAAGAAAACACAAAATGAGAATTAAAACAGTTCAGCTAAAGAAAATATCTTCCCAAGCAACAATAAAACAGGGAAAAACAAACAAGTGGACACAAAGTAACAACAGCAAAAACTGTAGCAATGTCCTAGGAAAAGTAAATAACTTAAGCATATGCAGATATAAAAGTTCTAAACTGGAGATTTTAAAAATAAATAAAAAAGTAATTAGTTAATGGGAAGGGAAATTGTGGGGAGGGGGCAGGAAGATGCGAAATAAAAATGTTGCACACTCAGGAGAAAAAGGAAAAAAAAAGTGAGGTCAGTAGAAAAGCATAAATTTCAAGGTGACTAAGGAAAAGTAGATTGTGTGGAAAATATACCGAGATACTGAGAAATGGCATGAAAAGAACCAAGAGTGTTGGGTCCCCCAGTAATGGGTCCATGGTCAAAGGAGCGAGACTGATACAAAGTGAAGGTCAAGCAAAGCTTTATTTTGTACCAAGCACCCAGAATCAAACCAACAAGCCCGGGCCACGCCTCTTACAGAGAGCGCGACCCCTCCCTGCCTCACAGACTAACTTTTATAGAGTAAAGGCCATGTGGTTGGGCTTGGCCACACACAGGTGGCGAATGAGATTTAACACACAGAGAAAGCTGCACAGTCCTGCTAGGTCACACACAGTGTCCAATTGAATTACAATTTACCCCATAGTAGCTATTTGAACTAGCATATCACCTTAGTCAGAATTGGCACCCAAAAGCCACCCAAAAGGTGGGGCCCACACTTCTTGGTAGCTAGGGAGACAGTATGCACGCTTTACTGATTGGATGTATCCACCTGAACAGACTCATCCCAGTATTTGGGCTGTTATCTCCACTTGACCTGACCCACCCTTGTATTTGGGCTTTGTTACCTGGGACTGGTTTCCCAGACTTGCTTTTAAGTAAGTTCCCCTAGGGGGCAAGGGCAGGGGCAGTTTAAGTTTTATTGCATAAACAACAAAATGGCTGTTCAACCAAGATGGGGCTGCTCTAGCTAAATAGGCCCTTACAAGAGAATAAAAAATAAAATTATAAAAGAAGTAAAACAAATCACATAGAAAGTGATAGGTATAAAAAAAGGCAAAAAAAGTCACATATGTATAACTGAATTTCTTGTAGAAGAAAAAGAAAACACTGAAACTTAATATTTAAAATTATAATCCAAGAAAAATCTGTAAAAATTAAAGGTCTGAATCTACACAGTATGAAGGCCCATTACAGAAGGAAAATAAAAATTGACAGAACATTCAACCCCAAAATATATCCTAGTAAAATTACTGCACTGTAAAGATGGGAGAAAAAAAAAGTTATTTGAGCTTCCAGGCAAGAAGACCAAGTCAGTTACAAAGAAAAGACAATCAAGTTGACATCAAACTTCTAGACAACAGCATAGAAAGAAGAGAACGAAGCAAAATTAAAAACAAAACAAAAATAAAACTTTGAGAACACAAATGGCTAACCTAAGATTTTCAAAGCAGTCAAGCTGTCGAGAAGTTATCAAAACAAAGAAATGCAGTACTCAGATTGCTCAACTCAGAAGACTTTCCTAGGATCCTCTGGAGAATAAATTTTAGTTTATTCCAAATATCCAAAATTCTTTTGAACCCTGCAAAAGACCTAATGGTAAGCAAAGAAATGCATTTAATTGTGCATATAAGATTAAAATAAAAATGGGGGCAAGAATGGATGAAGAGTAAAGGATATTATAAATTCTCACACAGTAGAAATGTAAGCAGAGTCAAGTTTCTTTTTTCCCCAGAAAAAGAAAGTGAGGTCATTGGGCTGCCTGATCTGGGTCTCACCACCTCCATCTGCCCTTCCAGTACAACTTCCCAGGAGGTGTACGAATTACAAAGAAATGCAAAAAATTTAGTAGTTAAGGATTCCAAGTGAACAAAAGGAATGCAAAAATTAACCCTTTCAACCAGGCCTGGAAATAGCCAACCCAAATCAGAGACAATAAATCAGTGGTGAACTCCCCTTGTTGTTTCAAAAGTAAGCAAGGCCCTACATTCCTTACCTGAGATAAAGAGCCCAGGAGGACTCAGTCCCTTTATTACCTGACCTGGGAGCAAGCCTGTTGCTTTTCCCTTTGTCTGACAGTTATCTGTCTTCATCATAATGTTTAAGTCCCATCCCCCACCAGCACAACTTTCATTAACATAACACGCTTTGTTATGCATGTAAAGGCAGGTCTTCTAAGAGATCTGATGCCCTTTTTTACTTGCAATGACAGAGCTTCCCTTTCTGATTATTCATCCTAAACTTAATTAAAAAGAACCTGGTCATCCCCACTCAGAGAGTCAGTTTTGAAAGTTACTCCCCATAATCTCCAAATCTGATGTGAACAAAGTTTCCTTTGGGTGACAGCTCCACCTGTGTGGTCTCTATCTGTAACTCACCAAGAAGTAGATTCACATTAGTTCAGTTAAAGAAATCAAGATTTTTTTAAACAGGAAGGGAACAGAGCAAGACGGGAGAAACTAGAATAAGCTAGCTCGTGACTGCACACAAGTCACAGGTAGAAATGAAATGGTGAGAATTGAAGCAGACAAATTAAACAGGAAAAGCATAAATAAGGAAAAAGGGTGCTAAGTCCAGTCCAAACAGTATTTTAATGTAAAGATAACTACTACATATACACAAAATGTCCTCAATATGAGATGTTGGTGTTCGTGGTTTTGGGTTTTTGTGTGTGTGTGTGTTTTCGTTTTTGTTTTAAAGAGAGTGCAAGAAAGCAAGAGAATGAGCCCCATAAGACAGAGACAGAGAAAATCAAAAGAGAAGGACAGGGAGACAGAAAGACTGCAAAAAGAACCACAGTGCATATAAATGTGCAAAGGAAAATAACACAGAAGAATATGATGCAATTGAGCTAAACATAACAGATATGTAAATAAATGTAAACATGCTATATACTTCCTCTGGCAAAGTGTATTGATAGCATGTTCTTTTGATAAAATATGTTGAGAATGCTGATTAATCTCTGTTGTCCTCCCAAAATTCAATAACCACAGTTGTACCATTAGAAAAACATTAGACAAACCCAAATTGAGGAACATTCTACAAAACACATGAACAGTACTCCTCAAAAATGTCAAGGTCACAAACCAAAGACTGTTAACTGTCACAGCCTGGAGAAACCTAAAGAGGCCTGGTAACTCAAAGTAATGGGGTGGCCTAGAAGGATACCGGAATAGAAAAAGAATATTAGAGTATAAGTGAGATAGAGAACTAGAAGGACTCCATAAAACCCTGCTTTTTGCTTCTTTTCCTGCTTCTATTCTTGCTAGGACCTGCCCTTACCTTACACATACCTCGTAAGGTAAATAATGTATGTCCTACCAGTAAAGGACAAGAAAGCAATGATTTCTTTAGAACAGATAACATCTTAGGAAAGCCCAGGTGAAAATGACCAAACAGAGCCATCATATGTGCATTCCAGACCACTGGACCTAGACCTCTCTACACCAAGAGCCCCAGCTCCAAAAAATAAGACCTGGGCCCTTACCTTTGCTTTAACCCATTCCTGGATGCTTAAAAGAGGACACTACACCAGGCCACAATCCTCAAAAAACCTCCATACCCCAAGCAAAGAAGCAGCTCTCTCCTTTCCTTTCTGAGTCTCCCAGACACTCTATGTGTACCTGTACTCTCTCTACACCTTCAATAAATTGTTTTGACCTCCCACTGGTTTGTGTTTGACTTCTATCCTGCGTGCAGCCAGAGACCCTTTTAGCTGGTCCTGTGGGACCCCGTCTGCGTCCTCAGACCCAGCCTGCTGGCATCAAAACTAGCAGAATTCAAAGTATGGATTTTAATTAATAATAATGTATCATAATTGGTTCATTAGAGGTAACAGATATACAATCGAAATGTAAAATATAATGGGGGAAATGGTATGGATATGCAGAAACCATCTGTTTTGTTTTTGTAACTTTTCTCTAAATATAAAACCACTGGAAAGCTTATTTAAGTTTTAAAAGAATAAGAGAATATTATAAATAATTTTCTAATAAATGTTTCCAATTTAGTTCGAATGAACTAATTTCTTGAAAGACACAAACTACCAATATTTCATTCAATATGAAATAAACTACATAGGATGACATCTGTTCAATAAATTGAATTCACAGTTTAAAACTTACAAAAGAAGAATATTTCTGAAATATTCTTCTTTATTCTTCTATATATAATATATATATTATATATATACATTATTTCAGGTCTGACTATTTATATATTATTGTATATGTTGTATTGTATATATATGTATTGTATATATATACACAATATTATTGTATAATATTGTATATATAATATATATACACAACATTATTGTATAATATTGTATATATAACATATATACACAATATTATTGTATAATATTGTATATATAACATATATACACACAATATTTCAGGTCCAACTGAAATATGTATATATGTAAATATGTATATATGTATACATGTAAATATGTAGATATAGAAAATATATAATATTTATAATATAATATATAGAATATTATATATAAATATATCAAATATATTTATTATGATATAATGTAATTAATATATGTTATTAATATTAAATATAATATATATTATATATATGATGAGGGAGCAGAAGGCTAGCTGAGGACAAAGCAAAAGCTGACACCCAGCAACCTTTTCCCACCCCCACTCCTGGGTGGGACATATTATGACATTCTTTAGGAATCTCCCAACTATCTTAATGTTAATACCTTGCTAAGAAGGGAAAAATGACCTTGACAATGGCAAGGCCTCAAGACCTATCTTGTGGGTCCTCTTTAGCATATGAAAGTTCTATCAAACCTCTCTTTCCCTTTCCCCACCCCCATGGTACATAACCTACCACCCTGCACCATCCCTGGCAGCTCTTTCTGCTCATGGGCCCTCTCCCTGTGAGAGGCCAGTATTACTGTGATATCAAAATCAGACAATAGCACTAAAAGAACAGAAAACTATAGACCAGTATGTCTTATGAACATAGATAGACATAGAAAGTCTTAGTGAGGTTTTAGTAAATAATACAACATAATATAGGTAGATATCACCAACAAGATAGTTTCATATCATGCATGTAAGATTGGTTTAACATTCAAACAAATCAGTATACATAATCTATCATTCAAAGAGTAACAAAAAAAAAAATCAAAATGACATGGATATATTGCAAAAAAGCACTTACTGGAACCTAACACCCATTGAAGTAAGAGCTCTTGGTAACTAGGAGCAGAAGAAAACTTCTCAGTCTGATAAAGAATCTACTTGTGGATCCTTGGCAAGATTGGAAACTAGGCAAAGATGTCTGCGCCCATCAACACTGACTGGAAGTCCTCCACACTTTTAGCAAGGCAAGAGAAAGAGTGACTGCTTTAATAGTTTTTCTCTGTGGAAGAAGGAAGGAGAGACAGGCAAAAAGAAAGAGGGAGGGAGGAAAGAGGTTTTATCTTTTCTCGGAAGCTTCAGTGCCGCCGGTTCACAATATCCAGGCCTCATCATAGTACTTTTCAAGGTATTTTTTTCAAAGACATTTTCCTTTATTTAATTAAAATGCCAGTTAGAACAATGCTTTTACTTTCCACAGATAATGGAAATGTTTCTAGGAATCTCAGTTCATCTCTCCTTGGCACGAAATCGTACAGATGCAAGAACAGCTCAGTTGATCATTACGGTTTGGGTTGTCATCTGACAACAGGAATGAACAAGACAGCTACCCACTAAATACACCTCCTATTGAACTTCATGCCATGAATCCTTTTCAGAAATTGACTTTTTCACTGTTTTCTGGCTGTTAGTCATGACCCATTGATAGCTCAAGGCTGTGACATCATTTTTTTTTTTTAAATAAAGCAGAGAGAAATAGATCATAAAAGATATATGCATGTGGGTACTTCACATAAAGAAATACTAATTACAGTTTTCTGAAAACTTTGGCTTGATATGGATGTGTGTGGAGTTTTGGTTTATTATATTTATTTTTATGCCAGTTAGCAATAAAAATGTTCAAAATAAACTATACTAGGTGTCTGCTAATCAAAACACACACACACACACACACACACACACACACACACACACACACACACAGGGTTTTCCTCTACCAATAGCTAAATGCTTGTTTTTATAATCAAACTGGGAATTTATATAATAGTTTTATTTTTCACTGTGAAGATGTCTTACTATAAACCTCATATTTTAATAGAAAGTTTTCTTAAATTTACATTTGTGCAGAAGCTTTTTGCCTTGCAAGCTGGAAAGTATGAATTTTGTGGATGCATATCATAGAATAAATACTGTTAACATAGCCATAATATAACTTTACCTATTCTGAATAGACTAAACAAAGAATTTAATTGGCTTTCTAAGCAACCAAAATAGTTACCACAAATGCATACATTAAAATCTATGTAGTTTATTCCTAGAAGAACTTTAAGTTCTCATATATAATAAAATATAAGTATTTCTATTATATACAACATGTATTTGGCTAAAGAGATTCCAAGTACACTAGCAGAATGGTTGTTTTCTGCAACTATTAAATGTTTATTTAAGGGTGTTGAAATGCAAGAGAAATTTTCAACCCTTTCTATATTATTTTAACTATAAAAGCAAATCAAGAGCTTTCCATTTTAGAAAACACAGCTAAGTATATGATTTTCACTTGAATAGGCCTTGTGCAGCTTAGTTTGAAATGCTAGGGGTAAGTTTTATTATTATTATTTTTTTTTTTGATGGGAGGTAAAATATATATAATACAAAATTTCCCCTTTTAACCATTTTTAAGTGTATAATTTGGTGGTATTAATTTCATTCATGATGCTGTGCAGCCATCATATCACTATTTCCAAAACCACTCTGTAATCATTAATCAATTAATCATTAATCAATGACTCCCCATTCTTCCCTCTCCTTGACCCCAGATAACCTGTAATCTACTTTCTGTCTCCATGAATTTGCTAATTTTAGATATTTCATATAAGTGGAATCATAAATCCATCCTTTTATGTCTGGCTTATTTCATTTAGCATGTTTTTGAAGTTCATCCATGTTATAGCATACATCAGAATTTCATTTTTATGACTGAATAATATTCTATTTCATTCTGTTATATAATACCACATTGGTGGTATTAAATCCATTTAGCTACTAATTTATCTATAGATGAACATCTGGGTTATCCCCCCGTTTGGCTAATTGTGAATATGTTTCTATGAACATTTGTGTACTGGCTTTTGTTTGAGCCCTTGTTCCAAATTATTTGGGCAATATAACCTAGAATTAGAATTACTGGGTGATATAGTGACTCTATGTTTTGTTTTTCGAGGAACTGATTTTTTCCACAGTGGCTATCTCAGTTTACTTTCCCACAAACATTCCCAGGAGAATTCCAATTTCTCCACACTTACTTACTGTTGTTGTTGTTGTTGTTGTTGTTGTTATTATTATCACCATCCTCGTAGATGTGAAGTGATCCTTCAACATGATTTGGATTTGCATTTCCCTAATGACTAATGATGTTGAACATTTTTTTTTCTTTAACAAGCTACTGCCATTTGAATACCTTTTTTTGGAGAAATATCAATTTAAGTCTTTAGAGCCCACTTTCAACTGGGTTTGTCTTTTTATTTTTAAGTTGTAGTAGTTCTCTATATAATGCAGATATTAAACTCCTACCAAACATGATTTATTTTCTTCCATTTTGGAGTTTATCTTTCCACTATGTTGATAATGCTTTTTAATGGATGAACATGTTTAATTTTGATGAAAATCAATTTATTTATAATTTTCCTTTTGTTGCCTAGGTTTTTGGTGTCTTATTTAAGAAACCGTTGCTAGGTATAAGATCATGAAATTTTCCTCTATAAGTTTTCTAATGAAGCTCTTAAGTCTTCAATCCATTTTGAGTTACTTTTCTTATGTAGTGTTGGGTAAGGATCCAGCTTCTTTTTTCTGTGTATGGATACTCAGTTCGGCCAGCATCTTTTGTTGAAGAGATGATTCTTGGAACATTGAATGGTCTCAGTGCCCTTGTTGAAGCTCAACTGACCATGTATGTGAGGGCTAATGTTTACAGAAAAAGAATTCCATAATAATTCAGTAAACCCACAAGATGAAAATGGGCAAGCTTTTGCCCTTTCCCCAAAATGTAAAGAGGAATGCATTTTAAACAATCATCTACAAGCCAAGCCTAGATTTTAAGTGTGTCTGTGGATGGCAGAGATTTTAAAAAGTAGAAACAATTAGAAAAGACATGACAGTTTCTTTAAAAAGTAAAATCAACATTCACAGAGAAAGTTAAGTTTCTGTTCCTCCTCTTTATAAAACTTTCTTCCAGAAAACTTAGGAAGTGTCACTGGATAAAACATTGGTTTGTCAAATGCATCAGAATATGGGTCAGGCTGATAAATTATACTGGAAATGGCAAAACTACAAAATGTTATGTCTCATACAGCTACATCAAATGAGTATTTGTAGAAAATTAAGCCTCATGCACTTAAAACTGGATTCATTTCTTTCTGATTTTATTGAACAGGATTTACCATTAGAGTGGACACTAAGAGACCTTGGTTTTTTTTTTTCCCCATATCCTGCCACAATTTTCTTTGACACCTTAGAAAGTAATTTAAACTCAATAAAATGAAGATAATTGCACTTACCTCACAGAGATGTAGAGAGCGTTAATGAGATCATGTCTACAAAGTGATTCAAAGTCTTTAGTTGGTAATATAAATAGCAAGCATAACTATATTTTTCCAGATGTCTAATAATGATAACTATAAATATGATGAACTGAAAAGTTAAAAGGCTGCCAGTAAAAGTAAAATGTTTTCATTTTAATTGCTAGGCATTTAAATGTTCCCTCTTGCATGTTTGGATTATAGAAAATGCACAGAAATGTTAATTATGAGTTTCATTTTAATAAGGACATGTCCCCCAAGTTTAGACTCAAGAGTACTTAACTTCTAGCCAAATAGGGAAAATCTCAACTACTTCTTCTTTGCAATTACATTTAATAAATCGCTGTAGAAGTTTAATAAAATAAATCATAGCATAAATTTTAATGAAACCTATACATTACTTCTTCTAAATGTTTCTTAATCTGAAATAGAAGATTGTGGCTTTAGTTCCAAATCCCATTACTCAATTGTCATACTTTCAATGTGTCTTTATTCTTGAGCTGATAAAGCCAAATACTAATATCCTCTATTCAGTTCCTATGCTGTTAAATATTTCTCAGGACAGAAATACTTGTAATCAGACCCAAACTATTTTTAAGTTCAGAGCCTACACTATAATCCTACTGCTGTCAACCATTTGTGAATTTAAGTAGTTATCTTTGAAGCTGAATTGCATTTTACATTAAATGAGCCAGAAAAAGCAATGTTGATTCTAACGGGAACAGGCATGATAATCTCCTGGCAAAGACACTTTTCAAAGTACTGAATCTTGGCAGCTATGGTGGTTCACTGTCTACTGTACTTGGCCTTGGGATAGGCAATGCAGACAAGGACTTTGAAATGAGACCAGACGTTAGGTCTGGATTCAATAAATACCAGAGTAAAGGAGGTCATTCTCTACAGCAACCAGCAGGGTAATTGCATCCTAAACAACAGCCGAATTTCTTGTCATGTCCCATGAGGGCAGTCTGGGTTGCATTGATCTGACTGGTTATTGTTGGATCTCATCCAACAGGTTGTCAGGATTCAATAGTCCATCAGGCTCCACACACACACATAATTAAAGCAGGCTGAGAGAGAAAAATTCCAGTAGCTTCTTAGAAGAGGAAAACAAATTTTATTTTGTTTTCATGTCCTTCTGTAATCCATAGAAATTAATGGGTTTCTTGCTGGTATTAGAGTTAAAACAGATGCATTCTTCATTTATCTACCTTGTCACTGGCTTAAATAAACGTTCCTTCTCAGCAAAATTGTTATAGGAAATATTGCTTTTCTCAAAGTCAGCCCTATTCCTAGTGGTGCCTGGAAAAATTCTGTTAGAATTTCAGATTGATAATTATTATTAAAATTCAAATGAAAAGTCATCATAGATTTGCCTATGCATGAGTGTGCACGCATGTGCAAATACACACACATGCACCCCACTCCAAACCATCTCCCATCTTCATCTCTGTATTTCCAGCAGCTACAGGAATCACGGTTTAGGTAGGCTTCAAATGAGAAACAAGTAGGCTAAGAGAAGATAGAAAATCCTCATTTGAAATCGAAGATTTCTTTCCAGGATTAATGTTTCTGCCATCATTCAGGAGGTAGGGTAAAATAAACATCTTTCCAGTGAGGAATTGAGCCAAATACTTGATAATTTTAGTAGGAATTTCTCTTTCATTTTAGAAAGAAATTAAGCAAAGACATACATGTTCAGGCAAATGTAACTTTTAGTTTAAAATTGAGGCAAAAGAGAAAATTTTGGTTAGTTTCTGGTAATTAGCCATTGTTGTAAGATCTAACTGTATTCCTACATAGTAGCAAAGAACAATTCAAGATGAAATTAAGAAAATAAATTCATTTACAATAGCATCAAAAATCTAGCATATGTTAGGAATACATTTAACAAAAAAGTGTAAGACTGCTACACAGAAAACTATAAAACATGTTGAAAGAAATCAAAGTCCTAAATAAATGGAAAGACGTTTTGTGTTCATGGATTAGAAGTCAATATTCCCCATATTGATCTACATTGAATCTGCAATTCTTATTAGAATCCAAGCTAGAGATTTTCCAGAAATTTTCAGCTATTCCAAAAATACATATGAAAATTCAAGTGACTCAGAATAGCTAAAACAAACTTGAAAAAGAACAGAGTTGAAAGACTTACACTTCCTGTTTTCAAAACTTATTACAACTCTACAGTAATAAAAGGCAGTGTGGTACTGCTTTAAGGATGAACATATAGATCAGACATACAGATAGTCTTGGGACTCCAGAAATGAACCCATAAATTTATGGCCAATTGATTCTGAAAAGAATGCCAAGCCAATTTAATAAGGAGAAGTATCTTTTTAAAAATTGGTAGGTGGATAACTGGATATTCACATGCAAAAGGATGAAGCTGGAATTCTACTTCATACAATATACAAAAATTAACTCAAAATGGCCTGAAGAAACAGTTAGATGGGCTGAAACAATAAAACTGTTAGAATAAAACTGGTGAAAATCTTGTATTTGACAACTGTTTCTTGGTTCTGACATCTAAAGTAAAAGCAACAAAATAAAAAATAAATAACTTAGAATTTTTCAAAATTAAAACTATTTGTATTTCAAGGAACACTGTCAAGAAAATAGAGGGGCAACATCTAGGATGAGAGAAAGTATTTGCAAATCATGTATCTGATAAACTCTAGTATAAAGGGAAGATATATTTATATACTATTATTCAACCAAAAAACCTTCAATTTTTAAAGTAAACAAAGAACTTGAAATCACTCTTCTCTAAAGAAGATGTGTAAGTGGCCAATAAGCATGAGAAAAGCTATTCAACATCATTTATCATTAAGAAAATATAAGTCAAAACTACTCAACATCATTTATCATTATGAAAATACAAGTCAAAACCAGTTGTCACCATCAGGATGACTAAAATAAAGAGCACAGACAGTAACAAGTATTGTGGGTTTAAAGAAGTTGGAATCTTCATACCAGGCTGGTAGAAATGTAAAGTGCTACAGCCACTTTGGAAACAAGTATGGCTGTTCTAGAAGTCAAACATTGAGTCAATATATGATCTACCATTTCCAATCCTAACTCTACATCTAAGACAAAAACATATACTTACACACACACACACACACACAAATTACATATGTATTTATTACAATACAATTTACAACAGCAAAAATTAGAAACAATTCAAAAGTCTATCAACCGAGGAGCGGATAAACAAAATGGAACATTATTAAGTCATTAAAAGGGAATGAAGGGAATGAAGTATTGCTCATGCT
Source organism: Mustela nivalis (assembly GCF_964662115.1). Classification (NCBI taxonomy): domain Eukaryota; kingdom Metazoa; phylum Chordata; class Mammalia; order Carnivora; family Mustelidae; genus Mustela; species Mustela nivalis. The sequence goes on from NC_139027.1 coordinate 16,193,904, forward strand.
ACACCATAGACAACCCTTGAAAATACTCTAGGTCAACCAGATGTAAAAGGCCACCTATTGTGATTCAATTTATATGAAATTTTGGAATAGGCAAATTCATAGAGACAAAGGGAATTCGGGGCTGCCAGGGCTGGTGGGGTGGGGAGAAAATGGGAAAAACAAGGTTAGTGACTGCTAATGGATATGGCTTTACTTTGGGGAATGATGAAAATGCTCTGGAATCAATTGTGATGATCGCAGAACCTAAAAATTTCTAGAGTGTGCTTCTGAAATGGTAAATCTTATGGCCTATGAATTATATGTCAATTCAAAAAGATTATCAGAAAATTATATTGAATTACATGTCATTGAATGAATGACATATCAATCATGTTGTTCAAACAGAAATGCAAATGATTTTTAATTCTGTCCTTTTTTTCCCCAGTGCCCAAATAAAAATTTATGTGAAATAAATGTTCTGGGAATTATGAACTTTTGATATGAAAAGTAGACACTAGTCATATTTTCTGGTACTAGAAACATATAATCTCTGTGATGGTGACTATGACATTTTATCATAGGTCTGTGTCTTTTCCTCCAACAAATATCAGGGAGACTTTTTGTGATTTGTGTTCATGATAAAAACAAAGTAAACAATGTAACTATGTCAGCACCTATCAGCACCTGTCAGCAGTATTTTCACTATTAATTACTTTTTTTTCTTCTTGATACGTTTTCTTCCATTGACTTTGAAGAATCATACTCTTGGTTTTTCCTCCTCTATCACCATATATTACTTAAATACCATAAATTACTTAATCACTATCTGAATTATAATACCATAATATAATACCATAATATCAAAAAATACTATGTATTACTTAGTCACTATATGAATTATAATAGCAAAGGTAAAGGTAATCATAAAGAGAAATGGGGGATCTATTTAAAGAATATAGGTAGCAAGTGACAATTGAAGGGTTATTGTTCAATGTATAAAATTGATTTTACCAAGCTCTGGACAATATCAAGATGTAAATGATATGACCATAATGATTTACAAAATAAAATAGAATGCATGTCTAAAAGAGAATGAAAATGTTAATAGTGTTTTTCTTTGGTTGATTTCTTTTCTTTTTTTTAATGTCTTGCTTCCTCTTTCCTTCCTGGTCCTCTTCCTCTTGTTCTTTTCCTTCCTCTTCTGCTTCATGATTCTCTTTTCTCCTCTTCCCCTTCCATGATCTTTCTGTTGTCCAGAATTCTACAAATTTTCTGCAGTATGATTGTATTACATTCACAACTTCAGTGTTTTTGAAGTTTTAAACCTAAGCTATACTTTCTAATGCGGATGAAGATACCAGTCACACAGAGAACCTAGCAGAAGTTTTAGCATATGGCAAAGCCGACCAGAGCCCTGGGCCCATCTTCATCTCCAATTCATTGTGTCAATTTGGACTAGCTGACTAGTTATTTGAAATCATGGATTTCACGTTCTCTCTCTATAAGGTGAACAGCCTTGAGATTTTTAAAAAATTTCAAATAAAGCAATGTAAGAGAAAGCACAGGTGGAAAGTTAAAATTTCTGAATTTTTATTGTATATATTGCATCCTAATAAAAGCCTTCTATGAAAAGAATTGTAATTATTAGAACAACTGGAAAAAAAAAAGACAACAGAAATAAGGACAGAATAATTTTAAGGCATATGTTGAAGAAAAGAGGATATGTCCCAAGTAAAAGTTGTCAGATAAGAGGAAAAACTTTCACAAAGCAAATTAAATAAACATATTCTCTTCTTTAAGAGAACATCTTGTGAACGTATAAGACAGAAAGCAAAGTAAGACCTCTGGTGTTCCAGTAGTAACATGGTTGAGTCTCCTCACTGGAGATGCTGCTAACTCTGAGGCCTGGCATAGATAACCAGACACCAGGTCATAGGGCACATGAAACTTAGTGATGAGGGTAAGAATTTTTATTTCATCTTTGGCATCCATTTTCTAGTCACTTGACACTGTTCTCCAAAGACGTCAGCAGAGCATCTGCTCTGTTGACAGCACAAGCAGCTTGACATTTCTTCTGAGGAATGAACTATTAGGGTTCTTGGAAGGCACGACAGAGCCCGGTAGGAAGCCCCACAGCTTTGGACCACTTCCGCAAACTGCCTCCCAAACGTCACGGATACAACTACATTTATATTTTTCTCTAAATAACTAACTGAAGGGCTAAATCACCACCTATTTCCAATATCAAATCTGCTCTAGGCACAGCTCCTAGGATTCCACAATGATCATGGGCAAAGATGAGTAAAAAACTTTCTTTACAAAGCGTGTACATCTAGTGTGGGCTTTAGGGTGGACATGGTCCAGACAGAGTTGACATTTGTTTTTATCACATTTCCTCATTACTGAGACAGGTTTTGAATCATTACACTGCTTATTTCTTGAAAAATATATACATAATTTCCTCATATGCCTATAGTAAAAATGTTAAAACCAGGTGAGAATATAGTGTAATGAAAAATAAATCTGCCTTTAACTCCAAATTTGCAGGACTTTTTTTAACCAAAACATTAACCAGTTATATAAGATTCTTACGTATCTTTTAATCAGCACTTAAAGGCTTATAGCCCTTTTTTTTTTTTTTGATGACAACTTTGTATTACACTGTATGAAGGTACTTTTAAATAAATTTCTATATTGTGTGGTATTTACCCTATATCTAATATGATGTTGATAATGCTATAATGAAAATTTTCACACATCTATATAAGTTAATAAAATTTGGTTAAGAGGCTAGAGTCCAGAGTCAGACTATTTAGAATCAAATCGGGCCTTCTTTAAAAAAAAAAAAAAACCTTTTTAGTTTATTTGACAGAGAGAGAGAACCAAGTAAGGGGAGCAGCAGAGGGAGAAGGAGTAGCAGACTCCCCACTGAGCAGGAATCCCACTCAGTGCTTGATTCGATTCCAGGACCCTGGGATTATGACCTGAGCCAAATGTTGCAGATGTTTAATGACTGAGCCCCCCAGGCACCCTCTCCATTTTCTTTTTTTTTTGTTGTTTTCTTCTTCTTCTTCTTCTTTTTTTAACTAGCTTTGATGTTGGGAAAGTTACTTTACCTTTGTTTTAGTTTCCTCATGACTAAATGAGATTATAATTATACTGGCTTCAGAGGGCTTTGTGAGGATAAAATAAATTGATGAGTACATGTGCAAGTGGAACATATAAGTCAGTACAGATGTAGGTCTTAAAAATTATTACCTATTTCCATTCCCACCACTAAAATATGAAAGTACCAGCTTTCATTCATCCTCAGTAACAGAATACTCTAACCATACAAATAACCTTTGCCATTCTGACAGCAGTAAAATAGCATTTCATTATTGTTTTATATTTAATTTTTTTAATTATGGAGAAAATAAAAGTTTTTATATGTTCATGTACTGATTTTGATTTCCTGGTAAACTTTCTACTCCTTTCCCTCTCCCTCGTCTACCATTGTGTTACTCATCATTTTCATACTGAGCCAAAGAAGTATTCTCTAGCTTAATAAATTTAACCGGTGGTCCGTAATATATATGGCAAGCATATTTCCCTGTTTGTTGCTTATCTTTTGACTTTGATTTTGATATAGATATCAGGATAAAAATTTTAAAGCCATATCTATTTTAATAATATCAAGTAAAATTTGTCAATATTTCCTTATGACTTCTGGGTTTTTTGTCTGCTTATTTTAGAACCCAAAGGGAAAATTACTTCAAAGGAGACTAGATAACCATATGAAAAGAACAACAAAACAAAAACAACAACAGTTGTTTTTTGGTCCCTTTGTCAAAGTATACAAAAAATCAAATTCTGGGAGATTATAGATCTATATGTGAAAGTCACAACTTTCAGAAGATTGTATAACAGAGTATTGCCATAACCTTGGGGTAAGAAAATAAAATTAAATTGAAAACCACTAACTATAATAGAAAGATCAGTAAATTTGACTACCAAAAGCAAAACCTGACCTTCACCAAAAGCTACAATGAAGAGAAAAAAAAAAATCAAGCTGCTAAGTAGGAGATATTTACAACTCACATAATCAACAAAGTTTTATATCCAGAATATATTTTAAAAAGTCTTAAAATCAGTATTAGCAAAAAGTTTAAAATGAAACTCCACAAAAGAAGGTATCCAAATGGCTAATAGGAAAATGTGTGAAGACTCATTAGTAATCAGGGAAATGCAAATTAAATCAAAATAAAATGTCACTGCATATCTACAACAAAAGACTGACAATACCAAATGTGATGGGAATGTAGAACACATTGCTTGTGGCATAGTACTACAGTGGCAGTTTGGTATTATCAAAAGAAAGATGAGGGTAGTTTGTAAGGTGGGCAGTTAGGGTGGTGAGAAAGAGTTAAATTTGAGAGGAGAGATAATAGATTTGCTGTTGGAACAGAAGCAGGAGAAAGAAGAGGGTAGAATGAAGGTATGGAGTAGAGAAGAGCAGAGTGAAATTCACCCCAAGGTTTGGTCTGAACAAATGAATAGAAAGGTTGCCAAATAAGCATAAGAAAGACTGCATAAGAGCTTTACTTTCATGGAGGAAGAGATGGATAGCTCAGTAATTCAATTTCTTACCATGTTAATTTGAAATACCAGTTATAAATCCAAGTGGTAAGGTCAAGTAGGCAGTTGCATATGAAAGTCTGGAGTTCAGTGATAAAGTCCAGACTAGTGAAATATACTTTGGGATGAAATATCCTAAAGAAAAGGTATACAAAATTATATAATTGGAAATGATTACCAAGGCAGTAAATATACAGAATAAAGAAAGATGGTAAGACAACTGACCATTGAAGTTTAAATATTTGTGAAGGTGGGAAGAACCAGCTAAGGAAACCAAGGAGTGGTAATGAGGTGGAAGAGAGAAAAAAAGATGTAGTAACCTGGAAATTGATCAAAGAAAAGCACGCTTCTAGGAGGAAACAGTAGTCAATTGTTAAATGTTGTTGAAAGGCTAACTAAGACAAAAAAGACAAGACCCAAGACTTGATTATTGATTTAGAAATGTGGAGGCCATTGGTGATATTTTTTTCTTTTTTTAAGATTTTTCTAAAAAATTACTTTGACAGAAAGAGAGATCACAAGCAGGCAGAGAGGCAGGCAGAGAGAGAGGGAGAAGCAGGCTCCCCACTGAGCAGAGAGCCCGAAGCAGGGCTTGATCGCAGGACCCTGAGATCCTGACTTGAGCCAAAGGCAGAGGCTTAACCCACTGAGCCACCTAGATGCTTCCATTGGTGATCGTGTAAAGGACATTTTCAGAAGTCTGATGGAGGTAAAATCCTGAATGAGGAGAGGGGAGAAACAAGTAGTAGTGACAAAAAACTTGTGAAAAGTTTTGCTCAAAAGGAAAGAGAAAGGTAAAGCAGGACCTCCTATCCGAGGATAGGATGTGTGTATGCTGATGGGAGATGTGCAGTGAAGAGAGAAAGTTTAATGGTATAAGAGAAAGAAGACCCTGAAGCAGTATCCTAGAATGGGTGGAAGTCATGAAAACTCATGTTGAAGTTGATGAACTTCTATTAGGAGCAGAAGGAATTCCTCTGTGATAACACCAGAGAAGGAAGATCGTTAGGACACAGCTGTAGATAGGTTAGCACGCGGCTGTAGATAGGTGGCCAGATGTAGAAATAGAAAGTCATGAAATGTGTATTTTAATCACTTTTATTTTCTCAGTAAATTAGGAAAGAAAGAGCAACTATAAATGGAGAAAGGAAAGAAGTTTTGAAGGGTTTTAGGAGATAAACAATGATAGGATATGACCTTCCCGATGATCTGGGAAGTGAATGAGCAAGGAGATCCCAGTAAGAATGTCAGCAAGAATTAAAATACTAATTTGCAAAAATTTTATTTAAATATGCTACAATGTGACTTTTTAAATCACAAAAGAGTATTTAACTTTTACTTTTTATACTAAAATCTTTTATTGTGTTTGCAGAATACCTGATGAACCACATAGATCTGGTCATTGTCTTTAGGAAGCTTATAAAAGTCTTCCTCCTCTGGAAAGCTAAATAATTATTTCCATTGCTTTCCTACTGAGAAAAACAGGTTTTGATTCATCTTTTAGATACATATTCAGAACTTGCAAACACAAAAACTATACAAATAAATGTAACTTCACATATATTTCATTTTAAAGAACATTATTCTTGTGTTATTTCAAACTAAATTATCTATTGCTTATTTCCTGACTGTCTTCTGGATTCGAAGGGCACAGAGGACAATAATAGTCTTTTCAACATCGCTCAGTCTTCAGATTCTGGAATGATGCTGACACATGGTAAGAGTTCAGAAACTATTTCTTGAATATATAAATTAATGGAAGAAATATAGTAAATCAGGATATACTACTTGAAGAAATACTTGAGGGGAAAAAAAGAATCCCACATAGTTTCCATTTCTATATCCTACACTGTTTTGTCAAATGGAGGCTTAATAAAAACTAGATAAATTTGATTAACTTATTCAAAATATTTTGACTATAAGACATATGTAGCCCTAGAATATCATAGGAGTACAATATAATGGAACTCAAAATTTTCCTAGATATTGTTAAAAAGATTAAGTTCTCATCTCCCTGAATTTTAGTCTTCAGCAAATAAAGAAAATGTCATTAATTATTAACAAAAGCCTTTTCACTTACTAATCTGTGAAGTTTAGGTGTAAAAATGAATTGGTTGTTAATAACAAAATGTGAATGTGAAAGAAGCACACCCAACTATCAAGTTTGCTGATTAAAGTCAAGTTCTGACCTCTCCTGGGAATGAATTTCTTTAGGAAAAATAAACTGAATATTGTTAAGGATGGAGAACAATCAGACATGGATGAGGAAGTTGTGACATTGACACATATTCTTCTATAAATTCTGAGATATACTCTGGGCATTATTCAATACATATTTGCTAAAAATTAAGTTAGAGGATCTCATCAGTGATCTACGAAACATAATGTGAAAACATGGTAAATGAAATGATTGATGTTTTAATGCTTTAAACATCTACTGATACTGAAAAAAGGGTTATTTCTTTAGGCTCATTAATTATAAACTTAGGAATCATTTAGAGATGGAAAATTACAGCTTGCAAATTAATCTTTCTGTTGTCACTTTTTGAATAAGTTACTAAAGAAAGCTCGTGAACTGGTTAGGTATAGAATCAATTATTTTAAGTTTCTTGTGTTGTATTCAATATGAATTTATTATTTATTTATTATAAAAATACAAACTGTTGTGATAATTTATTAAATACAAACTAATGCATTTTAAAATAAGAAAACACCTGTAAAAACATAGTTTTAACTGAATTAAACAAAGTAGATAAGTTTTACACTATCGAAAGCCAAACTTCTATATAGCTGTGTTGTCTAATGGCTTTTAAAAATTTGTAATCATGACTAATTCTTTTTATTTTTAAGATTTTACTTTTTTAAGAGAGACAATGAGTGAACAGTGAGTGCACAAGTGGGGGGAGGGGCAGAGGGAGAAGCAGTCTCTTGGTTGAGCACGAGCCATATGTTAGGGCTCTACCCTATGACCCCGAGTCCATGACCTGAGCTAGAGGCAGACGCTTAACCAACTGAGCCACTCACACACCCCATGACTAATTCTGTCTTATTGATTACTTTGTAACTTAACATCATGTGCATATAATTTGCTTGGTCTTAGCTCTGACCCAGATATTACTTGGATTATAAATAAGTGCACAGTTCTCTATAGATGGTACCTCTTCTTGATATGATGAAAAGACAATAGGTAAGTACATTAAAATCATATTCCTCTGAAAACAGTGGTCATTTTAACAAATTATTACTACTCATCCAAAGACTATAACTAGAGACTCTCAAGTTTCATAAGTTTCAAGGCAGCCTTACTTGCCTGACTTTCATAGAACATGCAAGTGAAGGGGCCCTGGTTTTCTTGCTTAGTGTAATTTCCATAAGTGGAACCCCTTAAGAATGGACTATGTTTCTAAGATAAAATACTTGTAATTACTTGGATATATATTTAAAATGCCCACCATTACACTCAGCACTTATAAATAACTATTGCCTTAGTCCTCACTGGCTCATTGTAAAGGTTTTTGAATGCCTGTTCCAGCACTGGGATGTCAACTATCTCTATTTGCATTAGCTCCTGACTTTAGTACCTATGGAGTTAGTAGCACAGTTTTGTACCTATATCAGTCAGTACTCATTGCTTTCGTATTACATCATCATTTTATTGATTAGGCAGAGCTCATCATGATGTTCCAAGATGAGCAGAGTTGTTCTTCAAGAAGAACTTGACTTTTCTATAACTTCTTGCTATTGATAATTACTTGACTTGAATTTATTTGCAAGAACTGTATCCCTACTCCTCCCTTCATGAAAGAGTTAGCTTTCTCAGTGCTGTATGCACAACCAAAAGCAATAAAATGCAAGTATCATCTCTAGTCAGCATGTCCCTCAGTAAGAGGATAAACGGGGCTGACTACATGAACCTAGTTCCTCTTTCAAACTTACCAATATTATGACTTATTCCATTTGTTTCTGGAATATTAAAGGGAATGAATTGCAACAATAACAGGTTTTTTATCCCATGTAAGAAAATCTCAGCTTGGGAGGAAGTGTCCTCCAAATATTCCATGTATTTCTGCCTCTGGACCTAGCCACTAAGCTTACGGTCAACCAAAAGTATGGCTATTCTTCCACCATGGAGGAGATCAACACTACTGCTCTACTCATCAAGACCACTTTCCCCATAAAACCAATTACTCTCCTTGATTATCTTCCTGGGACTACTACTAGATAATAGAGATTTTGCCACCTAAAAATCTAAAATTATAACATAGGCATATTTATCAAATCTGTGCTAGATCTATACTGTATCTAAGGCCAGAATTTTCTCATTTTCCATCCCAAATTATTTTGAACCACTTTGTCTAAAACAGTCTATCAGAGACTCCATAATGGGACCAAATGGCAACATCATGATTGATGTAAATTTCAATAAAATTATGCCTCAATTTGAAAACAAATCATTTTCCATTATCAGATTTTTTAGAATAAAGTTATGTACAAAGCCAAAGAAAATAAACTAAAATATGTGATTTCCTAGTCAATCTAAAAAAGAAAACATTAAAATTAAGCAAAATCCCTTGTCACCCTTTCTTACACTATTACACTGTAAGAAGTCATACATGTCTGTGTTCCTTAAAAAGAGAGAAGACAAGGAGGGGAGGAAGACCAAGAAGGGAGGAGGAATAAAAAGAAAAAGAATAGCATGTTCCTAAGTTCTTCTTCTCTAGAAGTGAAGATGGAATCCCAATAAATGAGGACACAACATCAAAAGTTAATTTCTGGGGGTTCTTTCAGTTGCTCAGAGCCCTAACCAAGTACCAGAATGGGAAGTCATGAGCCTCCCTATCATTGGTCCTGCTGTTATTTGGAGCATCTGAGTGCCTGTTTTTTTTTCTAATTTCAGGTTTTCTTTCTATACCCTGAGGGTGAAGCATTTCAACCAATGCTGCTTTCTCCTGGCAGTAGGGGTGTTTATACTGATGACAGGCAATCCTACTGGCAAAATACATTGATTTATAATTTGGGCAACTCCAGTTATTTGCTCTCCAAATAGTGCTTGACCTCATTCAGTCATATATGGATGTCTTCAATTTCCTGATATCCCTAAACAACTACCAACCTAATTCTGTCTGTTCTTCCAACTTGGATGTTGCCCTCACAATATTCCTCGGAGTCCCTCTTGATGTATAAATGTGTTAATTGTTTAGATTTGGGGGAAAACACTTGTGCTTAATTTTCTCTGTGGAATGGTCTTTTACATTTTTGTTTATAATATATGCCTCAGACCCTGCTGGGATTCCCCTATAGTAAGAAATATGTTGCTTTTCATTTCTGGTTCTGTCAAAACATTTCTGCTTTCATTTTCCTGAGTACATGTTCATGCCTGAGAGTTATTCTTCTTTCAATCCCAAATCTAATCCAGGTCTGGATTCTACCTTTGAGATCTGCTTATTAACTGGGGAAGATACCCCAGTTTATATTGTTCATCATTTATCTTGCCTTAGATTTCTTATTTTACATAATTTCCACAAAATATTTTTTGAAATAATGGTTAATACCCATGTCGCTACTTGTAATAATCAATTTACCTTGAAACTCACTCAATAATAACTTGAGGATTTTATACCAGCACTGCTAGTTATAGTTTATTACATTTGTGGAAATAGTTTATAAGCTGTTGTTATAGTCATCACACTCTTCGGTAAGGAAGTTCCCCATCCTTTTTTACTATGCCTTCTCCCTATAGCTTTGAGATGGCATTTCTCCATAGTCTGAGTCCTAGTTTCATCCCAGGAGAATTATGGCTGTCTTGTCTCTGATCTTCACTATATTTTTCCGTTAGTTTTTCTCAAGCCCTGATCACTTTTTCTGGCCTGGCTATCAATCAAAATATTTTCCCTTTGTCCAGCCAAAACCTTTAAAGTAGTGAAATCTTGGTATATTTTGTCCTAAGTATATTTCTTTCTTTTCATTTGAATCACAGTCTCTGAAACCTTGAATTTCTTTGAAGTACATATCTTTTCTCTTTTAGCTTGTTCTCCTAGATCCTCTTCAGTCATTTTCAAAGAGATTTTTCTCAAAATACCATCTCCCATTTATATAAAGCATTCTTCAGTTTCTCTACCAGTTTCCATTGCCCCAATACTTTTTGATTACATGCTAACACATGCTAATTCTCAAGATTAGGTCACCTGAGGCATAAGCTTTCTTGAATAATAATAATGGAAGAGGTAGTCCAAGTATCTCTGATTAGCTCTTTTCTACTTCTATCCAAGGAAGGTTGTATGTTCAAACCTGACTGGGGCCTCCATTTCTATTTGTCTGCTCATTAATCAAGTTTATATTTTAGTACATATGATTACCATTTAAATTTCCAATATTCACAAGCATAGTTACCAACTGATAAGGAGTATCATTTTAAGAATACATTAATATTTTTAAAGAAGACAATTTTTAACTTGTTTCAGTCCTGGTGAAAGATAGTAGTTACATTCTCAAAGCTTTAAAAAAAATCCCTCAGTGACATGTAGATCTGACTGAGAAATAAAACAGAGACTACTAACATACAGAGTCTATTACATATAGAAGTTATTTTAAACTTAGTATTAATTAAACTGGGGTCTTAAAGGAAAACCATGGAGATAAGATACCATGTGCCTTGGTTTCTTCAGAATTTCTCCACATGTAACTCTCAAATCTGATGTGGGGATCTGAGAATACAATAAACTCACAGGACTTATCACTTAAGGGAGCATGGCTGTAAACCCTGAGATAGAGTAGAGCAATTGCCAACTTCCCACTGGTAAGAGAGAGAGGAGACGGGCCATACCTGATATATTTCCTCTTTTTTTTTTTTTTTTTTTAAAGAGTTTATTTGTTTTAGAGAGAGATTGAGAGAGAGAGAGAGAGCTTGCACACAAAAGTGTGAGCTGGAGGAAGAGCAGAGGGAGAGGATGGGAGAAGCCCAAGCAGACCTTCCCTAGTAAGGGCAGAGCCCGAACTGGGCTTAAACCTAGGATCCCAAGATTATGACCAAGCCAGATCTAAGCTTTGGACACTTAACCTACTGAGCCATCCAGGAGCTCCACTGTATTCCCTCTTTCAAATTCACTAGCAGTATAAGCCTCTTTCTCCTTATGGGGTTCTGAGTGATGGAAGGGCCAGAGAATGGCCCTAAGTTTTATGTTGGTGGGGATTCCTTTGTTTTGATTGAAATGCCAGTAGAATGGCTCCACTTCTAGAACTTATAAGCCTACTTAGCCATGCTCTTCAATGAAAGGCATCTGACCAACAGAAAGCATTTTCACATTAAGTTCTACTGTGTCCTCAAGATTTCTGTATCAAAGAAAATTTCCTTGGGTCCACATTCAGAAAAAAAAAAGACCAGAAATTCCAAATGTAACAGGAAGATCTGTGGTCATCTGATCCTACTATCTTGTTAATTTGATCCAGAGCATGGTCTTGCCTGTGTAAATGCTTTTCTGAATCTTCCTGATCCATTAAGAGATCAAGTGATACTTTTTACCTGCTGGAGCCAATTGCAGATCTCTGCTTTGCTCCTGAAGTTGCCTGTGGGGTGACGGTAGGCAAATAGAACTTAAACTTACTTTATCTTGCCCATTATTAGGTAATATCTCCATTTGCAAACAAGCAAGCAATCAAGAAAGCAATAACACTAAGCATGTGGAATATTTTTTGTTTGTCTTGGATAAAAGATGTGGTATGGAATTTATATAAACTGAACTTAGTAGCAATTTTCTGTATTTTGACCAGCAGATAGTAATTTCTGAGATCCCAGCAGCATTTATATTGACCTTCCAGAAATAAGAATTATGAATTGAAAGAAAAATTACTGTAGACATGTATCTCTAATGGTGAAGAACTAGAATAACTTATCACACTGAAGAAAATCGCATAATCTTAATTATTAACGTATACGAGAATTGGTTTGGTATGGTTAATTACTCTTTTGTGTTATAACAAACAGAGTTGGTATAGCTGTTTTCATCAAATAAATTATTAAGGGAATCAGTACATTCTCATGGCCTACATGGTGGTAGTCTTCACCAGGTTTATGGCTTAGTTTTAGTGCCTGGAGAGTCACTTCCAATTGGTTTTGGTTTCGGGGTTTCTTCTAGAATGTGGGCCTTAACATAAGTGCCAGATGTGGGGCTTGCCATTTCAGTAGCCACACCCAGGCATTGATTCTATACCTCAAGAAAGGTAATATTTATGCTCTCTGAGATAACAGCAATGAGCTGTTGAGTTAGCTCTTTAGGTAAGTTGATATATACTACAGACATATCTTTGGAGCTGGACTAAACTTGATGTCCAGTGCTGGTATAAAATGTATGATAGTAGCTTCCATATATATTTCTGACCTGAAATGATAATAATAGTAGTAATAAGTGTATCACTTTATTTATTACCATAGACACAGTTAAAATTTATCTACTAGTTATCAGTGAAAATGAAACTGGGTGATTGCCGTTACTTAAAAACAATTCATATACTCTTGCATTTATTCCTCCTAACAACCTGAGAATTGGAAAATTTTATTCCATCTGTTTTAAAGGCACCTGGGTAGCTCAGTGGGTTAAAGCCGCTGCCTTCGGCTCAGGTCATGATCTCAGGGTCCTGGGATTGAGTCCCATATAGGGCTCTCTGCTCAGCGGGGAGCCTGCTTCTCTCTCTCTCTCTCTCTCTCTGCCTGCCTCTCTGCCTACTTGTGATCTCTCTCTGTCAAATAAATAAATAAAATCTTTAAAAAAAAAAAAAGAAAATGAAGTGCTATGGAGAAATAAGGCAACTAGTCCCTGAACAGTCAGTGAATAAATGGCTAAATAGGAACTTGAAGCCAGATTTATCTCTCTCCTAAATCTGCATCCTTCACCACTTCACTAAATATTCCTTATGGAGTAGAATACCCTAGCATACAAACTGCTAAGGTGCTTCTTATTAGGACCCAGGTAGCCTAGTTCACACAGCCCTTCATCAGAAACATTAGCAGTACTGAGCAGACAAAAATGAGTTACGTCATGGAACCTGAGAGGCCCACCAGAGCCTGCCTGATGACAGCAAGTATTTCCCAGCAGGTTTGAAGCCTTAGCAGACAGGAAAGTTGAAACTGTCTCCCTCCTGTACAAAACTACTTTCTGTCTTTTACCCCATAGCTATATCATGATATGTCCCCTCATCATGAAAAATCATCACAGTCCTCCTGGTGCTGAGGAGAAAAATAATCTTACTAGCTATTAAAGGGCTAATGAACATTCATCAAACACCTGAAGCAAAATGTGAAACCTGAATAAAGATTTGAGTAAAATTATTAGGAGGATGTTATAATGAGTGCAAACACCACTATAAACAAAGAACATAACTTTGAGAAGGTTTTTCCCTTGGGAAGTCCCATGACCACCCTAGAAGCAGCCTTTGACTATCATACAAACTATCAGCGACTATCAGAAAGGGGCCATTCACCAGTGCATTATTAAGAGAGAAGGAATCCCACCAAGGGAAGCTTGCTCTCTGGACAGGAGTGTCAGATCAGAAGCAATGAAAATACTGAAGATATTAAATTTCTTTCAAGGGACTGACATCTGATCACCTGCAGAAAAACTCTGAACTTTTAGTTTTTGAAGATAGAACTTAACACAAGACAATGGTAATAGGATGATAGCGTATTTTTTTTTCCTGGTCCAGTCCAATACTTGGCATCAAACAGTGGGATAAAGATTAAGAAAAAAAAAAATCCTAGCCTAAGCTTTTTCTGTAATTATCTAAAATTATCTAGATTAAACTTGAATATATCTACTGTACCTCATTAAGCACACTGTTCCACTGCCTGCCCTTTCTATCTGAAAATGTTCTCTCATTTTCAAATTGAATTTCTCCCCCATTAACTTACTGCTTAGGTATATTTTAATGGCTTTCCTTTCAACGTAAGCCCACTTGTTTTGGCTGTGAAATTATCTCATTTCATTGTATAAAGCCCAGCTTCATTTCTAATTTTCAGTAATTGTGTCTATTTCTAGGTGAAAAATGTAAGCCCAAACAAAAGACCTCTTAAAACTGGCCTGTCATTTTCAATTCTTTCTCTTGCAGACGCTGGTTGTTAATTTTCCTTACAATAATGCATGTCTGTTCTCCTTCTCCAATGTACTGTTATGACTAATACAGTAAAGCATCTGCACCTTGCTGTGTGAGGTCATCTCCTGATAGAAGCCGGCAGCTTTACACAGCAATACGCAGTGCAGGTGAAGTAGCCTTCAGGTAACCCATTACCCATTTGCCTTCTGAGTAAAAGTCTAAGGAGAACCACAAGCCTATCCTTATTTTTGCATTAACTAGAAATTCACTGGCTGAAAGGTTTGACATCTAAAAACACTAGGAAAAAAGCACATTTTATTTTAACCCCTAAATATAGATTCCACCATACATTCACGAAGGCATATGCACCTACACGTACATTTGATATACATCTGCATGCACACTCACACTCTGAAAAATCACATATATATGGTAAACTCAGTACACACAGTGTCTTTATAAACTTGTTAGAAAATGACTTGTCAATCCCTTTCAGTCTTTGATTTGTGTCAGTTTGCCAGTGGGGGAGAATAAATGGTAGATGACATTCCAAGTAGATGAACAAGCTTGTAGAAAGACACCATGTGCTGTAAGGACCTTGAGGTTTTGTAAAACATGGGAAGGAAAGTACATCTGGCACAGAAAAATAAGCACAAAATGAGTTTGTAGCTGTAACTTGGAGTAAAGCTGAGAAGAGCCTTACATGCCAAACCTCAGACCTTGGATGTCATCCAAACACACCATGTATAAATCAAACATCTGAACTTAATCCAAGTGATACAAAGGGCATGGAAATAATTTAAAATAAAATTAAACTTATCAACAACATACAATATCATTAGTTAAAGTGAATTTACTTACATTTCTTCCCTTAATGGTCAATAAAACATAGAGGTAAATAATTAAAACATAATAGCTATGCAACAGGACAGGTCGTAGGATGATTATCATTGCATGAATGAGAAAACGGAGATGCAAGCCATCTAAATGAATTTTCAAGTTCACACAATTTCACTGGATTGATGTCTTCAAACTCAATAGCTCAGATGCTACTACACCACTCTAGAGAAGGTTGCTAAAAAGAATTGGTTAAGGGGAATACTGGCTTCTGAAAATGGGTCTCAGTGTAGGTGTACCAAAAGATTTCTAAGTTCCCATAGGAAGATGAGGGACCAGAGTAAAGCAGCATAAAACTGTGAAAGATTAATATTATATCCAGATTCAGGGAAAGATTTTGACAGAAATGTTTGCTAAGGGATTATTTATAATGAGGGAAAATGAAATTAATACATGTTACCGAAAGTGAAGTCTAAATAAATCCCGTGCATCACATATATTTGAATATCATCTGGACATTAAGAATAATTATTAATTAAATGGAAAAGTTTCATCAGATGTTAAGGAAAAAGACCATGCAAAATTAAGTTCAAAAACAAAAATCAAAAAACAAAACCTCTACATGCAGTCATGTTTTCAAATATAACTACCGTTTACCCAGTCATCTAGATCTCTCCAACTAATTTCGCTTTCAGTCTATCTACCAGGCATGTATAGGATACTACAAGGAAACTGATTAGATATTATGTTTTCCCCCTTTTTTTCTTTCTTTCTTTCTTCCCTTTTTTAAGATTTTCCCCCTTTTTTTCTTTCTTTCTTCCTTTTTTTTAAGAAAGGGAGAGAGAGAGCAGAATAGGAGGAGGGGCATACGGATAAGCAGACTCCTGGCTGAGCAGGGAGCCTGATGCAGGGCTCCCTCCCAGGACCGTGAGATCATGACCTGAGCCACAGTCAGATGCTTAAAGGACTGAGCCACGCAGGGGCTCCCCCACCCCTTTTTTGTTTTTGATTTTGTTTTTCTATGCTTCCCAGTGTAGCAGAGAAACTTGGTGAGGGGACACATAACTCCACTAGTATCTAAGGTAGATAATTATGCCTTCTCCATAAATGTACACATTTAGTTACTTATTGGCTTGTATACAAATAGCAAGTGAGGAGTCAGAAAACAAGGAGCTAGTAGCACAATAATCTCAGTGTCAATGGAGATGCCCTGTCTTCATGGAGTCAAGTACTGTGTATAGATGATAAAGAATGCAATAACAATACAAATGTGTTAAATGGTAAAATGAGCATTTAAAGATATTTGAAAACTACATATTAAGAACATAGGATCTGGCTTAGGGAAAAGTCAAAAGACTTATAGAGCAACAGCTATTAAGAATCAGATACTAAAAAAATGTGAGCGGGACACCTGGCTGGCTCAGTTGGTTAAGCAGCTGCCTTCGGCTTAGGTCATGATCCCAGCATCCTGGGATTGAGTCCCACATCGGGCTCCTTGCTCCGCAGGGAGCCTGCTTCTCCCTCTGACTCTGCCTTCCACTCTGTCCGCCTGTGCTCGCTCTTGCTCGCTCGCTCTCTGCTCGCTCTCTCTCTGACAAATAAATAAATAAAATCTTTAAAAAAAAAAAAAAGAAATGTGAGCAATATATGTCCAAAAAGAAAGATCAAGACATGAAGGCCCTGGGATGAAAGAACCCTGCCACATTTGAGGAAATGAATGGTATTCAGTAGGATTGTCAGGTGCATTTTGGGGGGAAAAGAATAAAAACATGATTCTTTAGAAGTAAGTAATGGCAAATCTTAAATATTCCTAGAAGCTCATACAGAAATTTAGGATCTATCCCCAGTGCATGAAGATTTGTAATGGAGCTAGTTGTGGGGCACAGGTCAGCATTTCAATTTATTTCAGGGTTTATTCTGGAGAGCTGATTGGTTGTAGATAAGACTGGATGGAGGAATATCTGTTAAGAGGCTGTTTCAGTAGTTCCAGAAAGAGATGATGGTGGGCTTGATTATTGTAGTAAAAACAGAAATAAAGGAAAAATTATAATCCATAGACTTTAGATGAAATTACATAAATAGGGTGGTGAGGGCCCAGTTATAAATGGATTGTTTTCTTGAAAGAGTTGAGATGAGATATAAATGGCAGGATGTCAATAAACAAATTTTTCCTATGAAAAATTTAAATTCTCATTTAAAAATATCTTGTTATGGATATTAGTGCTCACTTGACAAAAATATACAGAAGCATCAATCATGAGACTCCTTGAAGAGTTCGTGTGTGTGTGTGCGCGCGCGTTTGCGTGTGTGTGTGTGTGTGTGTGTATGTAGTGTTGGTGTGTGTGGCTGTAATTTGAAGATCAGGGGCAAAATAAGAGAGGATGAAACTACAGAAATCTCTGGAGACATGTGGGAAGCTCCCATTTGGATGTTCCCAGAGATAATGGGCACTGGATTGGGGCTACTTGGAGGTCTATACTTCTGTCTGTGCTGGGGAATAAAATGTAATAGAAAATGAAATTGGAAGTGCCTAGAAAAAATGAAATTGTGACACAGATGTAATTCATATCCACTTCTCAATGACATTTGGGTACATCTGTATTTTTCAAGTTTCTACAATAAGCAGATATCATAAGACCCTTGACATTTACAAGGGATAAATCCCAAGATCTTAGCAAATTTCTAGCTTTGCAAATACAGAAAAGTTTGTATAGTCTCTTGACTTCTCTAAAGATTATATTCCTGTCATGAGAAATAAGTTTTTAAAGAATTTCTTTTCAAGATCAGCAAGTTTTATTACTTCTAACTACAAAATATATGTGGAGTCCAGTCTCACATTTCAAACTGTGCTATGACCACTCTAATTTAAACCATCTTTTTTATTTCCTTGAAGAACCACATAGCCACTAAAACCACTACACATATCTATTTTTAAACTTCATATGACCCAGAATGTTTATAGAATATACATCATATTTCATTCCTCTGCTTAATATTTTTCAATGTCCTTCCATTGCTTTAAAAAATATGCACACTCATTTCTATAACTGGAAAAAAAAAAACCTTTATAATCTAAACGTCGTAAATTAGAACTTTTCTTATACCACCATTTTATTATGTTGCAGCTACACTGGCCTTTGGAGGACAGACTGACAATAAATAGTATGTATTTTCACTGAAGAAAAAATTTAAATACTTAGAAATATTGAAAACAATTTCAAGTCACAGATATTAGCAGTGTTCTTGTTTTAGTCAGCATGAGCTAGGGTATGCTGCTTTAACATGTAACTACAAATCATTTTGGCTTCACAAAATAGCACTAATTTTTTTGTTTATAAAAAGTTCACCTTGGGTTTAGGAAACTCAGTGACATCTCTCATCCATCTTGCCTCTGTCCTCTTGGGACTTGGCCATCCATCACAACACAAGGACTCCTTCATAATAACTAAAGTTGTAGGATAATGATATTGGAAAATCCTCAGGATATCTTCACTGCCTCTGCTTGAAAGGGATTCATTATATTAGCCAGAACTTACTTCATGTAGCCTCACTTCACTAAAAGAAAGTTAGGAAAACTGAAAACTGATGAGCAATGATAAATTCTGCTATAGTTCATTCTTTCAGTTCTAATATATTAAGTTTAATCTTTCTGCAAAACATACACCCCCTTGCCAAGGAAGACAACCCTGATTTTCCAAAAACAGCTCTAAAGCTTAGGTGCTGTGCAATAATATTCTATCCATCAGATCTGGATTTGGCTCCTCTTGGATGGGAAACCTACAAACTCTACCTAAATTCTTCTCATACACTTAGTATATAATGGTAGAATATGGCTAGGATAATTGTAACAAACATTCTTATTTTGAAAGGAAAGAAGGAAAGATAAATAATGGTCATGGGTCCTTAGAAATTATGAAATCCCAATGGGCAAATGTTGTGTGAACCACCTATCTTGAAGGTAGAGAATATTCCTTGATGAGGCTTTTATCCTGCTGTCCCAGAAGTTCCCTTTCCACTGTCCTTAGCAGCCTTCTAGTTTCATCTTCTAAAAGCATTTTCCCCCTCTCTCTCATTATCCTTCATGTCTATATCTGAAGTCGACTTGAGGGAACAAGCTCTTCATAGAGACTGTAACAGTTTTCTCAATCCACTACCTGCCTATGGACACATGGGGGTCCAAGGATCATTTTGACAATGGATGTTAACATTTATTGGATGCTTTCTATGTGACAGAAATTATACTAAGCAATTGCATCCATTTAATCCTCACAATAGCCTTTTGAAATGGCATTATAATTATTCCTGTTTAAATTGCCCAGTGTTCCATGGCTAGTCCAAAATGGAACTTGGATTCAAACCCTGCTCTGTTTGATACCAATCTGTAATGTTTCATTTATTTCTATTGTCTTTATACTTCTAAGTTAATGGGATTATTCCAGGAATTGTTTGAAGTGATTCCTGGAGTAACTAAATATAATCACTGTTTCTGACAAATGCAAAGGTCATTTTTAAGTCTCAAAGAACCACAGGCTACCAGTTTCTTTAGTAACACAGAACTATATAAGTGCATGCACACACACACACACACACACACACACACACCAGGAGTTTTATATATAGAAATCTATTCAGATCCATGTACTAGGAACCAAATCCTCAGTTGCTTTAAAGATATCATTTACAAATGTCCATTTTTTTCTTTGATTTTATTGATTTTTTTTGTCCCCTTATTTTTCTTTACCAACTTGCTGAGTCTGTTTTGAATGGCAGATGAAAAGGTTACATCATAAATATGATATTTACCTCCAGATATCTTAAAAATTGATATTAATTTATTGGGTATTAACCCTCAATCTGATGTTTTAAGGCACCTCAGTCTTTTGAAAAATTTTACCAAAAGGTAGAGAGGCTTTTAATTTAATCATTGTTGCATCGCTGAATTTTTATAGGCTTTTGACTGTCAAAGTCTCTTTGACATTCAAAGATGTTCATCATTTATAGTTTGAAATAAAACAACCATCTCATCAATATTGGAAAATCGGGAATGTTTGTAATTCTACCATTCTATAGCCAATTCTTTCCTTAACTCATCAGTTTCTTGGAATGTCCTATAAAATGTAGCCAATTTCATCCAAAATATACTACTAAAGCACTATTTCCTACCCTTTTTCTCTAGACATTCAGGTTAAGAAGAGAAGTTCATTTGTCTTCATGATCTAATTTTCAAAATTACCCCAGGCAAGAATTTTACCACTCTATCAAATGTTCTACCATTTCTTATTGCAAATCACCATATTTCCAGACACCTCTAACAGCAATGTCACATTTGAGGTTTTTGTTGTGAGAGCACCTCATTTGCAGTACTAATTTTCTGCATTAGGGGAGTGTCTTGGTGTTTCCCAAGATCATCCCTAGGTTTAGTGTTTTACTAAAAGGACTCATTGAATTCATAAGTCATTATACTCATGGTTATGGTTTATTACCATGAAAAAATACACAGGAAAATCAGCAAAAACAGGTACATCAGGCCAAGTCTGGAGGAAACTAGGAGCAAACTTCCTGGGAGAGTTTTCTCTCCCAGTGGAGTCAACCAAGAGACACTTAATTCTTTCTGCTAGAAACTGTAGCTACATGTAGGAAGTGCTCTCTCTACCCGGAAAGCTTGCTTGCTTGAACCTAAGAGTTTTTAAAGAGGGTCACATATAAAGCATATAATACCTTCATGACTGACTATACTTAGCAAAACTGCAGAATTCCAAAAAGAAAGCAGGCGACTGCCATAAATCACATTGTTTGCATAAAGTATCTAAACAAACTACATATTATTTCCTTCAAAACTCCAAACATGCAACACACTCTTATCAGTAGGACATTCCAAGCATTCAATTCCCAGTAGCCCCTCCCCAAGGGCCATTCAAGAAAACAGGCTCTTCTGGGAATGTGCAGGTTTTAAGGAATTTAGACCTGATGAATTAATTTTTTTCTTGTACATGCATGTTAGAACATATTGTGATAACAGCAATGAAAGACCCTAATTTCACTGACTTAATACAAGTATTTCACTACCACCACTACTTGCCAACCCTATTTATGTGAAGCTTACCAAAAATCTGAAGAGTACTTCAAGGCACTTAATCACCATACCCAACCTCCGTAACTCACGCAGCTTATGTCCTTTTTTTCTGCCATGTGAGCGCAAAGCTTTATCTGCCACTGTGTGGCTGAAGAGGAAGAAATTAGAGGATCCCATGGAGCGTTTCATAGCATCATCCAGTAAAATGTGCTATTTTTGCTCACATTTCATTGTTTCTCACAGGGCCCCACCCAACTGCAAGGGGCAGGGCTTTCAGACTCCCTGAAAGAAGGTGTAAACAGAAACATCTGAAATGAAGTCAAGAACTCAGAAACATCATGGAACCCCAAAATGGAGCTAGGAGGCCAGTTGGGGGAGGGGTGTTGGTCTACTACATGTCCATGCCTGGTGAAATATCAACTTTTAGACTGTGCCAACCACAATCTACTATATCCTGGTACAATTGTCAGAATGAGGCTTATTTCACTGAACTCCAACTTAGTATCTGGCATGGCAACTTATCGTATATAAACTGTTAATTATTTTTGCCTATGCCAATGATAATTCTTTCAAAACAACTTCTATAGCCTGCAGTTTTTGCCTTTATCTATCTCTTTCTCTTTCTTTATTGGGACACATTTCAGTTTTCTCCTGAATCTTTGTCTCCTGGATTTAAATTCCTCAATACCCCAGATAAACTTTTGGTTTGCTTTACAGTCTCAATCCTTCCTGGTTTTACAAAGGAACAGAGTTCCAGTCGTCAGAGAGAACTAGTGGTGTTCATTATATTTAAAATTTATCAATATTCTGGATAGTGATTCTATGAATACAGAGAGGTTATACATAGTTATAACCAGGAAAATCATATATTTTTTAATTACTGAGAAGAAAAAAAAATAAAAGTCAACCCAGGGTACTAGTGGTAACAAAAAGCTTCTCTTGAAATGAGAACATTTCCTTGTGTCCACGTGTATGTCAGTATCAACCCTTCTGAAAAGGAATAGTGCTTTTTCCCAGAAGTTGGGAGGTAACATCTCATGATAAAAATAAGGAAACATGTTCATTCTCTTGAGATCCTTTGGAGAAATCTGAGACAATCTTCTAAGAGGAAAGGGATTTTCTCAGGTGTAAACCCTCCAGAGGGGTATGGATTGGAACCCAAAATGGGTTGAAGAACCCATTTTGAACAATGTAGCTTTTGAAAGCTTTCTATGGGCCTGACCTTTTGGTAAGAAATCTCCATATATCACATTATTCCTTACAAGAATCTTTTGAAATGGGCATTTTAATAATTCTGTTTTAGAGCTAAAAGGTCTAACATTGGACAGGCAAGCAGGTGAAACTGAGTGGTAAATTAGGAAGAGTGAGAACGTGAACCCTGGTCTGTGTTGCTCTGAGACACATGCTTGTATATACAAAGCAAATTTTTTCTTGGAGTTAGAGGACTCAGAACTGTGAATAAGGCTGTGTCATCGGTGAGGACAAATGAAGTAACTGAGAATGCTACTCACTCTCAATACTTTTGTAGTCCTATTCATTCTTCCAGCCATTATCATACAAATGATAACCATGTATCTGGAATAAGAAAGTTTATTTACTATAATTTCTCCTATTTTTACACAGACTTATTATTGAGTTTATGTCTCTTGATATGTAGAGAATTGTGCTCCAAGTTAGGGCAGGAGATATAAGGACACAGGGAAGCACAGGAGAGCAAGGGATAAGAGAGGGCAGGGGTTAGGAAACATGGCCTAGGGGTCAAAGGGTCATGGAAAGGCAGGGGGTATGGTGAAGACAGAGGTGACTCAGGGCAGGCAAAGAAGAAATAGCTAAGAATATTGCCCTAAAAGCCTTTATTCCTTAGTCATAGAAATAGAATAGATACATAAAAGTGATAGCCAGCATCTTGAGTCAGGTCATGATCCCAGGATCCTCATCCTGGGGTCAGATCCCCCTTCCTCCAAGGTCAAGCCCCATGTTGATCTCTCTAGTCATCCAGGATCCTGCACCCCCTGCTTGTTCTTGTCCTTGCTTGGTCTCACTCTCTTTCTCTGTGTCAAATAAATAAACGAAAATCTTTAAAAAAAAAAAAAAAAAAGGAGAAGGTGTTACTCAGTGAAGATGTTTATTATTGTCTGCTTCATGGATGATGTTCCAAAGTGATCTAATTAGGAAGGGAAATGATCAGAGAAGGGTCATTGTGGTTGAAGTGGGTAGAACATGGAATTCAGAATCCAATTTGAAACCAAGCTCTTCCTCTTAATAGTTACATGATTGTTATTTCATTGTTTTTAGCTTCAACTGTTATCTGTAAAATGGGAATAAAAATAACTATGGCTTAGATTTGATGGAAGAGTCAAAGAAATAATGTATATACCATACTTGGTGACTTTCTTGAAACAATGTGAGCCTCAATCTGTATCTGTTCCTCATCCTTGCTTTAAGGCTGGCATAATCCCTGTCCTTCTGCTACTCAACTGCTTAATTAAGGAAACATTGAGGGGTACCTGGGTGGATCAGTTGGTTAGTTAAGTATCTGCCTTCAGCTCAGGTCACAATCCCAGCGTCCTCTGCTCTGCAGAAAGCCTGCTTCTCCCTCTCCCTCTGCCTGCTGCTCCTTCTTTCTCTCTGTCAAATAAATAAATAAAATCTTAAAAGAAAAAAAAAAAAAGGAAACATTGATTGAATTCTTATTCTATAGTAGTCATTCTTCCAGTTGCTCAGGATTCAGCAGTGAACAAACCAGATTTTCTACTTTCTTGGACTTTATATTCTTGTGGGAGTTCCATTAAAAAAAAGAAAGAAAATCCTAAGGAACCAAATCATTATACAAGTCTATTTCAAATGCTGATACATTTTATGAAGTGATTGAAAGTCTGATGTGCTAGCGAAGGGGAGGGAAGATATTCAGGGAAACCTCTCTGGAACAGTGATATCTGGGTGAGTGGAACTGGAGACACCTTTTTTCAGTGGGACTAACATGTGTAGAGACATGGGTTTGACGGATGAGCTTCAAGTTTTGGTAGACGCAGAATGCCTGGAGTATAGTAAACACCCCCAGGGAGAGTGACAGAAGCTGGCATAAAGGCCTGGTCCAGATGACATAGCTCCTTTTAAACTGCAGTAGAGGGTCTGAGTTTGTTCTCAGAGGCAGCTGTGACAATGACCGATGGGCCATGCCAAGGATTCAGAGGAGGAGCCGTGGGGGACGTGCTGTGAGTAGATGGTGAGCCCTCAGAGTGCCACGACTGGGAATTCAAATAGTCTCATTACATCGCTTCAAAAACTTGATACACCTCTCCCCAGGCAGCTCCAGAACCCTTTTCCTTGCTTGACCAACTGGGATCATTAGCCAATTCACATTTTTCTCAACCCATTTCTTCCAGGCCATTGATCCATGTGGCCTGCTCCAGCCGTGCTGAATTTTCCTTCCAATGAATAAACTCCCTTTCACGGCCTCTCGGACTGTCCCCTGTGTAATTTCCCGGACGTTTCTTCCATTTGGTTCTTGGTCATGCCTCTGTTCCCGTTTTCATTATTTTAAAAATGGAGAGGAAGTGTTTCTGCTGAAGTTGCCCAATCTTGTTTTCACTCTATTGGACTCCAAAGTGTGCTGTCTGGGCGCGGGCAGATGGATGAGGCAGAAAAGCCACTGATTTGATTTTCCCTTTCAGTTTTCAGATCTTTCCCTGCTTGCCTGGTTTCGTTTTCTCTTCTAACAGTGCATCTAAATATGCGCCTTTTTCTTCCCTCTTGAGGTAATCCTTTTTATTGCTTTTACCTGTAACATTTGCCTTTGATAGTTTCTGGATATGTGTTTAGGATCAAAGATGTTCTGTTCGAGGCTTAGTTATCCTGTCTGTGCTTTAACTTAGTTATTTCCCATTGTTCTGTGATTTTTTGTCTTTTTTTGGCTCATTTTTTACAGTGCCTTCTTCTCAGAGATTCCTTTACTTAGGGGGTCAAAATAGTGTTGCTTAAATAAACTTTTTGTCCTCCAGAACCTTTAATGTGTCAGACAGTACCCTATTGTTGGTATTTTGAAAGAGAAATACTACCTCAGAGAAGCTCAATATTCTTGTACAGGTTTTGATGTTCCGTTCTTGTTTTAATGCCCAACAATCAATTAGTTGGTATGTATTCCCGAAATTAGATCCCCACTCAAGCCAAAAAACAGCTCCTCATCTGTCCCTGCTGATGGGTAGTAAACCTAAGAAGCATGTTTTAATAAGTGTCTGCAGAAAATTTAAAATAATTTCCTAAATGTTATTGCTCCCTTATTTCCCAGAAATCACTACTGCAGGGATTCCAAGTAGTGTTGTCATCCATGGTGGGGCAGGATGCACACAAATTGCACGATTATGCTAAATATTTGGAAATATATTTGTGTATGTGTTTCTGTGTGTGTATATTGCATAATTAATTCCTTTTTTCTGCTTTAATTTTTTAGGATACCTAGCTTGGTTTATTAGCTGAGTGAGTTTATCATCAGTTATATATACTGCATTTTGTGACAATATTTTGACTAAATCAATTATTTGCAGTTTTCATGCTTTACTGCACTTTTCAACCACATACAGAATTGACGTCTACGGGCACAGAACATTGCTTTTTTATGTAGGTTTTCTTCAACTTTGACCCCAGATTTCAAAGAAACATTTAAAGTTTGTCATGAAATATAACTATTTCTCTAGGTATTTCTAAAATTTGCTGGTTGAAGACTGGCACTGCTACAAATATCCGTAGACATTATATGTATTCGCTTCATGTTTAAATGCATATAATTTGATCATTATAAAAACAGTATAACCACAGTATAATAAGAAATTGGGAAAAAAAGAGAACCATACTCTCTTAATATAATCATCCTATTTTAATAGAAACACTGCTTTCATGTCAGATCCTACAGTTTCTGTTTCTGAGAAGCTTATGGTGCTCCTGCATACCCAAAACTTGCTAGACCCTGGGAATATAAAGAAAAAATGGAACAGTGTCTGAGCTCACAAGAGATCCCAGGGGAGACGGCAATCTCCTACAAAGCCGTGAAGAGATTAGTTTAGACAGAATGCTGGAGACTCTGGGATAGAATGATTACGGGAAACTTAAGTGTTCCTGAAGAGAGGCAGAGAAAGATTCTGGGGAAAGGGGATTCCCGAGTTTTATCTAAAGGGATAAATTGGGCTAACTCAAGAGAGGAAGGATCGGAAGGTCATTCCAGGAAAAAGAAATACCATGACTCAAGGCATTTGCCACAGTTTCATTTTGGGTACTATAGCAATTCACTCTTGCCAAAATACAACTCAAGTGGTAGGAAATGTTAGAAACAAAGTTTTTAGTCAATTGCAGGCTAGTCTGTGCATCATGCTTTGAACATAGTTTTAATCAAGGAACATTTAGATACAGAGCTATTATGTATTCATTTTATATACATATGTGTGTATACATACATGTGTGCATGTTTATTCCATGTTGCATTTAACAAAAATCAAGTGACTATGTTTTACTTACTATTAAATTTTATATATTATTAAATATTATAAATTTCTAAATAAATATTATTAAATATTGTTAAGAAAATGAAATAATATTATGGCTATTGCTCAAATTAATATAATTAATTCCAGGGCTTTTTATCTCCCCCACCCCCATAGCATGAACCATTCCTTTAGACTATGATCCTAGGCTCGCAGATAGTCGAACAAAATAAAAACCACTTTATGCTTCTCAATAGATATCAGAAATTACTTAATAAAGTGGCTTTTACTACTTTAAGCTCCCTCTCACCTATATGCAAGTTTGAATGTTTACATTTCTCAGTAGCCACTCCCAACACTGGAAGTTTTACTAATTTATTTGGCAGATTATTTCTTAGTCTTTAGTATCAGATCCTTGTGATACAATAAGAATTATTCTCATGTCTTAATGATGTTATGAGGATTAATTTAAGTAACGAATGAAAATTGCAGAGTGCACTGGCATATACAAGTGTTCGATAAATTATAGCAATCATGTTATTATCTCTCTGACTAATAAAAACTATCTTGATCTATTTTTTCTCTTCCTGGACCTATTAGAGAGTTAATAACTTAATGAATACTTAATGCTCATGTTAGAAAGCATTTTTATTTTATACCAGTGATTGACTACCAGCACACAAAGCCCACAACTAGGATGAGGTACAAAAAGCAATGGGATATTTCAAATCTCCCCAAAAATACCAGTCCAAGTAGATTCTCATTTAATACAACTTAGTAAAATTCCCAAGGTTGGAATTAAGAAAAAACTTAAGTAAGGTAGCCCAGTGGACCCACCACATTCCAGGTAGGGAAAATGACGATTAGCTCTATTTCTTATATCCAAGAGATTCTCTTGTACTAGAAACCATTCAAAAGTGGATGTGCACTGTCTTAGATATAAGATCCATTTAAGAAGAAGAATGGGGGAGGAGAGAGTGTGGAAATAAATGTGTCTTTCTCAGATAGTAAGAGAATGAACTTTAAGTATCCCTGTAGATCTTAATGTTGCCAAAAAATGTCAGGCAGAGGTATAAAAACAAAACAATTAAACAAAACATGTTGGTGTTAATCATAGCAGTGGTACATTTTTTTTTTCCTTTCTTCAGCCAAGCTATTTTTTTTAGTCGGGGCTATTAAAATATAAATTATGGATAATAAAATTCACCCCTTTAGCTGCTTCTCTCAAAGAACTTATCCATTTAACCTGACTTATCAAATTTATTGTCTTAATGTTGTTTAAAAGGTTCCTTTATACTTTGAATGTCTGTAGGTCTTAAGGTGATATTCCCTCTTCCACTTTTAATACTGGTAATTTATGTCTTTACTCTTTTTTTCTTAATCAGTTTGGCCAGATATCTCTCTATCTATCTATATCTATTTTTAAATTTTACTTATTTATTTACTTATTTGAGAGAAAGAGAGAGCAGGATCACAAGTAGTGGGGAGGAGCTGAAGGAGAGGGAGAAGCAGACTCCTCACTGAGCAGGCAGCCCCTAGGGCTTGATCCTAGGACCCAAAGATCATGACATGAGCAAAAGGCAGATCCTTGACCAACTGAGGCACCCAGCTGCTCCAGTTTGGCCAGATTTTTATCAGTTTTATTATTGACCTTTTCAAAGGACCAGTTTTGATTTATTGATTTTTCTCTCATATTTTCAATTTCACTGATTTTTGTTATCTTATTTCCTTTTTTTGTTGTTGTATTTAATTTGTTCCTTTTTTTCATTTGTGGGAAAGTGATTTTTAATAATTTTTAAAATTCAATTTAGTTAATATAGTGTAATATTAGTTTCAAGGGTAGAATTTAATGATTCATCAGTTACATGAAACACCCAGTGCTCACATCAAGTGCCCTTTTTAATGCCCATCACCTAATTACCCCATCCTGTCATTTACTGCCCCACTTCAGCAACCCTCAGTTTGTTTCCTATAGTTAAGAAATCTTATGGTTTGCCTCCCTCTCTGTTTTTATCTTATTTTCCCTTCCATTCCCCATGTTCATCTGTTTTTTTTTTTTCCTTAAATTCCACATATGATGAAATCTTATGGTATTTGTCTTTCTCTGACTGATTGCCTTTGCTTAGCACAATACCCTCTGGTTCTATCCACAATATTGCAAATGGCAAGATCTCATTCTTTTTCATTGTTGAGTAATATTCCATTGTATACATACATGCCACTCTTCCTTATCCATTCATCTATGAATGAATACGACAAGGGTTTCTGGAGTAGCCATCTTTATATGGGACAAACTAGATTTTATTTTTATTTTATTTTTTAAATATTTTATTTATTTGAGACAGAGAAGGAAAGGAAGAGTATGAACAGGAGAGAGGGATAGAGGGAGAGAGAGAAGCAGAATTCCTGCTGAGCAGGGAGGCCCAATGCAGGGCTCAATCCCAGGAACCTGGGATCATGACCTGAACCAAAGGCAGACACTTAACTGATTGAGCCACCCAAGCACCCCAAGAGAAACTAGATTTTAAAGCAAAGACAGTAATAAGAGATACAGAAGGACACTATATCATAATGAAGGAGTCCATTCAACAAGAAGATCTAACAATTGTAAACATTTATGCCCCTAAATTGGAAGCAGCAAAATATATAAATCAATTAACAACAAACTTAACGAAACTCATTGATAATAATCCAATAATAGTAGGGAAAATTAATACCCCATCATTCACAGCAATGGACAGATCATCTAAACAGAAGATCAACAGGGAAAATAGGGCTTTGAATGACACACTGGACCAAATGGACTTAAAGGATATATTCAGAGCATTTCATCCGAAAGCAGTAGAATATACATTCTTTTCACGTGCACATGGAACATTCTTCAGAACAGATCACATACTGGGTCACAAGTCAGGTCTCAGCTGGTATAAGAAGATTGAGATCATACCATGCATAGTTTCACACCACAGTGTTAGGGAAACTTGAAGTTAACCACAAGAAAATAAATAGGCAGGACCATAAATACATGGAGATTAAAGATCATCCCACAAATAATGAACAGGTCAACCAAGAAATTAAAGAAGAATTTTTAAAAAATACATGGAAGCAAATGAAAATGTAAACAAGACAGTTAAAACCTTTGGGATGCAACAAAACCTGTCTTAACAGGGAAATTCATAGAAATACAGGCCTTCCTCAAGAAGCAAGAAAAATCTCAAAAATATAACCTAAACTTACACCTAAAGAAGCTGGAAAAAGAACAGCAAATAAAGTCTAAATCCAGCAAGAGAAGAGAAATAATAGACTAGAGCAGAAATCAATGATATACAAATAAAAATAGTAGAACAGATCAACAAAACGAGGAGCTGATTCTTGGAAAGAATTAACAAGGTTGATAAACACCTCGCCAGACTTACCTAATGCTATGGTTTTTAAGTACTACTTAAGCTGCAACAGATAAAGGTTGATATGTATTCATTTTAATTTGATTTAGAATATTTCCTAATTCCATTTTTGTTTTCTTCTTTGACACAGAGTTTATTAAGAAGTGTGTTTTTAAACTTCCAAATATTTGAGTATTTTTCAATTATTTTCTATTGGTTTCTAGTTTTCTCCCCATTGCGATCTAAGGATATATGTTGTGCAATTTCATTCTAGAAATTTTGTGACACAGAAGTGAATAGTGTGTGAATAGTGTGTGCACTTCAAAGAAAAATGTATTCTGTTGGGTTTCTCCCTTTGCCTTGTGAAGGTCAATTAGGTCAAGTTAGTTGATAGCATTGTTCAGGTCTTATATTTGCTTACTGATTTTCACTTTACTTATTTTATTAATTACTAAAACATCTCCAACTATAACTGTAGAGTTTAGAGTAGTCATTTTTAAAATTCCACGTGTAGCATCACTGTTTCTTAACATCTAATAAATCAAATATTCTTTTATTTATTTAAAGAAATATAATTCACCAAAATGTGTCTGCTGATGCTTAAATTCAGTGTAATTCAGGTCTTAGTCAAAATAAGAAGCACCAGATACTTTTCATCAGGTAGCACATGGTTAACTAAACTATTTATGCATTCATGTGTAAGTAATTCAAAGACATATTTTGGTATTTGGGGATCTATCTCTATTCAACGATCTTTCTAGGTATCACTAACCAAAAGGTAACAGACTAGATTTTTTTTTTTTTCAAGATTGATTTGAGAGGGACTCCATGCTAGCAGGAGAGACTCTCAAGCAGACTGCCCACTGAGTGCCAAGCCCCATGCCAGACTTGATCTCACGACACTGAGGTCATAATAGCTGAAATCAAGAGCCAGGGAATCCACGGCCTGAGCTACCGAGGTGCCCCAAAATTTCTTCTGACACTAAGATCCTAGGTGATGGTTTTTAGAAAATTCCCATTTTAAAGTTCAGTTGCATCAGTTGTAGGAGAGAGAAGGGAAAACTAAATGAGATTTTAAGAATCTTTGCTTTCTGTGACATCATTCTCATCCAGAAATCAGCATTATTTATTTTATTTACATTTGTTTGATTTAATATGTTTTTAGGAGCCTATCACTTTTCTCCTATGAGGTAACTTACTAAATTGAGTCTTACTCTGTCAGTTGTAAAATAATATAGTAACCACAACCCTGCCTATATCCTGGGATACAATTTCCCTGCCTATATCCTGGGAAATTGTAATAAATGAGAAGATGACTAGGTAAAAAGTTGTACACAACCAAATCGATATTATCCTAATTATTATTAAGCAACAACACTCACATGCTAACGAAAGTTGCTACTTCTGAACCACACGCACACATACGCACACCACTTCTGCCCCAGAAGCTTAATTATGTCTGTACTAAAACTTGTACCTCTTTGAATGATCTTATATTGTTTCTAACTCAACATTTCATGATCTTTTCTTCCCTAGGCAGCTAATTAAATCAGCAGCTGAACTCTTCAATTCATACTAAGGCAATCAGGAATTTCTATTTCTTTTCAACTAGTTCCCTCAAATAATTGCACAGTTCCTTTTTCTAGAATCTTGAAGGAGCAAGACGAAATGGATTTTAATGGGTTACTCTCCGAGCCACAAATAAGACTGACTTTTCAAGACTTTGGCCAAGTATTTATTTGAATGGAAGAAGGTTTGACTGATTGAAAATAAGCTAGTATATGTCCTAACGTGGCTTTTGATTAATTCACACCAATGATTCTGAATTTGTGCCATCTACTTTAAAAAGAAACCCAACTTGTGAAGCATTCTTATTTTTCATCCAGAGAGGATTAGTGGAGAGAAAATTAAGTTCCCTCATCTAAGTAAGTACCTCAGGGAACTATTCACCTATCAATGTATGGGAGAGTTTCTGCCTGTAACTTACCCAATTTCATTAGCATTAATGGGGGTTTTGTGTGAAATTCTGTGTGAATCATTGCTTTAGGAGATCTGTAGGAGTTGTTTGATTACTTTTATTCTGTAATGGCTCTATTCTCCAGCTCAAACTTTTAACTCGTTAGGCTTGCAATAGATGCTAAATTTTGAAAGGAATCAAGCTTGGACTTCTGCAGGTAATTAAATCAGAGGAGCAGCACATGGAGTCATTCACCACTGTGACTAGCAGATGCACGCTGCCTATCAGGTGCCTGAATGTTCTGCTAGAATGGTGTCTCTAGCACGTGAGGATTCAAACTTGAGCTTTTAGCTTTCATCCAATTGTGTTTTGTTAATGTGAAAAAAAATAAAAATATGTTTTATTAATATGTTCTCACTTATGAGTATTCTTACTCAAGCCTTCTATTTCCCCTCATTGCTGGGCTGTGAATTCTGCCCCCATTTAGATGACCTTTTAAGCACCCCACCCTTGCTGCTGTTCGGCTTCTACTTTCTAATGATCTTTACATAGTATGAAAATAGAATCTGTGTCCAAATCTGGGCAATTCTGAAAATGAAAGGAGAAACTTGTGAGGCTACATGGTCTGAGTGCACACGCAAAAACATCCTGGATGTGCACTAGGGAACTTCAGCAGCCTTAGTGAGGGGGAGGAAGGTAGAGCTAGAAGCCCAGCTGGTGGGCAGCCCTAGGTCCCTCTGACCAAGGTTAGGCTGCTTCTGCTGCCAGGGGTCTCCTCCTCTGGACCTAGTGTACTCACACACATACAGACCTGGGATAGAAGAGTATTTTGGGGACTCAGAAGAAGAGGTGCGTAATTCAGGTAATTCAGATGAATTACCCAGTGAATGAAAAAGAAAGCCCCAGAAATCTGACAGTATTTCCCTTTCTTTGATGAAAACCTCACTTTATGTGTAATAAGGGAGACATATGGTGAAGAAGCAGGAGTGGGACATCCAGAGACTCCAGCAAATCCAGATCTTGATGCTGGTATAAGTGAACATCTGGATGGCTGGATCGAGATTCAGGTTCAGATGACTTCACTGTAGAGTTAGAAGATGAGTCTTGATTCAGCAGATTATAGCCTTAGTGACGGAGAATAACTCTCAGAGGAAGATGATGAGGGATGTTGAGGTAAATCAGGCAGGGCAGAGCAATAGAGGTTCACTTGAAGATCCTGAAATTTCCTCAGCAGACTACCAGAAGTATAATTGATGAAATAAAAATGAATCCTCCCCTTTTACCCTACTGCGACAGATGTTGGGCAATTGGTGAGAAGTGGCTTCATAAATAGGAACAGAAAATATCTGTAAGAGCCAATTTAGATAAGTTAACACAAGGAGGAGAAGGCTTTGGTGTTCCTGATGGAAAAAAAAATAAAAACAAACAAACAAAACAAAACAAACAAAAAACACAAAAACTACAGTGGATGATTCCAAAGACTCATATGTTGAAGAAAATGATGATCATCGCCTAAATCTCCCAATTCTAACAAAGGGAACACTATTCTCAGGCATGAACTTCTAATTGGATCACATATAGCAAACTCAAGGAGTTTGAATGAGAAAAAACACGAGACAAAGAAGAAAATATGGAATCTAGTTTTCTCCTTAATGCCATTGATTCTCATAGGATTTGCCTAGGTCAACCTAAAAACAGTTGCATTGTCCATTGCAATATAGGACATTTTATGGCATGTTTTACATGTGCAAAGCAGCTTAAAAAATGTATGCAAGATGAGTAAGTTCTATAGATCTGCTGTACAACATAGTGCATACAGTTAACACATATTAGGCACTTAAAAATACCCTGAGGATAGATCTCATGTCAAGTGTTCTTACACACACACACACACACACACACACACACCCCCAAAACGCAAGGAAACTGTTGGAGGACGGATATGTTTAGGACCCTAACTGTGGTAATAATACAATGAGTGTATGCTATGTCCAAACTTAACAAAATGTATACATTAACACATGTAATTTTTTGTAATGTATATCAGTCATACTTTGATAAAGCTTAGAAAAAGAGAGAAGCAAGCCCTACCCAGTATGAAGACAACCAATTCAAATGAATGTGATATTTCCCCTAGTTGACCTGTCCATGAAAGTAGAATTATGTATTTTTAACAATAAAACCCTAAACATTTAAAGGAACATGAAATGTATCATTTTTTTTTAATATGTCAAAGTAAGAAAGTATCTTAGTTCATGTATCTTTCTTCTCATCAGAGTAATTTACCTATTGGGATTGATAGTGAATGTTTACTTCCTTTTAGGAAAATGTAAATTCTGTCTACATATTTGGTTTTTGATGTAATTTAGATTGGATATGCTGTTTATCCTTTATTCCTATTCCTTATATTTTAAATCTTATCCTCTTTCTCTTAAATGAGATGTACCTAATTTTATTTTTATATAACTAGGGCATTTAAATGTAACTTATTTAGTACTTTTCATGTAAAAAGAAAAAGTTTGTGTGGAAGATTTAATATTAAAATTTGAAATACCCTTTAATCTTGCGATTCTTAGTTTCTCTCCTCTTTCAGAGCCTCTTAAAATACTTTTTCCAGATAAAAAATAAATTTGGTGCTGTGTAATTAAAGTGTACTTTTTCTCCAGCCACTTTGGTATATAAGGGATTAGTGGTAAAGATGTTGTCTCTTGAGAAGTGTTGGGGAATAGGCATCATTTATCCATAAAAAAGAACTTTTCAACGTTCTGTAGTAGAACATGGAGTGGTCCTGTGGGGTACAGCCTGGGGTATCAGACTTCCCCACACAGGATTTCAAGATGTGGCAGAATCAACTGTTTCCCCTAAATTAATACAAAAATCTAATATACTTTGAGGTACATTCTTGGGCTGGGTTACATAATGCCAAGTAGTTTCCTAGGATCCAGAACTTCAATTATGGCAAGTTCTAGAAACCAGTGAATTCAGAAAGATAAATTTAGAAATCTTATGGGAAAAAAAAACGTTCAGGGATACTTGGCTCACTCAGTTGTTTAAGTGTCTGCCTTTGGCTCGGGTCCTAATCCAAGGGTCCTGGGATTAGCCCCACATTCTCCCTCTCCCCCTGCTTGTTCTCTCTCTCTCTCTCTGTAAAATAAATAAATACAATCTTTAAAAAATAAAATAAAATAAAAAATGTCCATTTTAAAACTAGCTAGAAAAGTCCTAACTTTTTTCTAAATTATCCAGAAATTATGTGCCACCTTTCTTAAAAAAAAAAAAATAGGGTCAAAACATAGGATTCTAAAATATCTTTCAAACTCTGCAGATTAATTTCTTCATTCATGTTTAAATATGGATCTTATTTGAAGCACGACACTATGAATAACTATTTTGATTTAGGGTCCCAGTGTTTTTCTCCTGTGTGGGGTAGTTCTATAGACTTGCATGAGAGCAGTGAGATCAACTGAACTATAAGTTCAGAATAGGGCTGCAGAGTCACTTCAAAAACTTTCTGTGCCAGTCACTAACAGTATATTGTTATAAACTTCAGAACCCCCCCACCCCCCTTCCCATGTATGCATATGTAAGCAAGAAACAAATGGCTGAAGGGATTAGTACATCAGCCAAAGAGTGGTCCTGAAACACAGCACATCGACTAGAACTAAGTAGAACTCATCTTTTTTGAGGAGAGTTGGTGGCATAAATGAGATTACCAACAATATATATCTGGAGTATATGTCTGCAGTGATTATATAATTTATAAAACATTCATATCTATACACAGTTGGAATCTGTTGTATGCCTATGGATCAGCAACATGGAAATTTTTTTTCCCATTTTCAGGTTTAGTGTATTTACTTATTGATTTACAAATAATTTATTAAATGTTAGAGTAGGAAAAATAATGAAAGAAGAACCATTAATGATGATGTAAGGACAACAAGGATAAAATGAGGGACCTTGTCTTTGACTCTAACCTTCTGAAGTACATACTCATTCACACAGATACCTGCCTGGTCTGCAAAATCTAGAAAAGTTCTGCTTATAAACACCCTAGGTTTTTTGTTTGTTTGTTTGTTTTTCACACGTTTTTATAGCCTCCTAGCTCTCTACTTAGTTTTAGTCCAACTTGCCTTTCATCTCACCAAAGTTTCATCCTTCTATTCTGTCTACTTTTCTGTTATCTCTTTCTAACATATTTCACTCCCACCCCCTTTCTCTCCATGTGGATTTCAATGACACGTCCCTATCAACCTCCAGAGTAACCACACTATTCAGAGAAAAACTGGGATCCCACAAAGTACGGTTCCTCTAGGTGCATTTTCTCTAGCATCAGATGGGCACCAAGACTGTCTGACAAGCCTGTTGTCTCAGTAGGCTCTCTCACTGTTACTATGTTAGCTATTTTAAATCTTGATCTTCCTGCAGCCTTCAACTTACTAGCCCTATAACCTACTTAGAGCGGATAATTCTAGCTCTTACTTCAGAACAAATGCCATTGCAATTGGAAATCTGCTCATGTCAAATCCATAAAGATAAATGTACCTGAACCCTTATTTTTATCTTTTACATGTATCCCAGTGTAAGAGAGACCTTCCCCCTTTGAAAGATTAATTCATTCGCCAGAGTTCTTCAATCTATAGCCTGCTACCTCCCAGGAGACCTGGCTATATTGGTTCTTCCCTCTTTCTGCAGTGACTTCAAAGAAAACAATTAGCTAACATTGGTTGAGAGGATGTGGACCCACATTCCCAGATGAAGAGAGGAAGAACTAGAGAAAACATCCAAAATCATACTGCTTAAGAATGGAAGGGCTAGAATTAAGATTGAAGTGTGCAACATCACAAAGAGAGGAATTATTTGCTACTGTATATTATCTGCATCATATAATCACTTAAACAGCCATGAAATAATTCTGGAATTACTATCTATTCTTATTGTCTCTAATTCTCACATCTCCCATCGGTTCTTCAACTCCCAACGCTCTGGCTTTCCCTTCTCTGTTCCCCTGACACCTCATTTTCCTTGTGATCATCTACCAGCTCTTTGTGGCTCAGATCACTCCTCTTTGTTGAGTCTTCTTGATATCTGCTATTTTTAATCACTCGGTGTTTTTATAGATGTTCTTTCCCTGAGCTCTAGGACTCCACATGTGGTGGCTTTCTAGCTCTCAGCTTGTTCTTTGTTTTGCTTTCCTTCGTGTACTGCTCTTTCCTTAAATGGTTTTCACTTAACTGCTTGTCAGAGGATTCAGTTCTTGGTCACCTCATCTATCATGATGACTTGGGTGAGGACCTGTTTGCTGATCCTGGAATTTTCAAGGACATTCTGTTGGAACCCTTATTCACCACTGTCACCTCTACCTTCTCAAATGCACCAAGAGCTTTAGAGTTCTTTTCTCTACACAACCCAGAGTTGCGGTCGGAACTTCACAGTGAACTAGTAATTGACAGTGTAGCTAAGGAAATATCTGGACTGCCATGGTCCTTTGGTTCTTCATTGTGTAGCTGGGTTTTCTTGTACCCACTCCTGAGGCAGCCTGATAATCCTTTATTCCTACCTGTTTTGCTTCGTCATCTCCCTGTTACGGGTGCAAAGGTTGACACTATTGTCATCTGCAGGTTTTTTTCTGCATTTAGTACTCTATAGGTGTCCAGATAATCGCTTGAATTCCCAGTCTGAGTTACCAATCTGTGTGTTACAGAGAAGGAATGATAGTTTCCAGTTTTATAGAAACAATAAGGTGGCTCTTGTAAATAAAAATCTGAGGAGTTTTCTGGTGGAAGACTGAAGCCTGTGCCTCCTCTAACTTGCAGAGCTGGAAATTCTGATCTTTTGTTTGCATTCTTGGCTCTTACACAGTTTATTTCTTTTTAAGATTTTATTTTATTTGTTTCAGAGAGAGAGAGAGAGAGAGAGAGAACGAGAAAACACACGAACAAGCATGAGCAAGGAGAGGGACAGAAGGAGAAGCACACACCCTGCTGAACAGGGATCCCAGTGTGAGGCTTGATCCCAGGACCCTGGGATCATGACATGAGCCAAAGACAGATGCTTACCCAAGTGAGCACCCACGTGCCCCTCTTACACAGCTTAGATGTGCAAACATCAGTGACTATGCACAAAGGTACTCTCACTGGTAAATCAGCAATGAGTGGTGTTCACGCAGGAATACATCAGTTTATTTAGAGACCAGACCTGGTCTGGTGCCCAGCACGTCCTCCTTCTCTGCTTAGTGGCAAGCAGAGAACAGGTATGTACAGTTGTAAGCAAGTGCCAGGATATGCCATTAGCAACATATGATGCCAAGCTCTTGGACTGGTCTTGCCTAAAGGAAATTTAATTTTCTTTGAAGACAGGGTGTAGGTTAGGGTGTACTTCTGTTTAGTGAGACCTTTTTTTTTTGTCAGTTGTTAGCCCACCCATTATCCTTTCATGTCCCATTATACTATTTTGGTCACAACAGAACAGAGATAGGTGACTAGGGAAGAAAGGAAAGGCTGAAGTAGAGAATTAAAGAAAGAGCTGAGTGTCCCAGGGAATCTCACACAGACCTCTGCACATATCTGTACCTCTGCCTAGATCACTGTTTACTTTTCAGTATCCCATTTAGAGATTAAGATCTTCAGAATAAAAGGAACATAATTTCATTAGTCTAAATGAATTATAGTGCCTAACCCAGCATAGTCCACGGATGGACAAAGTAGCAAAAGTTTGCAACCACCAAAGGAGTATTTGTCTTCTCAGAAAATAACAGCAACAATTTTTACCATACCCATTAAAGCTTATAATTTTACTGTTACCTCTGGATGAATCTCACACATGAATCTTTTCATGCAGTGGTAATAGCCTACTAAAATTTTAGACTTCCATTGCTCCATTTGTTACTGAAATGTTTGTCAAAGAAACAGGAAAGGTAAAATACAGGTCAGGTCCACCATAGTACCTTTGTGTCCCACACAACCAAAGTATATACTTCTGGACTAGTCTGATGACACAATGTAACACTTAACCCTGACATAACAAATTCAACCCCACAGTTAAGATTCAGCTATAAGACTGGTCATAATAATACCTGGTAGAATATTTCCAGGGTCTCTCCTTTCTACACACTCCAGATATCTATATCTAGGCATAGATATACATGTGCATATATACATATATACACACACACATATATGTATATATATATGTGCATATATATACATATATACACACACATATATGTATATATATATACACACACACGTAAACTTATCTACACATGTATATATATATAAATTTATGTCATATATATCATAAATATATATATATATATACACATATATTTATTATATGGGTTTGCATATTGGAAAATAAAATTCACCTTGAGAATGAATTTCATTTTGGCAATATGCATTAAGATTTCCTCTAAATATTCACAATTTTAATCCAAGGAGTCTATATCCAGTAATTTATTCTAAAGTTACTGAGAAATGTATGCAAAATTTTAAGAATAAAAATGTTTTTAGTAGTATTATTTTCAGTAGAAAAAAATTGAAAGGCACACCCTTAATAACAATTTACTATTTAACTAAATATACCCATTTTGTCAAATATTATTTAGTTCTTCCTGGAAATTCAAAAGAATACTAAATAATCTAAAAAAATAGCCATAAAGTAATTTTAAGTGGGAAAAATAAAGCAGCATATAAAATTGTTACACATATAATGGTGGTGGTGGTGGTGGTGTCCTAGGCATTTTTTATATACATTTTGTCCTACATTTGTCTAGCATTTGTCTATTTTGTCCTTTTTCACTTTTTCTGTCCTAAAAGGTATTTTATTTTTATGGTCATAAACAATAAACGGTTGTTAAAAGATTTCCTAATGTCTAAAATCAGAAACAACAATAGAATGGGATCTACTACAGTTTATTACAAATGTCTATGTTTAGATATACATACTTAAGAAGACAAAAAAACATTTGATAAATATTCAAGATCAGTTGTAGGCAACAGTTTGCAGTGTCGCCTGACAACGACGAATGCAGTCTGTGAATGATGATAATATTTCTATTAGGAAAACTGAAAGTGAGAACCGCTCTGTTCTTAGACCCCATGTTCAGACTGCTGTGCTTGGTTCCAAAGCCCACATCTCAAGAGGTTCAACGACCTATAAACTAGTGTGACCAACATTACAAATGGCCACCATGTGGCGTCCCAAACTTCCAAAGTGGAGATGCCAGCAGGGGGCATCTGTTTTGGTTAAATATAAAGGCATATTTCTTAAGATCAGGACTATAAAAAAAAAATGGAACCAGTTTTCCTGTGACATCATTATGTTACTTTCACAAGCAATTGGGTGAGCATCTGAGGAGTCCCTATGGCATGAGCCCTGTTCCACAAAGAAAGTAGATTAACTCCACCCACTCTCCCTCCAAATGGGCAGGATCCTGAGATGTATATGGTAGAACAATCTGGGTGTTTTCAGGATGAAGACACTTCTTTTCATTATGAGGATTCCTTCTCCATTAATAAAATGTGGAAGAATGTCACAGAAAAGGGGATAAGCATGAATCACAGAATTACTTTTGTAATGTAGCATGTTTAAGAAGACTCAAGCAGATGCACACAGAAACAGTTTGCCAAATTATTTTACAATAATATTATAAAATATTTTTTTCTCAATGAAAACGCTTATGGCTATCAAACTAAGAAAATCCTGTTGGAATGTATGTGTTCAAACCTGTCTTCAGAAACTACTTAATATGTCGATAATTACTTATGAGTCTTTTTAATGTCTGATTTTGAAATGCTTTTTCTGTGATTCACAAAAAAAGTACAAGTATGCCAGATGGCAATGCATAAAATGAGAATAATTTAATGCTTTTGCTTAACAAAGTACTGTAACTTGGCTTACTGTGAGAAAGAAAATTTATTTTTAGGATGTCAACCTTCACATCTAAATGTCTGTCTATATGTATGTATATGTGTGTGTGCATACATATACGTGTGTGTGTTTGTGTGTGCATTATAAGATTATACAGGGATTTTTCATATCTGTATATTGTTTAGTTTCTCGGACATTTTGTGTGTCCATCAACAAAATTTAATGGGCACATACTTTGTACTGAATTTTCTTTGTGATCTATTTATTCCTTACAGGATAGGGATGAGAAGATGGATCTGACAGAAAAGAATAAAAAAGTGTCAGCATTAAGACCCTATTCAACAAATGCAATATGGCTATTAACCAAAGTCAATATAATAAATGCAGGAGGAAAAACACATCTAATCCCTTCAAAGGAAGTTGTGTGGGCTGCACAAGTATAAAGCATATTCACTAATAAGGTGAAACCTGAGATTATACAGCATGAATATGCTAGGTAATTATGAGTTAATGCAACAAAATATATAATTTTGCTTATTCTTTATCAGTAGGGGGTTTAAGGTAATGGATACATTTTTAATGAAATAAATAGAAAACTACTGAAAACTCTGGGTAAAAACAAGAGTCCTAATTAATAATCTGCTCTTTGCTATTTCCTGTTGCAGATTTTAGCCCATGTTCTATATTCAGCTGTAATCTAACCATACCCATTTAACTTCCAACTGAAAGCAGGAAAATGTCTTCAAAGTATCCTCTACTTCCAATGCATTGCCAAATTCTCTTTTAATTTTTCATTTCATAAAAGTAAAAATAATCTCGGAAAGTTATCTTTAGTGCTTCTCCACAAAACCTGCATCTTATCTCTGCAACATCCCTGATCTCATTTAAAATTGTGAAGACTACAGTTATCTTCCTTGCATTTCAAACAAATTAACTTGTCCCCTTTTATCCCCAGCTCCTTCTAGTTGCCTTAACTTCTTGCTGTCAATTGGTGAACATCTGCCATTCGAAACTATACCAAATCATTTCACTTTCCTCTGGATCTCTCTTCCATTCATAGTCAAGTATTTTTTAATACTAAAAAGCCTTGAATGCTTGAATGCTCTAAGTAAACCTCAAAGGCATCTGTTATTTTCAGGGTCCTGCTGTCTTCCATACGACAGCCTCTGCTACTGTGCCTGAAGTTAGTCTGCCCTTCCCAAAGTTCCAGAGTCAGAGCTCAACTTGACCTTTCTGCTAATGTTAGTACACAGAGCTAGTCATCCTTGGATTCTCAATCAACATCAAGTAGCTAGTCGACAAGTAAATTTCCCAACATTTAATCAGGGTTGGGTCACAAACCAAAGTAATATACAAATATTGAATATCTTGAATTGATGGCAGAATAACAATCCTACTAAAGTGGGCTTAATCCATCCAAGTGAACCAAAACCAGTAATGAGGCTATTCCACACCCTTAGAAGCCTCAGAAGTCATGTCTCTACTACAAAATGATAGGGATAAAATGAGGAATCTGCCATTTAACTGCCCTCAAATCCCTAGGATTCTGGAGTCCCAACGGAAAGAATAAGCACACTGATACCTAACCTAACCAGCTATTTGAAGCCACAATGCCAATCTGCCACCACTCTGTAAGCAATATATGAATTCTGTCTGCACCTGCAAAAGAACTCCTGTCTGCTCTGCCCTAGTCATTTATTTGAAAGGAAAGTTACAACCTTACTCTACACCCTTTACAGGTATGGTGACTGCTGTCCCCGCAATTGATTAAGCTCCATTTGTTTACATAATATTAAGGAGTATTTCAGGCACCAATCTTTCAAGTTGCCAACAAAAAACACATTGTTTTCAGTTTTTTAAAACATAATTAATCGGTAGACTTCTGTGCTAGGTTAACTCAATTGATTTTTTTTTCTGCCCCCCTCCGCCTCCCCCCTTTGTCACTTGACAGCTTGAAGCTGGGCTTGGAAAAGCTCATTTGCATTCTTGCAGCAAGACTGCAGAATAAACCAAGCAAATGCGTCTATTTGTGTACTTCAATATATGACTGTGCTTGCT
Organism: Mustela nivalis; assembly: GCF_964662115.1. Taxonomy (NCBI): domain Eukaryota; kingdom Metazoa; phylum Chordata; class Mammalia; order Carnivora; family Mustelidae; genus Mustela; species Mustela nivalis. The sequence goes on from NC_139027.1 coordinate 16,237,236, forward strand.
TCAATCAAGACTTATTTTCAGTATCATGGCCAACAAAAGCATTAAACGAGTTTTCTCCGACATGAGTGATAAGCTGTAGAATGTATTTCTTTAAAGGATTTTTTTTTTCTGTGATGCTTATGGAATGCAATAAAAAACAGAAGCAAGAGTGCAAATCTCACTAGAAATTCATAATACTACCTTGCCATTTGACTCTTTCTTCTTGTTTCCTGATATGTTAAATACCTTCATTATAGTTCAGGTTGTAGCTGATTAGAAGTTTAAAAGATTACAGATATTTCAAAAGGAATTATTTTTATAAAAAATCAGTATTTCACATTGAACTTATAAGATTTCATTCTCAACCCAAGATTGTCATTTCACATACTGATCTCTTTGGGGAGTTGATGCTGGTATTGCCTTCTAAGAGTGAAAAACACCTAAAGTCTTTTTTTTTTTTTTTCTTTTCTTCCAGACATACTTAGTATTGTTTCAACATAATCTCTTCTGGGTATTTTTTTTTCTAATTCTTCCCCCATGAAAATGCTTGGTGCAAATTCATTGAAATAATTTCTTCCTTAACTATTTCTCTGCCACGGACCAAACATTTAGCTGAACCCAATTATTTTTCTGACTATAAACTCATGCGGTTTCATCTATAAAATGGAAATCTGTACCTGTATGTGCAAGAGAGGCAGAGAGAGGAGAGAGAGAGGGGGAAGCATGGGAAAGCAGGGGGAGAAAGGGGGAGACAGGGAAACAAAGGGGACACAGGGAAATGGGGGGGACAGGAGAGATTTCTGTGTTACTGGAAAGGTACAAGAGAAAGAAAGAAAAATCATGTTCCCTGTGTTCCGCATAATGCTATGTAGTCAGTGTGAATGACAGAGGTGATGTTCTCAGTCATTTCAGTCAACACATTCTTCTTTTCACAACCTAATCTCCTTCATCTGAAAGAGAAATATATTTTTAGCCACCTCTCTGGGACCAAGTCATTGATTTATGAATATAAGGTGAAGGACTTCATGAATTTTTTCTTGACCTCCATCTGTCATTTTCTCAGTCATATCTATTTTAAGAAATATAAAACAAATTGTCCTAATGGGGCACATTATCACCTTGATATATCACATAGGAAGAACTGCCTCTGCTTCTTATCACACCCATACAGAAAATTAGCTTTACACTGCCGTAAGCTGATTTTCTGTCTATTCTTTATTATTTTATACTGATAATGATACACATTACTCAAATACTGATTCATTCTGAATATTCTCACCAGAGATTGGAGTAAGTCCCTTCAAGTCTTTTGTTGATAAGGACAGAAACTAGAAGCAATTGTTCCTGCAACTGAGAATTCCCAGAATATTAATCCACCAAAGCTGACCAATGGATCATTGTAGTGACTTCCAACTTTTCCTTTACTACGTATGATTTTACATTCTAATACCACTACCAGCTATGTCTTTGACAGACATCATACCTGTTAACCCTCAAGCCTCATCCAAAATCAGCTTTAAAAAACACATCATTCATCATTAGGCAAACGCAAGTCACAATTATAATGAGATACCACCTCACATCTCTTGGGACATCTACTATAAAAAAAAAATACAGGAAAAAAAAAAAACAAGTGGTGGTAAAAATGTGGAGAGAAATTAGAACCCTTGTATATTATTGATGGGAATGCAAAATGGTTCAGTTGCTATGGAAAACATAGTATGACAGTTCCTCAAAAAATTAAAATATAATTACCATATGATCCAGGAATTCCAATTCCAGATATATACTCCAAAAAAATTGAAAATAGGATTTGTATACCCATGTTTATAGCAGCAGTAGCTATTTGTAATAGCTACTGTCGGAGGCAGGCCCCTGGCCAAGGCAGCCTCCGCCATTAAAAGATGGCGCCTGGCTAGTTGCCAGGTTAGGATTGCCTCATGAGACTAAGCGGAATGCCCAAAGAGGAAGTAAACAGCATTGGTTGCTAGCGAAGTTGTTCGTTTGGTGCACAGCCTGATTTGCTCCCTCCTGTACCCTGCTCGCTGATTGGTCATGTAAATGTATATAAGTGTGTAGACTTGCGGAAATAGAGAGAAGATACATCTGAACTGGGGCTTCTTGTCGTCCTTGCGGGTCGAGGGCGATAAGCTACAACATGGAAAAAACCCAAGTTTTATTGACAGATGAAAAGATAAGCAAAATGTAGTGTATACTTAGAGGGGAATATTATTTAGCCTTAAAAAGGAAGGAAACTCTGACATATGCTACAACATGGATGAACTATAAGAACATTATGCTAAGTGAAATAAGCCAGTCTCTTTCTCTCCACCCTCTCTTTCCCTCTCTCTCTCTCTCTCTCACACACACACACACACACACACACACACACACAGACATACAAATAGCAACTACAGTATGATCAGTATGATTCAAGTATTCTCTTGGTTAGATGCAGAGTGAGCATAAGATGATACATATCCTAAAGAATAAATCAGAAACGGACACACAAATAGGATGCATTCTGTAGCTAAGATGCAATATGTTTCATACCATTGGATGTTAAGATAGTACATTTTCCTTGTAAGGTATCGTGAACCTTCCTGTGTGGTCCTGGAAGCCCTGATAATACACTTCAGAATGGGGCAATATCACTTTAATTCACATGCAGAGACACAGAGCTCATCTTAGGGGTTAGTATTGTCACTAGGACAAAAATAAATGACAGTACATGAAACAGGCTTGATCTACATGAAGGTTACTAATAAGAAAGTTAGCAACCAGAGTTTCATTAATAAAATCGTGATGTACAAATAATTACATTTCTTGCTTTTGATCATAGTTGAGCATTTTGTTTTATTCTGACTCTTACACTTGAAGAATGTTGACAAAATGAAGTTTTGTTAGAGGAGGATGATCTGGAGGACGAAATATCTAGAATCCAAATTAGAAACGAGGAAGAGCTATTCGTATGGTAATTGTTTAGCTTAAATACCTTGGAAAGATGTTGTATAGTTCTACACATCTAAGGCACTACCTTAAAAAAAAAAAAAAGAGTAGCTTCATATTGAGTCGTTTAAGATAATAAAAGTAGGTCAAATGGAATAAAGTTGAGGTATGTTAGAGTTTATCTTTTTTAAACTCTATTTGATGAGGGAAGGGAAGGGGAGGGAAAGAAAAGTCTTAAGTGGACTCTGTGCTCAGCTTGATCTCATGACCATGAGATCATGACCTGACCAGAAACTGAGTCAGAGGCTTAACCAACTGCATCATTCAGGTGCCCCTGAGTTTATAACATTTAAAAAAAATTGTAACAATTAATGCTGTTCAACAACACAACTTAACCCTTCTGAAGCACTAGTCTTCCTGTCACTGGAAGAATTCAAGTGTGACAGTCATCCACGAGGAACAGAATCAAAGGGAATACTGCATTGGTAGTAGTTGAGATGTGAGACCTCTAATATATATTTCTAGCCCCAATATTTTAAACTTCTAAGTAAATTGGACACCTTGGAAACATACACTTATCCCTTTGAAAGTACTCACGACAGTTTTAACATTAAGAATAAAGAAGGTTATTTAAAGGACACTCAAAAGTGGTAATGATCACTCGATTGAGCCCATGCAATATTAGGACAGAACAAAACTGAGTTTTAAAATAAGTTTGCAGAAACACAGGACAGGACAGTTATGCGAAAGTCATTTGTTGTGTACTGAGGTTAACACAAAAATAATAATGATCTGGTTAGCTATGGCACTAAAGGCAGGCACAAAAAAAAAAATAAAGAAATAGATAAGTCAGACCTTATTAAAATTAAAAAAAAAAGTTTGAACAACAAAAAACATCCAGAAAGTGAAAAGACAGCTTTTAAAATGGGAGGAAATATTGGCAAAATGTATAGCTGATAAAGGTCTAGTATCCAGGATTTATTAAGCACTCTGACAACTCAACAACAGAGACAATAAAATTAAAAAATGGGCTGAGTACTAGATTAATATCTCTCCAAAGAAGATATACAAGGGCTCAGCAAACATATGAAAAGATACTCAACATCACTAGTCATTATGAAAATGCAAATCAAAGCCACAGTGAGATGCCATTTTATACCCACTAGGACCACTGGAATCAGAAAAATGGAAAATAAGTACCAGCAATGGGAGGAAGTAGAAAATGTAAAACCCTTGGACATTGTTGGCAGAAGGCAGGATGGTTTGACTGCTGGTGAAAAGCATTTGCTGGTCCCTCAAAAAGTTGAAGATAGAATTACCATACGGCCCCTAAAATTCTACTCCTAGGTGTCTACCCAAAATGATTGAAAACAGGTGCATAAATATCCATACACGCTTGCTCAGAGAAGCACTATTCATAATAGTAAAGCCAAAGGGTGGAAACAACCTTGAGGTTCACCAATGGAGGAATGGATAAAGAAACTGTGTTATATACACATAATGGAATATTACTCAGCCATAAAAAGGAATCAAGAACTACTACATACAGCAGAATGGATAGACCTTCTACACATAAGGTTGCATACCGTATGATTCTATTTGTTTAAATATTCATTATAGATAAAGCCCAGAGAAAGAACACAGATTATTGCCTGCCACAAGCTGGAGGAGGAGGATACACAGAGAAATGCCTTAATATGTTAGGGATTTTACTTTGGAGTAATAATTGCATAACACTTTAACATCCAGTACAAAATTGTACTAAATGCCACTTAGTTGTTCATTTTTAAACAATAAATTTTGTGTTTTGTGAATTTCACATCAATAAATTATTATTTTTTTAAATAATACATTCTGCAGGGGATGGTAGAGATGAATTCAATATTTGAATACCTCAAAGAGGCAAGTGTGGTGGTCCCTCTCGTATCTTTACTTAATTCAACAATCTGGCAACTTCAGAAACTGGATGGATGCTGGAGGATGATTGTATTCAGTGCCAGACTTAATCAAGCACTAAGCCCAGCTACAGCTGTAGCCCTCAATGTGCTATTGTTGTTACAACAGATTAATAAGGTCTCAGGTACATGGGATGCAGCCACTGGTTTGGCAAACAGGTTATTTTCCATTCAAATTAGAAAACAAGATTAGAAATAGTTTGCATTCACATAGGACAGACAACAATATATATTCATGATTATGTTTCAGGACTATGTTAAGTCTCTCATCCTCTGTCAGGACTCCTGAAGGATCGGGGCCACCTAGACATCTGAAAGAATGTCACAATGTTCCACAACACCAATGACATCATGCAGAGCTGGCAAGGTGAGAAAGTGGCTAGTCTTCTATAGGTCTTGGTAAGATACATACATCCCAGAGAAGGGAAAATAAACTCTGAAAAGACTCAGGGGCTGGGCGCCTGGGTGGCTCAGTGGGTTAAGCCGCTGCCTTCGGCTCAGGTCATGATCTCAGGGTCCTGGGATCTAGTCCCGCATCAGGCTCTCTGCTCAGCAGGGAGCCTGCTTCCTCCTCTCTCTCTCTCTCTCTGCCTGCCTCTCTGCCTACTTGTGTTTTCTGTCAAATAAATAAATAAAATCTTTAAAAAAAAAAAAAGACTCAGGGGCTGCATACTTGAGCGTGATGTGGGGGGATTCTATCATCAGGACAGTATCATGATATTCTTTTCAAAGTAAAACACAAGTTGCTGCAGCTTGCATCTTCCATCATGAAGCAGGGAACACAGTGCCTGATAGACCTTTTTGGGTCTACAGGGAACACATTCACACCTAACAATAATTACCAAGAAACATGAAAGACTGTTGGATTTCCTGGTGTAGGAAAGGACATGAAGTAGGTCCAAACTATAGTTTGATCAGTGCTGCCACCCAGACCACACAGTCCAGCAAAGGCTATGGTTTTGGGATGTTAGTGGTGGGAAAGTATGCAGTATGGACCTTATAGCAAACTCTAGTACAGAATCACAACATAGGTCCCTGGGATTCTGGGGCTGTGTTAACTACAAGAGAATTATAAGTCCCTTAAGAAATAAGTATCTTGTGATATCTTACTGATGGAGCACTTTAACATGGGACACAAAGTGACAATGCCTTTAGAATTTCCCATTATGAGCTGGGTTCTCTCTGGCCCACCACCTCTGGTAGGCCTAGCCACAGCTGTCTATAATATAATGTAAATGCACCTCTGGGAATGAACCTGAGCAGAGCCAGAGGTTACCAGTTACATCCATGAACATGTAGTCCAGACCTTGTGTTACCTGTAGAGCTGCACCAGTGCTCCTCCATCACCTTGTACCAATGAGATGGGGTTCCTATACAATGAATTTAAGGAGAAAGGAAGTATCTGAACCTGCTCTATGAATAGATCAAGTTGGTATATGGGTACAAACTGAAAATGAACGATGACTGTAGATTCATTATTCAGGGGTGGTCCTAAAAGATAGTCAAGAGTGATAATTTCAAAAATGAGCTAAACTGTGAAGAGTTAATCTACTTGTGTTTTTTGTGGAAGGAGAAATGACCCAAAGTGACAGGGAAGGGCCTTGGAGAAAAATAATGGAATACTGGAGACCTCTTCCAGGTAGAGGCATGTAGAGGTAATGTAGTAGTGGGCACAAAATGTGATTATTTTGTTAACTCCCCTAGGAGAACATAAAGCACAGGAGAGCCACTTGCCTGAATGACCAAGTAGACATGTGACTAAGCCAGTTATCTCCAGCTATGCTTTGTCATCCACCATCCACAACCAGTATAATGAACACATGAGTGGAGTGGTCATGGTGATAGAGCTGGAGGCTATAAGTGGCCCCAACAGCACAGAATCCCACTTACCAAGACAGATCTATTGATAATTCCAAATTACTAATTTGTCAGTAACAGAGACCAACAACTGAATACCCAATATGGCACCACTTCTCAAGGACATGAACTGGATACAGACTTTGATAAATTGATTAAACTGAATTCTTTCTATCCTGAAAAGACCATCTGTTCAACTTCACAGTTGTTATGAATATGGACATCCCTCTCCTCCCCACACAGCAACAGTCATAGCCGATATCACTATTGGGGGGCTAACAGAATGCCTGATCCAGGGGCATGAACTTCTCTACAAACTTCATCACATCAGGAGACTGATGTTAAGTGTTGGATGAGAAGAAGGGGCTGGAGTGTCCCATGACTATGAGAGTCATCAGTTATATTATACAGTATGCCATCAGGAGGCTCTTCGCCTTTTATAGAACGCAAGAATGACCTCCTAAAGGTGAAACTAAAATGCCAGCTCTGGGTGAACAGTCTGAAAGGAGTAAGCCTGACTCTTCACAGCACAGTGCATTCATTAAACGTCTCTACATGGTGATCTGTCCCCAAATGGAAGGATAAATGTGCTCAGAAACCAACGGGTAGTATGTGTGGCCCCACTCACCATCACTCCCAATGGTTCATTGGGGGACCTTAAGATTTCTGTTCCTATAACTCTAGGTTCTTCAGGGTTAGAGATCCTGGTCCCTAAAAGTGTACAGTCTTGCTTCTGAAGCACTTCTGAAGGTCCACAGCTAAAAATCCTACAGAACTATAAATTATACCAGCAACCAGTGTATTTTGAACTCTGTGCCCAGGGAAAAGCAGGCAGTGAGGGAGTCACAGTAGTAGCAGAAGTAATGGACTTAATTGTTAGGATGAGGTTAGGCTTTTACACGATGTGGGGGCAATGAGAAATACCTGTGAAACCTAGGACACCTCCTGGTATTCCCCTCCAAAAATTAAATGCATTCAGCTATGTGAGGTATTCCAGAACTGACAAGAGAATGACTATCACAACTTTGGACCTTCAGAAGTGAAGATTTGGATCACACCACGAGGTGAACCACCAAGACCTGATGAGTCAGGCAGCTGAAGGAGGAGGAGTTTTAGAACGGAGAATGGAGCATCAGTTACAGTTTGGGGTCTTCTGCAGCAATGGGGCCCCCTGGGATCCCATTAACCTTGTTCTTCTCCTTCTCTCCTAAGGAAAGGACAGGAAACACACAGAGGAGCCACTCCTCAAACCTGTGGAAGCAGCAGGTCTGAACCACGCAGGGAGGAATGTCATAGCTATAAGAATCTGCCTCATCGACTTCTTGCCACACAGGGTAGGGCTGACCAGGGCCTCAGCTACTGAGCTTTGGAATTCATTGTGGGGTTGTCCTGAGATCACGCTCCCCTGTGCAGCACCCAGCAATGACTGGGAATGTCAGAGATACCACGAACTTCGACCTACAGACATAGAAAATTATAAACAAATCATGGGGCACCTGGATCACTCAGTCTGTTAAGCGTCTGACTCTTGGTTTCTGCTCAGGTCCTGATCTCGGGGTCTTGAGATCGAGCCCCACATTGGGCTCTGTGCTTAGCATGGAATCTGCTTGAGTTTCTTCTCCCTCTCCCCTTACCCCTCCCCACTGCTCGCTCGTTCTCTAAAATCGATCTTTAAAAAAAAAAAAAAGAAAATTATAAACAAATCAATAGCCCAATAGATTTGAGAGATCATCCAGCATTAAAAAAGGAAAGCAAACAGTAAATACAAAGAAAAATGTTCTGTTTACAAATAAATGGGGCACTTAAAGAGAGACACAGGTTTGCTATTTTACAATTATCAGAGGGACAAATTATAAGGATGATAAGGAGAAAGAGGAGGAGGAGAATTAGTAATAATCTGACAATTCGCAACCTCAAATGTTGTTAAGGGTGTGAGGAAACAGGAATTCATATATGTGGTTGTGGAAACTGATCCAATATTTTGAAAGAGCAATATGGCAGAATCTAGTAAAAACAAAAATATCTAATTCCTAAAACCTAGTGCTTCAGCAATGGTTCAGCTGAATATAATGAAAACAAATCTAGATGTCTGAAGCAGAAAGCAATTTGAAACAGGAGCATAGGGGCATACAAAATTCTCAGAAAGGCTACAGGAAGGGCCCCTCGCGGGGCCTTTGGGAATGACTCCACAGCAGCTCTCTCTCTGGCCCACCTGGGATGCTGCTCTATCCCTGCCACAACAAGGCCCCTGGGGAACTGGGATGGAACGTGCCACCACACAGCTGTTACCCCAGGGTCAGGAAGCTGTCACCACAATTGTCAGCTCCAGGCCCACAACACATCTGCTGGCTCACGGGGGAAAAAAACGTTCCCTTTGTGCTGGCTCTGAACAGTGGGACAGCATCTGCTGCTGGAAAGATAAGTAAATACATGGCCTCTTTCTGTGCCTGTTTGTCATCGACTAGTCCCCTTCACCTTGCTGTTTCCCTTCCCAGGCTCCGTGCAAACCTCTGACTGGGAAAGTGCCTGCAAATGCAGACAGAAGGGAACTTCCAACTTTCCAAGTGTTGCTATGGGTCAGGGGAAAGGAGAAGTTTCACATGCACTTTGAGCCTGAATCTGCTATGTGTACTGCATCTAGCAATTTCACTTTTATTTTATTTATTTTTTAAAAAGATTTTATTTATTTATTTGACAGGGAGAGAAATCACAAGTAGGCAGAGAGGCAGGCAGAGAGAGAGGGAGAAGCAGGCTCCCCGCTGAGCAGACAGCCTGATGCGGGGCTCGATCCCAGACCCTGAGATCATGACCCGAGCTGAAGGCAGAAGCTAACCCACTGAGCCACCCAGATGCCCTACAATTTCACTTTTAAATGTACAACCTAGGACCCCATCTATCCAGAGGGGAGGTATTGGTGTTTCGGATGGCTAATTCTTTATTACACCAGATATTTATTTTAGAATGGGAAACATCCCTGGCCCCTCTAGCTAGCAGTTGCCAGTAGTGTCCTCCAGAGGTCACCACGAGGGAGGTACGCATGCGTATTTCCAAACACACCCTACGATTAGTATACCCCCCACATGGGAACCATTTCCCTCAAGTATTTCCAGCGTATTTGCATACAGATATTCATAGCAGCATTGTCTTTTACAGTGAAAAATTCTAAGTGATCTAAATGATCTAGATTTCAAAATGATCTAGATGATCTAAATGATCGTCACGGTGAAATAAAATGCGGAGACAGTCAACTGTATAACTTGCAGCAATTCAGACGGATGAGTCATCTGCATACATGTGATGAAAAAGAATCATTCTCAAACGGGTAATCTTTTATGGGAAAAGTTAAGTTGTAAAAGGCTGTTATTATTAATTCCAAAATATAACAATAATCTGAAGTTTCAGGACACTTTTTGACAACATTCCCCTCTTGAGCAGTACGAGTACAAGTTTTGTGGGTCTAGAAAGGAAGGACTTCCACTCTTGTTTATTCTCTGGCATGTCTGTTGACATCAAATGTCTGGAGTTTAGAACGTAGCATGAGCTTTAATGACATCAGTATACTCAAAATACAATATTTGTACAACACACTGTAATAATTTGATGAGACTGTTTGAAGCCAGAGGTGACAAGCCCAGGGGCTATAGCTGCCTCAAGGCTTGTCCCAGCCTCCACAGGGGCTGAAAGGATCAATATGGTTAGCAACTTTCATTTATCTGATACACCACCTTTGGGAAGATCTGTATTAACAAGGATCAAAACAATGTTCACATCGCCCAATCTGACTTTTCCTAAAAGGAGTTATGTTTGGGGACTAATATCACCACATAAACAAATTAATAGCATAAAACGAGGTAGCCAACAAGAGTAAACACCAGGCTAAATCCATTCTTGTCTTCCCAACTACTGAGAGCTAAGCAAAGCACTTAGTACATCTGAATGTTTCTTGACTTTATGGAGTTCCGTCTTCACTGCCGCAGGTCCTGTGTGGATGGCCATTCAACTCCCTAGATTTCAGCCATAGTCTTCATTGGGGTGATGAAATGGGCAGGTCACAAAAAGTTTCTGATCATGGAGTATTCCCGTACAAGGATTTTGCCCCTGAAGGATGCCCAAGGTCCTCGGTCAGCAAACATAAACTACCAGGAGGTCCCTAAATCCATGAAAATATGTCCATTTCCCCATAAAATAGCCCCGTCCTAGCAGCTAACAATCACTTAAGGAAATTGGTTCGTTAGGGAGCAACAGGCAAACTAAGCTTTACTCGTACCGTGTGTTCAAAACAAAACAAAACTTCATTACAAATTCTGCCAAGATTATTTCAGAACAACAAAGTTTGTGTGTGTTTTCAGAAGGAAGGGAGAAGGTGATGCAGAAGACGGGGGGAGGAAGAGGCAGAGGAGGAGGAGTGGGACAGAGGAAGAGCAGTGCAGCTGCAACCCCTACACCACCACCGCCGATTTCTTCTGCTGTTCTGCAAGGAAATCAGAAAACACCCGCAATGCCTTTTGCACTTTGAGCTAATCGCAGGGTCCTGGAAAGCTCTTCCTTACTAAAACCAAAAAGGCAAGTCTCCTTCTCCCCCCACTTGGAAGGAGCAGTACCTCCTTCCCTCCCCAAGAGGTTTTGGGATTGGTTTGCTCCACACCGCGCCCTCTGCCTCACCTGCTCCCTCTGATCTGTTTGGAGCCTCAAAGCTCGGGGAAGAGATGGCAGGTGAAGCAGCGCCAGCGTTGGAACTCAGGCACACTACTGCTTCCGTCACGGCTTGATCCCTCGCTCCCTCCCCAGCCTCTCTGTTAGTGCCTCCTGCTCATGAATCAAATGTTTTCTGCTTCTGAACCACATCATGCACCTGCCGGAAGCACTGCTTAGATTTTCTCTCTGGGGTATAGTTTGTGTGAAGCCCACTGAGTTGAAAGTCCTTCAGCATTTGCTCTTGCCGACACCCAGGAGGCAAAGCCTCGGCAGACCGTTTTGTATTCCAGCCGCTAAATGTTAGCGAGTAGGATGGAGACAGAAAGTTCAAGGTCTGGCCACATTAAGCTTTGGTATCACAGTGCTGCACACTTCGACTATCATTTGTGAGGCAGGAACACTGGCTTTAGAAACATTTTACATTGAAGACGTAAGAACAGCCAAATCCTCTAAGTCTTCATTTTTATTCATTCACCAGACCCAAATCATAAACCCTGTCACAAAAATCACTTGTTCTGAGGCACTGTCCAAATGAAAGGGCAGGGTTTTCTTATGTTTACAAGGAGCCTGAACACAGATTCATCCAGCTGCTAGAATAGAAAAGTGAGAAAAAGGGCCTAGGATAGCATGTCCAGTTTATTGCTTTGGAAAGAGGCCCCAGAGAATTACACCAACAGGAATTTGGCTTTGATATGGCAAAGCACTTATCCTAGAATCCAAAGTATAGAAACAAACAAGGTATTTCTCCAAGCTTTATAAAATGGTAATTGGGGGAGAGAGCGCCCTGCCTGCTAAAAGGAAAAAAAAAAAAGCAAAACAAACAAACAAACAAACAAACAAAACCCAATGACAACAACAACAAACAAGGCTTTCCAGTGTCAGAGAATGGAGAAGTGGACATCCACCGGGGCTGGACCACCTTCTGGCTGGAGGAAGCTGGGGAATTCACTTGCCATCTCTGGGCTTAAGATGTCTATCAGAGACTTGCAGCTAATGCCATCTGATTTTCAGAATCATTTCGAAATTTGTGAAATATCGAATCTGTGTGCCTCATTAGGACCTTAAATACCGAAAATTTGCCAATGATGTGATGCTGTATGAAAATCAAAGACCTAGTATCTCCTGATGGTGTAGTGTTTGGTGTCCTAAATGGATTAGCAGATTTCAAAGCCTTCCAGAAAGCCACATCTTTGAAAATCTTGGTGGATTAAATGGGCTCTTGCTTCATTCATTCTTTTACTTAATACAAACTTAATTGCTCACCAGGCTCTCATAGAGTGCCAATATATCCAATATATCCCCAATATAGCTGCTTGAAATTTATTTTCATTGTTTTTAAACCAAAATTCTATTTCTTAGGTAATGCAGTATTTGAGGAGTCTGTTAGGATAATTAAAATTTATTGAAAAATTCTATGAGCTTAACGGAAAATTAAACAGATTTTTTACGATTGTATGAAAATAAGACCTTACCCCCCGGTAGGCGGAGCCCTGAAGTACAGTGTGTTTCTAGGCAATTAAACAGAGACTGAAAAGGAAAATTTGGAAGCTCATTATTTTTTATTAGTAAAACCAAAGAGCTATTTTATGGAATCCCGGGGAGACTGCCTCTGCCTTAGGGCAAGCTTAAAGCTGCCCGGGAAGTTTTAAAGTTCAGCCCCAAACTCATTGTAGTCAGAAGGACTATTCTAGTCTTATCCTCAAGGTAAATATTTCAAACTCTTGGCTTGACTTACTTGCTTTTTGCAGTCTCCCATCAGTGAAAGGCCATTTTCTCGGAGACTCTTTTGAACCGTGCATTTTAAACTGCTGAATCTGTTCTGAAATTACGTCTCAGAAAGCCACACTTTCTATTCAGTTACTCTTCCCAGGGGCCTCTACTCCCAGATCAGCCGAAGTTTCTACATTTATTGATCAGTCTCAGGAAAGGCTGGGTTCCCAGCCACCCATCTGCCAATGCATGTTTGTGTGGAACCTTCATTAATTGCCCTGGGGAGGGAGATCCATTGAACCTTTAGAGTTGTAAATTTCATGCTTACAAGGATCTCTTCCTTTCCCTTAATGTTACATGCCAGCTCACCCAGCCTCCTCTTTCTTGCTGCCAACACTGACATCTTAGCTTTGCTCTATTCAGAGCCGAAGCAGAATGGCATGAAATAAATTCAATTCTTGTCTCCGTTTTCCTAACACATTAAGTCTGTCACCCCCTTTTAGTGTGTGTCCAATCAGTATACCTTAAGTCTCCATTGATAATTGTTGGGCATTGTCTCCTCTAGTCCCTTTTATCCTTGGGTTGTTGAAGGAATGGAAAGTTTCTCTCCCCTGAGATCTAGGGCCGCATTGTAATGATGGACAATGAAATTTGTGAAGACAGCTCAGAGTCCAACAATTCATGTGAGATAAAATTAGAGAACTTCATAGTGTTTCATTATCTGACAGAGTGGTGAAATCATTATTAATAAAGTTTACTTGTATGAATTATTCACAGCCTTAATGAAACATTAGAAACGTAGATAGACATAATATTGTAGATTATACAACCGGCCTTGAAGCCAATTGAGTCAGCTTCATAGTAAATGTAAGCCCATGGGCTAGCTCAATAACCTCTACATGAACCTTCTTTTCTTCATTTGCAAAATGGGGATAATAATTCCTATTAAACCCCGTTTCAGTGTTGCTGTGGGAATCAAATGAAAACACATTAAAAAGTGAATTGCAATGTAAAAAGCATAACCAAATGGCAATTCAATACAATTAGATCCTGAAATTTGTCATGTTAAAAGGGAACCATGTATTACCAGAAAAAGCAGTTTTCCTTTAGGAAAATTAATTACTCTCCAATCAGATAAAAACTTGCATGTTGTAGATGAACAATAAAGATGCATCAAGTTGAAATCCACATCCATGGAAAATAAATTCTGAAACTCATTTAATAGCTGTAAGACCATGAGAGAGTTATTTAGCTACATATAGTCTCTTGCATTATTTTAATCCACAAAATTAAGATAATATAAAGTGTACATTTTATAAGATTGTTGTAAGAAATTAAGTGAACTAACACAGGCTTGATATAGTGCCCAGCATAACCATGCTCAAATAGTGGTTTTATATATATGCCAATTTGGCCACAGGGAAAAGACCATATAAGTGAAAGAATACATATATAACCATATAACATGAAACATTACATGGAAAGAAAAAACACATTAATCTGTGAAACATGGTTACATTGCTTTTTGGTTTAAGTCATGTTAAGACTATTAGGTCCAGAACTGTTAAGATTGAGTCTATTTTATTCATATTTCTGGCCAGTGTAGTCACTCACCTGATTATTGCCTAAATACAAGTTCTGTTTTATTTCCTTATTTAAGGCACTGAGAATATGAAACTCCCTCATCTTGGGTAACTAAGGAAGGTTTTGACAAGAGTGCAGGACCTGAACTAGGTAATTGAAATTTAACTATTTTGTAGTCCTTATTATCTGCTTTTTAATTTAGATATAATTTATATACTATAGTGGGTTGAATTGGGTCCCCCTAAATTCATGTCCTCTCAAACCTCAGTGTGTGATCTTATTTGGAAATAGGGAAGATTTAAATGAATATCTCAGAATAAAATAATCCTGGACTGAGGGTGGACCCTAAATCCAGTAACTGATGCCATTATAATAGAAAGGAAGGAGAGAGTGGACACCCACAGACACACAGGGAAGGAGGTGACAGAGGTTGGAACAATGCTGCCACAAACTATAAGGGGCAACTGTGCCCACTGGATGCGGGAAGAGGTTAAGGAAAATTCTCTCCCAGAGACTTTAGAGAAAGTATGGCCTTGCCAGCACTTTGATTCTGAACTTCCAGCCTCCAGAACTATAAGAAAATGCATTTCTGCTCTTCCGAGTTGCAATTCATTAGGACATCCCTACGAAACAAATACACATACACCAAAAATCTACCCTTTTAAAGAATACAATTCAAAAGGTTTTGGTATATTCAAAAGTTTGTGTGTACATTCTAAAATACTTTCATGACCCTAAAAGTAACACTGTATCTAGTAGCTGTCACTCCCATTTTCCCTCTTCCCTTGCCCCTAGCAAATGCAAAGCTACTTCCTATTTCTATGGATTTGCCTAGTCTGGATATTTCATGTAAGTGAAATCATGTCTGTATGGATATGCCATATTTTGTTTATCCATTCATCAGCTGATGAACATTTGGACTGTTTTCATATTTGGACTATTATGCATAATGCTGCTTATGAACATCTCTGTACAAATTTTGTGTGGATGTAGGTTTTCAATTCTTTTGAGTATATTACATAGTAGTAGACTTGCAGGGCCCTACATTAACTCCATGCTTAAATTTTTAAAGAACTGCCAAACTTTCCAATGTGGCCGGACCATTTTATGTTGCCATTAACATTACATAAGCCATCCAGTTGCACTATATCCTCACCAAAACTTGCTGTTACCCATCTAGTGACTACAGCCATCCTGTATGTATGAAGTAGTGACCTACTCTGGTTTTGAGTTTTCCTACTGATTAGTGATATGTACTTATTGGTGGTCTGTCTCCTTTGAAGAAAAACTTATTCAAATCCTTTGCTCATTTTTAATTAGATTGTTTATCTTTTATTGTTGAGCTGTAAGATCTCTTTTTATGTTCTGAATATGGGACTTAAATCAGACATATGATTTGCAAATATTATATCTTATTTTGTGTTTGTCTTTTCCCTTCCTTGATAGTCTTTTGAGATTAAAAGATTTTCAGTGTTGATGAAATCCAATTTCCCTAACTTTTTTCTTTGGTGACTTATGTTTTTGGTGTTGTATCTGAGAAACTATACTATACCCTAATCCAATGTCAAAGGCTCATGTTTACTTAGAACTTCTAGAGGTGCTTTTATTACATTTAGGTTTGACCCATTTTGAGTTAATCTTTGAATATTGAATGACATCTGATTACATATGGATTAAAGTTGTCCATATCCTGTGTTGGAAAAAACTAGTCTTTCTCCAGTGAAACGTCTTCTACCCTTTAGAGAATCAATTGGTTGTAGATGCATAGGTTTATTTTGGGGCTCTTAATTCTATTCCATTGACTTATTCACCATCTACTGGGAAGGAAATTGATTTTTAAATTTCAAATCTGATCACTCTATGCACACATTTTAAATAATCCAGTAACTCCTAATTTCCAAAATAACCCAGTAACTTCTAATTTTTCTTTGGACAAGTCCTGCTTGTTGTAGCCTCTCTCTGGCTCTCCAACCTGGCCTAGCAAAATTTTCTTCCTTCCATATGACATTGCCTTTTGATTAATCCTATAATGTACTTGTCTGGTCCTGTACCAGGCTTTCCCGTCAGCTATTTCATCTTCCTGGAATGTTCACATGCCCACCCTCTATGATCAGAGGCCCTTCCCTTCTCTTCCTCCTAATTTTATTAATTTTAAATATCATTTCCCTAAAGGAGACTATTTGATTGTTCATATTTATTTTCACTTAGAACCTGATAATTTTCCATCATATATTACATCTGTAAATTATTGGATGTCAGTCTGTTTTATTTCTTTGTCATCTGCCATGGAAAGAAATCCACTGTGTTTTGTTCTATAAACCCAGTTTGCAGTGACATGCTTGGTACATAGAAGAAATGGAACAAACACTAGTTAAATACATAAATAAATGACTAGATTTAGGGCTCTACTTCCAGACCTAGACAAAAATGCCTTTTCACAGAATGTTCATATAAGTGGGATTAGATGCCCAAATGTATTGACAAAATTTTTTGAACATAAAGCACACAAAAATAATATCAACTATGAGGTATGATTTCCTATTTTCTTTTTAAAGATTTTATTTATTTATTTGACAGAGAGAGATCACAAGTAGGCAGAGAGGTAGGCAGAGAGAGAGAGAGAGAGAGGAGGAAGCAGGCTTCCTGCTGAGCAGAGAGCCCGATGCAGGGCTAGAGCCAGGGTCCTGAGATCATGACCTGAGCCTAAGGCAGCGGCCTAACCTGCTGAGCCACCCAGGCACCCCTGATTTCCTATTTTTATCTGATATTTTATGAGTTATAGCTACTCCAAACTAAAAATAACATTGACAGACTTGGATTTTGTAT
The DNA here is from genome assembly GCF_964662115.1 of Mustela nivalis. Lineage (NCBI taxonomy): Eukaryota > Metazoa > Chordata > Mammalia > Carnivora > Mustelidae > Mustela > Mustela nivalis. The sequence continues at coordinate 16,254,791 of NC_139027.1, forward strand.
CTAAATGAGATTTCTTTTTCCTCGAAAGAGCCATCATTTTTATTTACTGGGCTTCCAGGGATGATGTAATTGTTTAATTGGAAATTCCTACTTTTGTTAATACCAAAGAAAAATTGTAGGAGAACCAAAGAAAAGTCTCATTATTTTCATATTGGATTTCTGTTCAACAAAATAAAGCTTTACAGGTTATGCAAAAGATGGGCACCCATCGTGATTACATTTTTTCTTTGTAATCTCCTTCTAGCATAATTCTTTGTTCACAGATATTCAAAGATATCTAGAAATTATTAAGCATCTGAAAAGAAAAAAAAAAAATTTGATAGGGAATGCCAATAAGAGTAAACAAAGATCCTTGTCTGGAAAAAACAGACAAGCCAGTAAACAGACACAAACTTTAAAAAGTGTACTCAAAAAACAGGACCAGACTCCTTTAAATGGACTAATCAGAGACTAAAAAGGTTTATGTCCATATACATCAGATACATAAAATAATTACATAATGTATTATGTACTAATTGTAAAATATATACTTGGTAAGTTGCTTAAATTTTCAAAGTGTAGATCATCTGAATTACAAAATGGATATGAATAAGAAAGCAAGATGATCATCTACAAATATAGTTGAAATAAGTGTCCAAAATATAGAGAAAGAACAAAACAATGAAAGAAGAGTGCAAAGGGGCACCTGGGTGGCTCAGTGGGTTAAGGCCTCTGCCTTCGGCTCGGGTCATGATCCCGGGGTCCTGGGATCCAGCCCCACATCGGGCTCTCTGTTCAGCAGGGAGCCTGCTTCCTCCTCTCTCTCTCTGCCTGCCTCTTTGCCTGCTCTTTGATCTCTGTCTGTCAAATAAATAAATAAAATCTTTTTTAAAAAAGAAAGAAGAAGGCAAAGTAAATGTACTGAGATATTAGTTATAAGTTTTCAACTTATTCCTAATAAAAGTTCCAGAATGAAAAAGCAGAAACAATGGAAGGGAGGAAATGACCAAAGAAACAATGGCTCTAGGGGAAAACATGGTCAGATACTAAAGGTCTGTGTTTCCTGAAATAGAATCAATGGCGAGGGAGGGGGCACACCAGAAAACAGACCATAGAGAATGGAGAATAAACAGAGGTTTGCTGGAGGGGAGGTGGGGGTGGGGTGGGCCAAATGGGTGATGGGATTAAGGAGGGCACTTGTGATGAGCACTGGATGTTGTGTATGAGTGAAATCACTTAATTCTACACCTGAAACTAATACTACACTACGTTATTGGAATATAAATACAAACTTGAAGAAGAAAAAAAATGGCAAAAATACCATTAAACCTGTACATTCACTCATGATTTTTTACAACTCCAAGGAAAAAGAGAACATTATGAATTTTCTCAAAAGTAAAACAAGTTGGGGCACCTGGGTGGCTCAGTGGGTTAAAGCTTCTGCTCAGGTCATGATCCCAGGGTCCTGGAATCAAGCCTGGCACCCGGCTCTCTGCTCAGCAGGGAGCCTGATTCCTCCTCATTCTCTCTACCTACCTCTCTGCCTACTTGTGATCTCTGTCAAACAAATAAATAAAATCTTCAGGAAAAAAAAAAACCACCAAAATGATTAAAAAAAAAGTAAAACAAGTTACTTATCTCAGACTATCAGACTTCATATCAGTAATACTGGATCTACAGAAAAATTATAGATTTGAAAATATTTTTCATAGATGTGTAGATACAGTCAAATCATTAATAGCCATGAGGTATTGGGAACAAATGCAAAAGAAATCTGTTTACATGATTAAAAGATGGGTAACTGAATCTGATCCAGAAATGAGAGCTCATTAATTATTGACACTGGATAGATTCTTCTTTACACAATAACTTTTAATGGCATTAGATTGCATTTCCTTCTTTAAAGATACACTCATTCTGTTTAGTTCTGTAGTGAATTGTGCTTGAAGTTTTATACTGAGATCAAATTCTAAAAACAAAGTGCAGACACAATAAAAAATTCAATTATAAATAGGAGAGATAATGGGATATCATAACCCTTGATGTAAAATAACAAAATGATAAAAAAAAAAAATGGAGAAGGATTAATGGGAATGTTAGTAAGGGACAGTGAGTGCCCTAATTCTATACCTTTCATTAAGTAAAGAGCAACAGATTCTTTCTAAAACTGATACATCAGGAAATAACAATTTAAAGTTATTATTTTAATTAATGACATCAGTCAAAAGAGAAATGAAATACTTTCTCACTCATAGAACGTATGTTCTAACAGTTAGGCAGTCAAGTTGGGGAGGGTAGGTGTTTAATGGTATAAATATTATGCATCTCCAATTTTCATGGTCATTTCAAGAATTCTATGTATTGATGATATGTCACAGAGCAGATCTAGCAGTTCACTGTTTAAAGAAAAAAGATCACATCAAAAGAAAAACAAAGAGCCATTAACACCATTTGTCTCTCAAGAGTGAGACTAAGTTTTTTGTGTGGGGGAAGGATATTTTTAATTTGTATTTTTTTTTTTTTTTAGTTTTTCTTTGAGGAGTGAATTATTTTTTACCCACAGGCATATATTAATTCTATAATTAATGAACCACTGGGTTAATGAAATACATTAAACATTTATGCACTCTGACCTCATCTTTTCATTTATTTGCCACAATAAGACCTAAATGAGTCAGGGCTGGTTCTAATAAACAAACTCTCGAAAGATAAATATGCAGCAGTAGAGAATATTAAACCTTTAATACCAGGACCTTTCCTAGTAGTGGCCTCTTCCAGTCCTGAGGGCAATGTAGGGTTAGTTTACAAAGTCTTGAACTGCACTAATATCCCAGGGCGAGGGGCACTGTACTTTTCAACTGTAAAGAGAACTTAATGGAGAATGTTGGTTTCCATATTGCAATGCCTTCTTCCATTTCCAGTCTTCTCACAAATATGCCTTCCACTCTTCTTAAGAAAACTCAAGAAACCATGGATTCATAGAGATTTTGGATCTTCCCCAAAGCCTCCATCTCTTCCTTTTAAATTCCATAAAATCACTGCATTATGTACTCCTCTTTGCTACATTAGTTTATGCATCAAATGGAAAGCTATGATAAGTAAACCAGTCAGAACATAGGACAATCTGCAATCTGTGCCAAAGCTGAGAAGCGTTTAGACTTAGGGCAGAAATGCTCCACCTCTGGAGCCCATAGAGAAGAATAGTGGGTAATAGAATGTAAATGAAGACATATTTCTATTCCTCTGAGTTCCAAAACTTTCTACTTAAATAACAGATGTTTGTATCATTAATATTATGTCACTGGAGCAATTGTGTATGTGATAAAACCCTTTAATACTCACAAGAAGTATTCGTGTGTTTCTTTAGAATAAAAGGTTTGTATCCTCAGCAGCCTAAAAACAATGTTTTTCTGGATCTGTTTTACTCCAAAGAGAGCTCTCAGACTAAACCTGTCACAAGTCACCAGCTTCCCTAAGGACTAAGGACTACTTTTTAGGGCACATCATGCATTAGATAGGTAAGCACTGGATTGTTAACTATCAGATGCACTGATGGCCACACAGGGGGATTTCAGAGTCATTTGAAGGATTAACCCATTTTGTTAATGTTAAATGAACAAGCAGAACTAAAAGTGCATTTCATTATGTATGTCACCATTCATTCTGTTTGTTAAGAACATCTGCATTCTGGCACAGAGAAGCAGAGGTTACAACCCTTGGGTATATCTTGCTTAATTGAAAATTTGCTAATACAGTCGAATATGTCACATTTTGGATTTTAAGATGTGACACTTTAAAAATGAAGGTTTTGTAGACTTCCAGAAGATGCATTAGTCAAGTATTCTAATACCAGGACCAAGTTTACTTAACTTTGCCTGTTTATGCTGAGTGAGTGGTTTAAAACTCAATGTTGACATATTATTAGGTTTAGCAGATAGCATTGAGAGTCTAATTTTGCTTTTTCTAGATCAAGAAACACCCCAAGTTCCTTCCCAACTTTTTTTCCTTTTTTTTTTTTTTTCCTATACCATCAATTGCCCAGGACTTAAAGTCGCCTAGAGCCTTTCCTATTAAGAAATCAAGCTACCGGGACGCCTGGGTGGCTCAGTTGGTTAAGCAGCTGCCTTCGGCTCAGGTCATGATCCCAGCGTCCTGGGATCGAGTCCCACATCGGGCTCCTTGCTTGGCGGGGAGCCTGCTTCTCCCTCTGCCTCTGCCTGCCATTCTGTCTGCCTGTGCTCGTTCTCTCCCCCTCTCTCTCTCTGATAAATAAATAAAATCTTAAAAAAAAAAAAAAAAAAAAAGAAATCAAGCTACCTACCTAATATATCCTAATAGCATGTTAATTCTATTCATTACAGAATCTCAAATGCCATAAAGATCAGATTCCAAATGTTTAGAAATTGAGGAAATGAGACATAGGACATAAAGACATGTGATAAGGACCACATAAAACCAAAACATCAGTTCAGAGATTTAAGTTTTCAAGATCAGCCTGGGATGAAAAGGAGACCATGGGTTGAGGGAAATACACCCACAACCCAGTGATCCACAACATGTACTAGGCTACCCTTTTGTCCCCGAGTTCTACTTTGGATGGCCTCCACCTCCAAATTCAGTTTGCAATCTAGTGACACTGGGGTTTAGAATATCACATTGGGATTTAAAATACCCTGGGTACATTCCATATTTATCATGAACCTTGCCTTCTAAAACCACCAGGGCCTGGGGTCATGACCATCGCTTCCTTGCTTCTTCCCCTGATATTGTGTGATCCCTCCCCAGTGTCTTTTAAATGCTATGTTGTAATCAAGCTTCTTCTCTGTTTTTTTTTTTTTTTTTTTTTTAAGATTTTTATTTTTATTTATCTGACAGAGATCACAAACAGGCAGAGAGGCAGGCAGAGAGAGAGGAGGAAGCAGGCTCCCTGCTGAGCAGAGAGCCCAATGCGGGGCTGGATCCCAGGACCCCGGGATCATGACCTGAGCCGAAGGCAGAAGCTTTAACCCACTGAGCCACCCAGGCGCCCCTTCTTCTCTGGTTTTACTTGAGAATGCTACTCTAGGAGAGAATACGAATGGTGGAGGCAGTCTGCTTCGGGAACAATGCCAGTCATCATAAGCCCAAGGATACAGTGAATGCTTTTCATTCTGAGGAGAAGCTTCAACTTTATTACTCAAGATCATCGGCAACCTACTTTTCATACAGCTACCAAAACAGAATTTACACCACGTCAGGGTTGTCTTTTATGAGATACAGATAAACTCAATTCCTTAATGCCTCACAACTGGGTTGATCCCCAGATAAACCCAAGTTATTTAATCTTAGTACATGCTTCTGAAGTTGTCAGATTCAGATCTGCAGACATTCTCGAAATTCCATATGAAAGGAAACCACAACAAAGTGCAATAATCGTGCATGTTTAAGACACTTAGTTTCCTTCTGTTTTCTCTAAAATGACCCACACTGAGAAAATTGCTTAACATGCACAAGGTAAGCCCCATTTTATAAGCCACTAATGGAGAAGCTGCAGCAACTAATTAGCTCCAACCAGTACAAGTCAAACTGTTATTAACAAAATCTGAAAGTTAAATAGAGGTTCATTACTCCCCCAGTCATTGGCTCCCCCTCCCTGGGGAGTGTTTAACTTGCAGCAATGGTTTGGCTTTGCTTGATTAAATCTCATTATGACAAAGAAAAAAGCACTTGTGCCGAAGTCTGAAGGAACCCAGAGGTATGCCAAGCCATCCATTAGTCTGTGTAGAAAAGAAGTCAGAAATCGGCATGGCAGACACTTCTCTTCCAATTCAATCTGGAACATAGTGAGGAATACCATTCTAAGGCTTTTGTTTTCCTTGATGGGTTTCTTTTAGACTTCATTGAAAAATGGTTTATCTGCATCTTTCAATTCAGGAAAAACACTGCTAAATAGCTTTGTGTTACCTTCTACTCCTCTAAGGATCCTGCAAGGGAAGATGAGGACATTGTATGTCCAACATGCAATATTGGACATGGCAGGATGTAAAACAAAAACAAAAACAAAAACAACCCCCCCCATAAACCAAAAAAACTAACATAGTGTATATAGCCAGTTTTCCAAAGAAAGCAAAGGCCAAGGCAGTCATATAGCTTAATAATCAAAGATAAGACTGACAAGCAGAAATAGCCTTGAGAGGTTAACCCATCACCTGCCATTAGTCCCTGTCCCGCTTATAAAACTAAGACTATTTGTCATACCCATTGGTAAAAGAGAGGCTATTGATAGATAAAACCTCTGCATAAGTGCATAGTCACTTCATCCTCTCTCTGCCTTCAACTGGGAGGGATGTGTTGATAACATAATAAAACTTTGTATACATCTGAAGTTTATCTGCTCTCTGCCAATTGGATGAAATAGGATTTATAATCTATGGTTTATTACATTTTATTGGATCATTTTTGATTTAAACATTCAACTTGTTAAGGGTAATGTGTACTTTGCCAGAAAAAACAAAAACAAAAAAACTCACAGCTTCTAGAATTGGTGTCAAGAGAATAGCATTTTAATTTTGGCTCTTTTTTCCAATACTTTGGTTAAGTCGCTTATGACTGGCATAGGCACCACCATCTGCAATCCAAACTATGCCTCTCTCTGTGGAGTAAAAGGTAAGCAGGTGTCTTTGCTGGAGGACTTTTCAGAATTTTAAATTATATGTGAAAATAAGATTTAAAATATAACCATCATAGAGATTATTCAAAAAGGGAATAGAATATATAGTATTCACAATTTTTTTTTTTTTTTATAGCCACAAAGCCTTTTTTTTTTTTTTTTTTTTTTTTTCATGGTGCAGAAATTCCATCGGATGGTTTGGGAACTGTTTGGCTAACTCAGGGTTTCTCCATCTTGACACTATTGACATTTTTGATCAGGTAATGCTTTCTTGTGGGCAATATTCTGCACATTGTAGAATATATAGTAGCAACTCTGGCCTCTACCTATTAAAGGTTGTCTAGCACACCTCCAGTCCCCAGTCATGATACTAAAAATACATCTTGAGACATTTCCAAATGTCTGCTAAGCGCAAAATTGCCACTGGTAGAAAACCACTTGGACAAATCAAACTGCAGGTACCATTCTAGCTGGCATTTTCTCTAGTTATCTGCTCAGAAAGTATACCCTACAGGTCTCTGAGAGGCAAAATGGTGTAGTCATTAATGGGAAAGGATCTAAAGGTACACCTTTGGGGATCTAATCCATGGTCTACCACATGTTAAATACTGCAGAACCTAACACCTTAGGTGAGGTGTTAGGTTCTGCAAAACCCATTTGCATCTGCAAAATGGCAATAATAATAGCACTTACCTTATGTAGTTGTTATGAGGCTTAAATGAAATTATGCTTGAGAATCCTTTATCACAATCCCCGTACACAGTAAAGGACTTAACAAATAGTTCTAATTTTGTCTCTAGAATTCATTCTCTATTAAGCTTAATTCATTTATTATTTCTAAAATTCACTTGTATTTTTAGAAGTAGATCACATCTCAAATAACTTCCCTTTCCTGTTAATTCTCCTTTTTATTTTCATGAAGTATTCTCATCCATCTACTCATCCAACAATTTTGGTCTTGAATCTTTTGTATTCCTCCTTTGATGCAAGGTTCCTAATGATGGGGCTTTGACTCACTTGGAGCCATGCAATGTATCTTGGTCTCAAGTTGTTTGTTCCAGATGTTTTACTGTAGCTCTTTCAAAAGAAATTCCTAAACAACACAGATTCCGTGCAGGAAAACAAAACCGTTCTATGTTTTTCAACCACAATTGGGTTTAATGGAGAACCCACTGAAAAGGCTAGGGAGCTGATGTCAAGTGGTTCCTACCAAGGTGACACCTTCATGACACCCAGCAGTAGGAAGTATCTGCTTCTATACAGCTGTTGTCACCACCACAATGTTCTCAAACCCATGAAGCTGATGACAAACAAATGAATCCCCTCCAGACGCTCATGTGTAGTAGAGTTTACTTGTCAGGCAACACACACACACACACAGATGGCTCTGTTGTCCTATCTCATGTGAGTATATTTAATTGGTAGAAACTGATCAATACCCAAACTCTAGTTGCAAAAGAGTATGAAAAATTTATTTTCACCTTTCCAAATCTTCCAAATCAAAGGAATGTGAAATAAAGGACCAGAGGGCCAGTCCCAACATTCAGCTATTCCACAGACATACATAGCCTGTGGATATATATTCAGCACCTTCAGCGATGACACTAGCAAGATCCACTTGCTTCTCCTTTATGTAGTGCAACAATCTCCTGCACACACGAAACCCACTCATTCCCTCCCTTGAAGAGGAAACCCGTGGCTCCTTCAGTATCCGTTTCTAGTCCTTCCCATTGTTCATTCTTCATTGTGTCAAAATGAGACACTATATTGTACCCTGAGATATCTATAACCTCAAGACTAGACTATGAAATTTAAAGCCAGGAACACACCTTATATAAAGTAAGTGAGGAGCAGAGACAAAACTTGCTTAATAGATGAAAACTATGTATATAATAGATTAAATAATAGATTAAAAATATGTATGTAACAGAGAAGAAATGAAACATGCATAACTGCTGTTCTTTTTTCTGCCACTGATCATACGGCCACGGTTGGTATTTCTAATTTCCATCTTTCACATTACATTCTACATTCCCAGATTCCTTTACCCTCCGCTGGCACATCTGCTGTTGAGGGTCTTAGACTTTTTGAACAACTCAAACTTCCATTCCTGAAGAGTGAATCCTTGTATGGAGTTTCTGAAGGGTCCTAAGAAACACTCCCCACCCCCCGGCTTTCTTGTCTAGCTGTACTTCTGCCTCGCACTGTACTGAAACAATCCTCTTTCCCCTTAATAAGCAGAATCACTCAGTCCAGTTAACTCAGTAACTTCTTTTGTATTTACTAGTTTACACAAACTGGTTCAATGAGATAACATAGGTCTGATCTTGCTCTACATTGGCATAAAATTCACCCACTGTAATCTTTGGAGTTCTTGAGGTCTAACCTTGACAATCACTTGCTTCCCCATAGGCAGCTGTTAATTTCAGAGCTTTGGGCTCTTAAGGTTCAAGGGGAAGGAAGATGAGGTAGGTCTCCAGTTGCAGCATGTTCTGGGCTCCTAGAATCACTTTTTGGCCTTCACTGTCCCCACTTTCAGCCACCACAAGCCAAGGTGTTTTAGCAATACAGGTGCCAGAGGATGCCTTAGTTATTACTTCTAAAATTATATCCTAAAATCCTGATTTTATTCATAAAAATCTCTAAACAATGTTTTGCATGCATGTATTCTTTTTTTTTTTTTTTAAGATTTTATTTATTTGACAGAGATCAAAGCAGGCAGAGAGGCAGGCAGAGAGATAGATAGGGAAGCAGCCTCCTTGCTGAGCAGAGAGCCCGATGCAGGGTTCGATCCCAGGACCCTGGGATCATGACCAGAGCTGAAGGCAGAGGCTTTAACCCACTGAGCCACCCAGGTGCCCTTGCATGCATGTATTCTTGTTCCGACATATTTATCCTCTCTTCTACTACATACTTGTTCACTTTTTTCTATATTCATTATTTTTATGAAAGAAATATAGTTATTGTTACCAGTATTATTATAACTATTTAATGCCATTTTGAACACTTATATAGATACTAAATACTAGGAATACATTATCTCACTTAATCCCTTTAATAATTCTGAAGATAATCACTGATATTTTATACATAAGGACACTGATGTAAAAGTTAAGTATCTTGCACAACATCAAACATCATTAGTAATGGAACCAAGAGCTCAGATTTAAACCCCATCTGTCCTGTTCCTGAGAGAGTTCCTGACCCCTTCAACAGAAAGGAGGAATGGAGATTCAAGCTTTTCTCAAACTTGTCAAAGCTTTGGATACAAAGGCCCCATTCCTCAGTAATCTTACATATTTTCCTACCTTCATATGGGTCATTGGGAAACTAGGTTTCTTTATTCTTACATTTCCCCTCTTGCTTAGATGTCAGGAGGTGAAAGCCTAAAAATATAGTGGTAATCCAAAATAAGTTGGTTTAAATCCTGTTTCCCTAGAGACAGGGAGATAATTTTTCTTGGTTTTTACCTTTTAGTTTGTCAAGAACAACTTACTTAAATTCTGTATTTTTCCTCTCTCAGAAATTTTGTAAGACAAATATATTAAGTGGAGCTGTCTCTATGTATCCAAGCAATGAAGTAATGATTGATTTCTGATTCATCTCTGATAATGCTACTTCTGATCAATTATTGAACATCCCAGGAGTGCTCAGGGCTCTTTAAAGTATATGTCCTGACATTACCATGTGACTTGACCAATCAATTACTCTTAAGGTCTTCAGTGTGCTATTTGTTTGATGAATGGCTCAGTATTTCTACAGCTGATATTCATAACAGATCTCACTCCATGGGCATATAGTCTGGCTTTCTGCATTTCATGGTCAATTTGCATACAGCTAAGGAAATGTTCCCCCAGCTATCACTGATCAGTTGGAAAACAGATATATCAAATAGTATAGCTATCCTAGAGGAAAACCAGATGTAAATCAGTTAAAATGTTTGTCTAAAAGTCTACAACTTATTATTAAGTGATGATCCCTTTACATTTTTACTGTGCATGGAGATGCAGAAAATAATTCTAAATGACACATGACAGAATAGAGCATTCCTCACTGGAACCTTTAACCTCTCGGAGACTGTGATTCAGATTTGTTCTGCATTTGAGATTAGCATTGAAGAACCCTCAAATTTAGGAATAAGTTATTCATAAAACTACAATTTTATTCAAGTTGCACAATCCATATTGCCTAACAGAGATCGTCCCACTTAAAACAAAATCAGAGATGACTAACTATCTCCATTAATTCTGACAGCTCATCATGAGGGCTGCTCCTACTAAGATGATCTCCTACTCATAATTTCTACCTGCCATAAACTTATTTTAGATTTTTATGAGAAAACGCACTATAAATTTATTTTGGTTTGGAAATCACTGTCAAGTTAAATTGTTTATATAGAGGTTTTTTTTCATTTGTCCTTTTATTTGATCATTCATTTAAGAAATTGATTGAATGCTTGCTCTATGATTAATAAAGATATATACTCCTAGACACCTAAATGCTGACATTGAACTTTTTATCTGTTCATCCTGGAACTCCATTACCTTAGTATTTTGTAGACCTGAGCCCTTCCTTCTCAGGCGACCTATCCAGACCACCCAGGATAAGAATGGTACCCTCTGATACTAGCTATCAAAATTCCATGAGTAGATCTTTATAGCACTTTTTATGAGTACCTATCTGTTACATACCTACCTACTGATCTATTGTTTATCCTTGCCACCATGCCCCCATGCTCTCATGCATGTGCTCATGCACAATGAAATTTAATTCTATAGGGCAGGGAACTCATTTTGCCTTGAGGACACCAAGCGAGCTGATGTTTAACAATGCCGGAGACTTTACATCAGACAATGAATGTCTCTCCTATCCTCATGAGCATTTTTTTTTCCCCCACACAGTTAAGTGACTTGCTCAGTCTCTCCTCTCTCTTCCTTTGTTCCCTACTGGCTGTCTCTTCTCTATCCTCCTAAAAACAAGCAAAGGAAAAACAAAACCTAACCAAAGCACTTTCATTTTTGTAAGGAAGCTATTCAGTTCAGTTCTCTATAGCACCCACCTCAAACTTAGTTCAAGGCCTCCTTTTGTATTCCAAAAGATTTCATTTAAACTTTGAAATTACAGTTTATGACTTCACAGAATGCAGTTCTCTCCCTCAGTCCCTGCCAGTGGAGGGTGGTGGGGGGTAGTTTCATACTTCCAGTTTTGCTAGCAAGAGTGCCACATTTCTATTACAAGATTAGTCCTATATTTCTAATTATTTTTACTCATTGAATATGCAATCTGTATTGGATTTGAGCAGTTTTAAAATTTCTTCCTTGAGGAAAAAGAAACATTATGGTTCTTATTGCCAAAAAAGCATTACATGAAATCAGCTTAAAAAAATGTAATGTCTCAGTTGCCTAATTCTGGCCACAAAGTGTTTTAAAGCATCACCTATTTAATCATTGCAACAACTAACTCCTTTAAGAATGAAAGGAGGGTTTTTGTTTTGTTTTGTTTTGTTTTTCTACTTTCAGACAGAGTGGGGAGATTACAGCCCTTTCCAGGTCTTAAATACACAGCCTACATGACAGGTCACTGGCATGGGGCCTGTAGAAAGAAGACTGGACAATGAGTCATGAGGATGAGCTGGAGTGGCCATCCTGTGTCCAGACAGCACCTCTCCTACGTGTCCTTATCCCTTCCTCCTACTTGGGAAGACTGGCAATAACTACTGGTTTCCACTTCTGTAAAACCATGTGGAACTTGGCAATATTACCACCACCCCTCCTTGAGGGAAGGAAATGGACCTCGAGCCACATCTGCATGTTCTGATGACTTGATCCTTAATCCACTTGAACACTTTTGGGACTCCTGGGTGGCTCAGTGGATTAAGTGCCTTACTCTGGACTTCAGCTCATGTCTTGATCTCAGGGTCATGAGTTTAAGCTGTGTGTGGAGCCCACGAAAAAGAAAGAAAGAAAGAAAGAAAGAAAGAAAGAAGAAAGAAAGAAAGAAAGAAAGAAAGAAAGAAAGAAAGACTGACTGACTTTCAAAGTGTTAGGTCTTCTAATAGGTGAGAACAGGGAAAACTCCTAAACATCTTAAGAATAGGAAGTGGGGAGGCAAGAAACTTTACATATGTGAAGTTGCTAATGTTCTTGGTAGATTCAGCTTCTACCCACCTCCCACCTCCAACAAAGTCATAGGTTCAGTGGCTACATGTCTTCATGAGCAATCAGCTATCACAGCTAGCTGATTCAGTTGGGCTCTTCCTGACCCTATTTGCTTAAGGTATTAATAAGCCAGCCATTTAACATGGTCACTGACCACTGATTATTTATCTTCATTCTCATGGCTCTAAAGAGTTCAAGTTTCTCTCTAATCAGGAATCAGCTGATTGATTAAAAGTTAAAATGGCACCAGAATGAGTAGTCAGGGAGAATCTTTGCTCCAAATGATCTTAAATGTCTCCAACCAATGGAGCATCACAGCCCTATCATGACTGGCCTTTGTTAACAAGCCTACCTTTAGCATGTCCATGTCTCCCTGTACAGACCAACTTGTTTCTAATCAGGGAATATTGATCTTCTCCACAATTATCTGTCAAACCAACATCTACAGCAAACATTCAAACTGTAAAAATTACATACTTCATTTTGCTATATCATCTTAATTAAATGTCAGATTCAAGGAATGCCAACCTCAGCAGTAAATAAAAGTCCATGACAATAGTTGATGAAAAATTTTTCCCTATTAATCCCTATTTCCTGGACATTGTCTATACCACCTATTTCTGATCACGTTATTTTCTTGTTGTTGTTCAATTGCAAATGTTGCACAGGATAACATAGTTACTAAACCATGTAAAGTCCAAAGAAGTCACTGATAGCATAAAACAAACTTATACTGGTATATGTAGAACCATGGCATGTATCTTGATCACGTGAAAACATCTGCCTAAAAACAGCTTAAGGTTCTGGAGAAATAAAGTCTATCTACCACTTGGAGCTCTATAATCTAAATCACTAATCATCTAATTAGATCTTTCTGAACTAATATAATTTAAATAAACAGAGCAAATACTTAATTTCTTATATACTTCTGTGCTAAGCCCATGAAGCTAATTCATTAAGAAATATCCAAAGCAAATTTCTTTGAATTTCTTTCTCCAGTCTGCTGCAGTGCAGTACCAATGATTCTTTTCTTTTTTGCTTGTGATAGTTATTTCATAAATTTCTTTTAAAATCAAATATATATTATGTCAGAGAATAAGATAATTTGAATGTGGTTATCAAACACACAGACCCTGCCAGGGTAAACCAGAAAAAAATAGAAATTATGTTTGTTCCCTTAAAATAAGATTGTGATGTATCATACAGATGATAATTTCAGAGATATAAAAATGATTAATAAAATGGAGTTCTAATATAGTATCTTTAAGAAAAAAATAGCAAATATTTTGTTTACTGTTTTTCTTTTCCCTTTCAATCCTGAGATGTGCTAATTTTTTATTGACATAAACTTGACATGTAATGTATTATTTTTATAGATGCAACATAATGATTTGATATATGCATATATTGTGAAGTAATTATAATTAGTTGACATCCATCACCATAGTTACAATTGCTTTCTTGTGATGAGAATTTTTAAGATCTTAGAATGTTTTAAATATATAATACAGTATTGTTAACTGTAGTCACCATGCTGTACCTTACATATCCAGGACTTATTTATAGCTTGAAGTTTGTACCTTTTCACCACTTTTACCCATTTCCCTTTTAGTATTTTCTAGTACATAATCCAACCTCACATAAAATTTTCTGTGGTTTAACATTTTTATGATGCTTTTCTAGTTAATGATAGGCAATTATAAAAAGTGTCTTTTGCGTTTGCAAAATACTGTCATTTATTATTTCAACTGATAGTTCATTGAGTTATTAGTTATTCTTTATTGACTACAGTCTAGCTTGTAAGAGGCCAACTCCTCACAAGAATGCAACAACACAACCCCATGCATAGCCTGGAGTTACAAACCACCAAAGCCAGCAGTCTTCTGGCCACCTCTGGGCAACTCAACTACTTTGGTTAAGAATTTTTGAATAATAAATTGATTTTAAATGATATGAACACCAAGCCCATTCAACTGGTTTCATTCTCCTACAGCAGATACTGACCAACTCATTAATAATTAAAAACAACAGCTGCTAATGTTTGGGAACAAGATGGCTAATTTACATATCCTGGATTCTAGCAAGGGTTCTCTAGCACATCTCACCAAATCCATGGAGGATTAGGTTTTCTCCCAGGCAGGTAAAGGGCAGGGAAGGCATCTACAGCTCCAACACGAATATTAATAAAGTTGTAAAGTAGCAGATAGTTGAACCATATCAGTTATTTATCGACTTATAAGGTTATTAGTCATCTAAAATTACTCAGCAAGCAACTCCAAAGATGATGAGGTACTAACATACCAAGTGTTGTCCAGAATCATCAGGCTTGCAAAACTCCATGTGACGATGCTTCAACATTAATTAACTTAAAGATCAGAAGGATGACTAGAAAAACGGGGATATGGTAAAAATTTTCTGTGTAGACAATACTGGATCTTTGGAGGCCGAAAGAAAGAGCAAGCACAATGTTTTAGATGAAATGATTCCTTGTCTTCTGAAGTTATCATTTGGGGCAACTGTAGGTATCCTTATTCTGATAGCTGCCTGAGACTGGTGTTTGTTCTGTAGAGCATTTGTTTTAGGTCCAACAATTCAATACCAAGGTAGGATTCTCCATTCACTGCAAATCTCAACAGTTGTCCTAACATATTCATGCTGGTCATGAGACAGAATAAACACACCCCAAAGATGTTCACACACAATCCCTAGAATCTGTGAGCACGTTACCCTACAGGGCAAAAGGGACTTTTGCAAATGTGATTGAGTTAAGGTTGCTGAGCTGAGAAGACTATCCTGTATTATACAGGTGGGCATAATGTACTCATTAGGTGACTAATGAGAGAAGGTTGGGAGGAGGTCATAGATAA
Source organism: Mustela nivalis (assembly GCF_964662115.1). Lineage (NCBI taxonomy): Eukaryota > Metazoa > Chordata > Mammalia > Carnivora > Mustelidae > Mustela > Mustela nivalis. Next base: position 16,270,444 of record NC_139027.1, read on the forward strand.
GGAGATGTCATGACAAAGGGAGACCAATGAAAGAGAAAAATAGAGTTGGAGATTTCAAAATGCTAGGATACGGTCTTTGAAGATGGAGGGAGGGGCTACAAACCAAGAAATGCGAGAAACCTCTAAAAGCTGGAAACGGCAAGACCATGGGTTCTCCCCAAGAACCCGCAGAAGGAACAAAGCCCTGTGGATCCATTTTAGATTTATGACCTTCAGAACAGTAAGGCAATATGCAGGGTGTGTAGTAACTGTTACAGCAGCAATAGGAAACAAATACATTCACTAATCTCTCCCCAGAATAAATTCTTCAGTACCTTAAAATTTCTCATTCCTATCCCAAGGCAGTAGGGATGATAAGCTAATTAAATAGCACAACAGTTGCACTACTTCCTGTTTACATAGAGGAAAAAAATTGTTTGTTTAAACAAATACAGGGAGTTTTGAAATGTCCTCCATGAAAACATGAAGTAGACTGATTATATAAGAGACAGAGTGGGTTATCCTGCTGCCCTCTTAGATTCATAGGAATACAAAGCATACAATAAGATTATTGCTCTTTAGGAGTCCCACCCATAGAAAAGATAATTCCTAGAAGACATACAACAACTTTAGCAGATAGAAGTTCATGAAAAACATTGTAAAACTTGAATATCTGAATAAAATCGTCTATCTGGGGAAGCAGACAGAGCCCCCAGAGGAATCATGCATGCACCCCCTAAATCAGGAAGCTGGGGCTGAAGGAAGCAGTTATTTGGGAATTATCAGTTGAATTACAGCCTTGAGTCTTGAGTCCTAGGATTTAGTGACTAAAGACTTAGTCCCAGCATACCCTGGGCCCTAACCATGTCCTAGGTGAAGAGCATAATTGTAGTAGTTTGCAGTATTCAGAAAAGTTCAAGAGCTACTCATTCCCACTTCCAAAAGCAAGCATAATGTTTTGCCTCCAATTCCTCCAGAATGTGTGGCTTAATGGAAGTAAAAAGGAGTCCAGTCTACTTTTACTGCACTACAGAAAGTCCAGGATCTAGCCCAATGTTTCAGAAGATACCTAAGGATGGGGCAAACCTGTCTCCTCAATTCTTACTCCACAGGCCCTCTGACGGGCACTTCGACCCCACAGAGTACGTCCATCTACATTCCTTAAAGCACCGTGACACAAGCCCATTATCTGTCATGCATTTTTCTAAAGATTTGGGTATGACTAAGGAGTTCTAAAGCACAGCAAAAAACAGCAAACAACTTAAAATTCAATGTCAGGCACAACTATGGAATTCCCTAATTATCCTGGCAGACCGAGGGCCCCTTCTTCCTCCCTAGCCCATTCTTTCTTCCCTTACCTCCCTTTTCAGTTTTCCAGAAAACAACTCTAGCTCCTGTCAATCTGCTGCAGAGACCAACTCACCTCCTTTTGTTGTAAGAGAAGCCGAGAGAATCCGGGCTGCCCGGCAAAATGTCTGCGAAGGTGTTTTCCAAACAAAAGAGCAGTGTTCTCCTATGAATCCCAGCTTCTCCTGAGGCCACAGGTGCAGACCACAGGCAGCTTCTGAAATAGTGACTTAGTCTCGCTGGTAGACGGGGAGACAATCTTTGGCCCAGCAGGGATTCACTGGTCAGGCAGCCTCCAGCTGTAGCTTATTTCTTCAACTCAGTGAGCACCTGGAACTCATGTTTATAAAAAAAAAAAAAAAAAAAAAAAAAAAAAAAAAAATTCTTAGTTGGTTTAAGCCTCTGTCCGTCCCTTCACTAGGGCCTAAGAACTCACAAAACTTCTGACATAAACCATCAGAAACCATGCTTAATCCCGATTTTGGACAAATAGTCCCAACTGAGAAAAATTGTCACACATGAAAACATTCAACAGTTTCAAAGAAGGCAACCAATATGAAGAAAGAATTTAAATGCCACCTTCTACATAGAGTTAAAACACAAGCAGTTATTCTATCAAAAAGTTTAGAAATTATTTAATTCCTATTTGCAAAGACATTCAAGGGACTATTATATTTACAAAGCTAAAGGCGTTACTCATGGAAATGTAACAACTCCCCAGTTATATCCCATATCTCCTTAATGCCAGTAAATGCTAGAAGTTAATGGGACTTCTATAAATTGCTGGAGAGGAAAAATGTTTGTAGCCAATCATTGGATATTTAACCAAATTTTCATTTGTACTCACTGGCAACTAAAAAGACATGAAAATAAATTTTAAAGTATACCATTTACATTCACTCTAAAAAACCGTAAAAAAATATCCAAATAAACTGAGAAAAGAAACAAAATGGAGAATATGTTACCTACAAAGTACATGATGATAAGCATGGAAACCAGTAAAACGAAATAGACTCATTTCGCAATTCTCAATTCTGGCTACACATTTTAATTATCTCATAGCATTAACAAATACATACATACATAAAAGTATTCACAGGTTATTGAACTGCTGCTGTTGGTAGGGCCCTAGACATGAGAACATGGACTGCTCTCAGAGACTCCGAAGTGCAGGGTTGAGAACTCTAGTTTAATTTCTGTCTGGGGTAGGGGAAAGGTTGTGATGGACATGGGCGATGGAGAACCTAACTTTTTGTTAGCTGTGTGAGCTGGAGAACCTAACTTTTTAAATGCTGTATTGGCTTCCATTCAGTTTTGGGTCTAAAAACATCATTGAAAAACTATACTCTGTCGGGCTTTTTGATAAGTGATGGGAATGGGGTTAAATTATTATTGAAATAGGACCAATCCCAGAATTCAAGGAATATAGAGTCTAGGGATAGAGACTATAAGGAAACACACAGACACAGTACACTGTGTTGAGAGACGTGAGAAGACTACATAGGGGTTGCGAGGTGGACCCCCGAGAGAACCTCCAGGGAGGTCCCTGTCCAGAGGAGCTGACATCTAACCTAAAACTTGATCTGCTTTTTACTCATAAACAATTCATTCAGGGACAACTTACAATACCTTTTTCTCTTATTCTAGTTCACTATACTTGTCTTCTAGTTCATACCTTATTAGAACAGATAGATTAGATAGAGAGGAGTAAATCTGTAGGCACAGGTCTACTGTTCAGAAACAAGTGAGTCTGAGGGCTCGTACAACAGAAAAGCCCATAAAGGAAATCAAAGCAGATCCCCAAAGCACCATAGTCTCGGGACATTTTAAAGAGGAAAAATCACCTTGCATATCTCAGTGTTTCTCAAAGGATATAATGAGAGTTCATCATATCTATAAAAGATATTTAATAAAAGGTATAAACATTGTTGTCAAGTTTTTAAGTGTATAGGAAAATATAATCTAGGTTTTAAGGGTGAATTTTCTGTGAGGTATTTGAGAAAGAGGGAATTGTTTTCCTTCAGCCCCTAAATTGTGTCCCTGAGCTATTACTCAGCTTCCAAATTCATGCTTTGCCCAGTTTTCCTTGGGGCTAGTAATACTTGTACCATCTAGAGCTTCCACACCATACTCTTCCTCTACAAGATGTTACCCCTCCCTCACAGACTTCAAAGTCAAGCAGCAAGTATATAGGACAAGATATACTCTCTTTAAGTGCTCCGTGTTTAATTCCCTACAATACAACTAAAACTTTCTATGGTAATATGGGTTTTACTGAGGACTTTGGGTAACAAAACGAATTTAAAATGTATTCAGGAATATTTCAAAGTAAATACTGCATGTTGTATATGACTAACCTTCTGGTCCAAAGGGGGCAAAAAGCACAAAAATGGTACCATTCACATGAGTTGTCTTGTGGACATACTGTGGTTTCCAGCTTGCTCCCCTGTCTAGAGTCCATTACCTGCTTAAAGGGTATCTCTTGTTCCCACCTTAACAATGGGAATCCCTCCTCCTCTTAGAGAAACCCAAGTTGTTTATCTGAGTGGGCTTATCTGACTTTAAAATCCATCCAATTCTCTCCTCACTGAGAAAATCTATATACCGATTCGCTTCAGTATGTTTCCCAAAGCACAAGTAATTCATACTATAATAACACCACAGCACATGCAGGAAAGGGAGGATGGCTCGAGAACAAGCGAGGATAAACCTGGTGTTCAGTTGTCGCCTGGCCCCTGGGCTATCTCCCCTTTAGTGTGAAGTGCAGATACGATTGCTCACTCTTCCTGATCCTCCACATGGTAACTATTGAGGCAAATGCAGATCCCACGTCCAACGGCAAACCTTTCATTTTCCGAGACAGAAAAGTAAAAATCCACCTAGAGGAAGATAAAGGTTTTCTTAACTGCCACCAAGTCTGTGCGGCTGCTCAAAACCATGGCAGAGGTGGCACTTTACACAGGTGTGCACTTCGTACAAAGCAGGGCAGCTCTCCTCTGTGTTGCGTTGCTCGCACATAGCACTTCTGTGCCTCTTGACCCCTGAGAAGTAACCTATTACAAATGCATCCTTGTGGCCTTCACCACTTTTCCCCAACAAGAAATGCTCAAGGGGAGATTTAAAATGGAAATATTCTACACTTTTTTTTCCCAATTTACCTTTTGAGACAAATCAAAATTTTAATTATAGCTTACTTAGTGGCTGGCTCTCCAATGACTTTCGTTGGCATCCAAGGTGCAACTGATTTAATCTAAGAGTGTACAGTATGTGAGCTTTCTTAGTCTTCTGACTATAAAGTATGCACGTATCATCCATTCTAGGTTGTCTTTGCAATTATAAAGAAAGGATGAGATCTCATGGGGAGGAGATAACTTTCAGAATCTTGGGAGAGGCCAAAGGCCATGAATTTTTAAGAGCTGAATATACTCTCTCCAGGGGGAATGACATATTTTTTTGCAGGCTAAAAGGGCCTACTAATCCCAACTTCAGAACCATGAGTTACTAAATAGTGGTCCTGTAAACATAAACTAATGATGTAAAATAAAACCTTCTTGGGAAACAAGAGTTATTCCAGTAAGAGAAAATGTTGGAAACCTATCCTCAGTAGTCCATTTGTCCATGTATCAAAGACTTCAGTTATCTTGGGCCTCGAAGGAGCAGATAAGTGTTGCTCTCACTCAGTTCTTCTCAGAGATAATCCCAGTGGCAAGGAAAAAAGAGACCAAGATTTATTAACTGTACACTCTCCTGAATTAGATCTGGCTTAATATTATAATCTTAAAGGGTTAGTTGTACCGTAGCTTTACTGGAAAGCTCTTGGTTATAATCCTAATTATGATTATAGAATTCTGTTTTTATTAACTCATTAGCAGTGCCTTATCAATTTAATCTGACACTTACATACTTTATTTTTTAAAGGAAAAGGACTGTAAAATAATCAGATGAACTTTATAGGAGTAAATACCCCAAACACATGGTCCAGAATTGAGAGAAGCGTATTATGTGGAATCCATTTGAAAGGCTGTTTTGGAATTTGGCAGAGGAACCATTCAGCTATAGCCTGAAGATAAAGAGATAGAGAGGAAAATCAAAAGCTAACTGGTAGGGGAGAAGTATGCAAATAGGGCTGTGAGTTGGAGACAGCCTTATTAATTTTCAGAGGAACCTTGTATACAATACCATGAACAAAGAACATTCACATTACAGATTCTGTACAGATTCACTGAGGAATAGAAAAGAAAAAAGGGGGAAAAAAAAGAAAACAAAACCAAACCAAACCCAAATCCAGTAGAGTTAAAGGAGTGTGTGCGTGTGTGTGTGTGTGTGTGTGTGTGCGTGCACACATCACACATAAAACTAGCACATGCATTACAGCTTGATGCTGTCTGGAGCACATACAATACCTATCACTAGAAATCTGTTTACAGTTTTCATTTTCTAACACAACATCTTTTTGCAAAGAACAGGCCTCTTGCATTATTTATATTTGGAAGACTTGTATAATAAGGTACAGGTACATTTCCATTACACTGCATGCATTTCTATAAAGATACTCAATAGCAAAACTGACGTGGAAACTAATGAATCTTGTGTGAGGAGGGTAGCTTGGTGACTAAGTTAGACTATATGCCATTTTTATATATCACTACATTATTTTTATTGCCCACTGTTATTTCCTAACATTCATTTTAAAAAATAAGCATCCATGCTCTTTAAGTTTTTCCATCTTCTGAATGATTCTCAGGATTATTCAGCTGCAAGACACTTCACAAACCATCAGAAAAACAATTTATAGACCGAATTCATTTCGTTAGGATTTCCCCAAGGCTTGTCCTACAAAGCATTTTTTCCGATCAAACAACTATGTATTTGGGGTGTGTATGTGTGTGTGTGTTCATTCTGGGTGTTGTATATTCTGTGAGTTTGGACAAATGTATAATGATATGTGCCCATTGTTATGGCATCTGTGGAGTCCTGCCCTAAAAAGCCTCTGTGCTCAGGCTGTTTATCATTCTCTCCCTTAACCCTTAATACCTAGCAACCACTGGTCTTTGTAATGTCTTCATAGTTTTGCTTTTTGGAGAGCACCATATAGTTGGAATCATACATAGAATATGCAGCGTTTTTAGACTGGCTTTTTTCCCCCTTAGTAAGAAGTTTTTAGCTTTCCTCCATGTTTTTTTATTATTTCATCATTCATATTTTTTAGAGCTGAATAATATTCCAATGTATGGATATACCACAATTTTTATCTATTCACCTACTGAAAGACATCTTGGTTCCAAATTTTGGCAATTATGGATAAATCTGCTATAATCCTCTTTGTGCAGGATTTATGTGTACATAGTCTCTCAGCTCATTTGGGTTAATACCAAGGAGTATGATGGCCAGATCTTATGGTAAGACTATATTTACTTTTATAAGAAACCACCAAACTATCTTCAAAAGTGGCTGCACCAGTTTTGATTACACTGAGTAAGATATTAACTATGGGTTATTCATCAATTTCCTTTATCAGTTTTGGAATGTTTCCTGCTATTCCTAGTTTATTGAGAGTTTTTATCAGGAATTGATCTTGAATTTTAACAAGTGCTTTTCTGAATCCTCTTAAAATGATCATATATTTTCTTTTTTAGTCTGTCAATATGTTAAATTGTATTGATGGAACTTGGGTGTTAAACAAACATTGCATTTCTGGGATAAACCCCAAAACTGATCATAATCTATTATTCTTTTTATATACTGTTGGATATGATTTAATAAAATTTTTAAATCAATATTTTTCAGGGGTATTATACTCAAGTGTTTGTTGTGGTAATTTTTATGTGTTTTTCTTGTTTTGGTACCAGAATAATTTTGGTCTCATACACAGAATTGGGAATAGTCTCACATTTTCAATTTTCTAGGTCACTTTGTGTATAATTGATTTCATTTCTTCCTTAACTACTTGATATAATTTATAAGTAAAAACATCTGGGCCTGGAGTTTTCTTTACAGAAAGGTTTTAAGTATAAATTTGTTTTGTTTAATAGATGATAGGTCTATTCAGACCATCTACTTCATCTTTGATGTTTGATAGTTTACATCTTTCAAAGAAGTTGTTCATTTCATCTAAGTTGCCATTTTTTTAAAAGATTTTATTTATTTATTTGACATAGAAAGAGAGAGAGAGAGATCACAAGTAGGCAGAGCAGCAGGCAGAGAGAAGGGAGAAGCAGGCTCTCTGCTGAGTGGAGAGCCTGATGTGGGACTTGATCCAAGGACCCAGAGATCATGACCTGAGCCAAAGGCAGAGGCTTAACCCACTGAGCCACCCAGTACCCCCTCCCCAAAATTGCCAATTTTATTGACAGATTTGTTCATAATGTTCTCATATTATCCTCTAAATATCTCTTAGGATATGTAGTGACATCAACTGTCATTCTTGATATTAGTAATTTGTGTCTTCTTTCTTTTTCCTTATTAGACTGTCTAAAGTTTTATCAAGTTTATTGATCTTCAGAAAGAAACAGACTTTGATTTAATTGTCTCTATTTTTAAAAAAAAATTTTCACTGAATTCAACTCTGTCTTTATTATTTCTTTTATTCTGCTTATTTTGGGTTTAATTTGTTCTTATTTTCTTCATAAGGTAGAAGCTGAGGTCGTTGATTTAAGACCACTCATCTTTTCTAACATATGCCTTTGTGCTATAAATTTCCCACTAAATTCTCCTTTAGTGACAACTCACACACAATTTTGATACATTGCATTTTTGTGTTTCTTTCAGTTCAAAACATGGTGTAATTTCCCTCTTCTCCTATGGTTCCTGGACTATTTAGAACTGTTCTATATAGTTTTCAAACACTTAGGGATTTTCTAGAGAGCTTCTCATTATTGATTTCTAATTTAAATCCATTGCTACACAAGAACATAACTTTGTATGATTTGAATCATATTAAATTCATTGAGGCATTTTTTTTAATGGCTTGGAATAGGGTCTATTTTGGTAAATATTTTATGTGCTTTTGAAAAGAATGTGTATTCTGTTGTTGTTTGAAGTGTTCCATAAATTTCATTAGGTAGGTTGGTAGATATTGCTGTTCAAGTCTAGTATGTCCTTTATGATTTTGTAACTACTGGTCCTATCAGTTATGGAGAGAGAGGATTATTGGAATCTCCAGCTCTAATTTGGTTTTATCTCTTCCTCCTTGTATTTAGACTAGTTATTGCCTCCTGTATTTTGAATATCTGCTATTAATACATAAATTTTTAGGAATAAATTGACTCCTTTAGCCGTATGAAATGATGTTCTTTATCCAAGATCATCTTTTCTCTGAATTATACTTTGTCTGATATTAATATAGCCATTGTAGCTTTTCTTTGATTCATGTGAGCAAAGTATATTTTTTTCTTTCTTTTTACTTTTTGCCTAGCTGTGGCTATATTTTTAAAATACTCCATTTGCATGCAGTATATAGATGAGTCTTATAGTGTTTTAATAAAAAATGAGAACTGTGGGTCGTCTGGGTGACTCAGTGGGTTAAGCCACTGCCTTCGGCTCAGGTCATGATCTCGGGGTCCTGGGATCGAGTCCCACATCGGGCTCTCTGCTCAGCAGGGAGCCTGCTTCCCTCTCTCTCTCTCTCTCTCTGCCTGCCTCTCTACTTGTGATCTCTCTGTCAAATAAATAAATAAAATCTTAAAAAATAATGAGAGGGGCGTCTGGGTGGCTCAGTGGGTTAAGCCACTGCCTTCAGCTCAGGTCATGATTGCAGGGTCCTGGGATCGAACCCTGAATTGGGCTCTCTGCTCAGTGGAGAGCCTGCTTCCTCCTCTCTCTGCCTGCCTCTCTGCCTGCTTGTCATCTCTCTCTGTCAAATAAATAAATAAAAAATCTTAAAAAAAAATGAGAATTGCTGCCTTTCACTTGGAGAGTTTAGGCCACTTATATGTAATGTAATGTGTAGTTCATGTAGTTAGGTTTATCTCTATCATCTTGTTATTTGTTTTGTAATTTTTCTAATTTTTATCTTCTTTTTTCTTTTCTGTTTTTCATATTAATAGATTTTTGAATTATTTCATTTAGCACCCTTTGCTGGCTAAAATTATTTCTTTTGTTATTTTAGTGATCATTTTCAGGCTTACAGTATGTTCTTTAGTTTATCACAGCCTACTTTCAACTGCAACTACACTGCTTCAGATATAAGAATATTATAATTCCATTTTGTTCCCCCGGGCCTTTAACATAATGTTCCATAGCTTTTCCACATAAATGTATGATATATCCCCAGTACATTGCTTTTTTTGTTGTTTAAGAAGTCTGTTATCTTTTAAAGTTCTTTAAATGATAAAAAAAAAATAAACCAAAAAAAACAAAAAACAAAAAAAGTATACAATTTCCCATATACTTACTTTATTGGATGATTTTATTCCTTGGTATCATTGGTGTTCATATATTCTTCTGGTGTAACTTTGTTCTGCCTCAGGGATCTCATTTAACATTTCTTATCATGCAGATATGTTGCTGATGAATTTTTTCTCTTTTGTATTTATAAAGAATTCTTTATTTCATGTCAGTTTTTGAAAAAAATATTTTTAATGGGTATAAAATCTAGGATGACAGGTTTTTCTTTCAATATTTTAAATACTTTTCCCCACTATCTTCTCACTTGCACTGTTTCTGTTGAGCATTGTACTGTCATCCATCTGTGTGTGTGTGTGTGTGTGTGTGTGTATTTCCTTGCATTATGACAATGGAAGATATTCCAGCTTATTTTGTATATTTGCAGTCCTAGTCATAGAATCAACCATCTTGGGGTGTCTGGGTGGCTCAGTGGGTTAAAGCCTCTGCCTTTGGCTCAGGTCATGATCCCAGGGTCCTGGGATCGAGCCCTGAATCAGGCTCTCTGTTCAGTGGGGAGCCTGCTTCCCTTCCTCTCTGTCTGCTTGCCTCTTTCCCTACTTGTGATCTTTGTCTGTCAAATTAAAAAAAAAAAAAAAATCAACCATCCTCCAAGGAAACTTAGTTCCTTTTATTGAAGAATAATACTAGGAACCCAAATCTAAGTCTCTGTTTTCTCAGCTATTCCCTATTGCCTAAGTCCCTTGTAAAAGGGAAATGTGAAATAATGAAGTTAATAATAGAAAACACAGATGGATGCCAAAGGAGGCCCTTAGAGTATGGAAGAATTTCTGTAATAAAAAAAAAAAAAATGAGGGAAAAATAATTACATTTCCTGTATTAAAAAAAAAAAAAAAAGAATTTCTGTACCTTGGAAGGTATCATAGCATAAGCAGAGATGTGAGAGCTTATTATTAGCCTTTTGAAATGTTTTGATGGACGGAGAATTAACATCTAAATTATATATAAATAATAATCCCTGGGGTGTCTACCTGGTTTAGTTGGTAGGGCATGAGACTCTTAATCTCAGGGTTGCGAGTTCAAGCCCCACATTGGGTGTGGAACCTACTTAAAAAATTAATAATACCTGAAATTAATAGGAAACATAAAATATAATGTAAACATGGAAATTATAAGAATGTATAATATGTAGACTGTGATATCTAGTCAGCCATGAAGTATATAATCTGATGCATAAATTCACTAAGACACTTCAAGACACTTCAAGACACTGAGGCAGGCACTGCCTCTTCCAGATAAGATGGGAGGTGAAGATTCCTAGTTTGTGGCTAAATAATGCCATCACCAGGACCAAATAGGAAAAGCAGATAGAATAGGAAAAGAAGTCTGTTTGAAGACATTAAAAGCTTTGTGTGGCATCGAAGAATTAAGAGAACAGGATCTAATAGCAGAAACTTCAAGGATGTGAGTTAACATTCTGAAACTTCTTCTCACGCTGGGGCCTTTGTGGATTCTGGGCACTAGGCAAGACTCTTAGTATCTATAAAAGGCCCAAGCAAAAGATTTGCTACTAAAAGGTAGAGAAAAATGAATTGAACTTGAACTATCAAGGAGTTAGTGAGAAAAAACAAAATGAACAAACAATGAAAATGAAAACCTAGAGACTTGAGTAGCTAAAATTTCATGAAAAGGGAGGGAATATCATTAAGTACTACAGTGAGGTATTTGCTAAATTCTTAAGTTAAGACTAATAAGAGACTAATAAGCTAGGAAAAGGAAAACGAAACAAAACAAAACAAAAACCTCCAAAAAATGGAGAAGAGTATCTGGCAGTCTTTGGTATTGATGGATAAAGGACTAGAGGTAGGGATACAACAGAGGAAGAGGCTCCAATGTACAACACAGGCTCTTAGTAATAATTCCTACAGGGATACACCCTAGAAGAAGCAATGAATCAGAAATAGAAACCTTACCTAAAATGTAACCCTGTTGATAAGACATCAATACACAATATCATGGATGTTTCATGAAGTTGAGCACGCCCCAAGCAGAATAAATGCAAAGAAAATCATACCAGTATACAAATAAAGCAAAACTGATGAAAATAACAAAAAATAGCAAAAGAGAGATTTTGCTTCAAAATTACAAGTTAAAATTAATGTCTCAACAGAATTTACGGAAGACAGGAGACAAATGATTTTTTAATATTCTGGGAAAAAATGACTATCAAGCTAGAAATCTCTATATAGCAAAAACGTATTTTAAATTTAAGCAGAAATAAATATATATTCAGAAACCTAAAGACTAAATAAAATTACCAGCATACCCCAATTAAAATAAATTCTGATCTTACATCCAACCTTGATAAAATAATTCCAGATGGAAACCAAAAAATAAAGGCTGGAAGAAAAAGCAGGAGAAAGAGGTTCTTGAGTTATTGATGTTTGTATATAGATTAATCTATGTCTTCTCCAGAGATATCAGTTTTGCAAATAGCAGTCTCAAGTCAATAAAGATTCCTTTGGCTTCTTATATTCAGGACAATGGTCATCTACATACCTTGTGTTATTGTAACTAAAAGTGTCCACCTGGGTGGCTCAGTTGGTTAAACGTCAGCCTTTGGCTCAGGTCCTGATCCCAGAGTTAGGCCCCATAGCTGGGAACCTGTTTCTTCCTCTCCCTCAGCTGCTGCCCCTGCTTGTGCTCTCTCTATCTCTCTCTTTTTTTTTCCTCTCTCTCAAATAAATAAATAAAATCTAAAAAGAGAGAGAGAGAGGGATTTCTGAATAGGAAGATTCCTCTCAACTGACCTGAACTCTCCATCTTTACATATAGGAGAAGCTGTCATTCTATTTACCCTCCTCAATGGAAGTGCATTAAATATATACCTTGAGAAATCCCATAAGATAAACAACTACTTAATATTAGAGAGTCAGAGAAGACTTTCTGAAAGAAGCAGTATCACAATCTGGCTCCCAAAACTAAAACTTTGCAGGAAGGTACGTATAGTAATGATAGAAAGGGCAGGATGCATTCAGTAAAACACCAATGGTCCAGTATGACTCAAAATAAGAAGGAATTCGGAGAAATGTCAACAGATGGAACTGGGGGAGGCAAATAGAAGGAAACCAGATCATAAATGGGTTTCTGATGTTTTTTTGATGCAAGAAAAAAGAAATGCATTACAGAGAATGGGTTGATAATGTGCAAATGCAGATAGGAAATCCATTAAGAGGCTTGGCATAGTGTTTATTTTAACATATAGAATCTGTAGGTTTTTATGGGAAGCAAGGTCAAATCACCCCATCCCTTTCTCACTCTACAACCAAAGAACGAGAATACCTGTTTAAATTGGTCATGTTCACAAGCCATTGATTAGACAATAAGGCTCTAGAAATTGATTTGTTCTTCCTTTGGTGTTAGTCTCTCAGAGATCTCTGTCTTCTTCCCAGGACTTACGGAAATAAAGACATGGCCCCATGTCTGCTTCCTATCATCAGGAGACAATATCATCCTCTCTCTTTGAACCAGGTTCACCCTAGCTCTGACATCTCACTGTCAATCTTACTCTTTCATGTTGCTTTTCCTTCAACACTGCTGACCTGGGTAATTTATTCAAGCTGCCACAATATATCACTCCTGGAATCTCAGTAGCTGAACACAACAAAGATTTATCCCTGCCTCACAGGAGTAGGAAGGAAGTATGCTTCATGGCTGGGGAACAAAGGATTGAAGGAAGGACCCCTGTTCTAATGCCTCTGGCTGGTAGTAACACACATCACTTCTCACAGGCCATCTGCCAGAACTAGTTACCAGTTACTAGTCCTCAAACTAACTTCAAGGGAGGTTGGGAAATACACAGGAGCAAACAGATTATTGCTTTTCTTTCCTGAAGAGACATGAGTGGTTGCTCTGGAGTCTGTCTCTCTCTCTCTCATAAACGAATATCTGGTTGGAGGTATTTGTTTGTTTGTTTGTTTGTTCAAGCAATGACACATGGATTATCCCATTTGACTCTCTCAACAACCCAAGCTGCAGGCTTTAGAGTGTGAGAAATCTGCCCAAGGTCACAGCGCTGGTGATGGAGTGATCCAAGACATTTACTGAGAGCTCCTATCCCTAAACGCTATTACAGTGGTTCTCAGTCTTCATCCTCTTCATCCTGTACCAAATTCACATTACTGAATTTGGATTCAGTGGGTCTGGTGGTACCCAAGGATTTGCAACAAGTTCACAGTGATGCTAGTGTATCAGGGATTGAGACCAGACTCCTGATACAGGGCTGTTATGTACATCATAGTAGTATCCATGAGTGAAAACTATGAAGTGTTACCTATAGTAAAGTATTGAAACAAATAAAACTTTTCAAACAGGAATAATTCTTAGAGAATGGGACTTGCTGTCTGCTCTATTTGCAGACTCTTAATAGCCTCCTTTCCTGGTAAGTTTTTCTCGCCGAGATACAGAGCAGAGGCCAGACTGCGGTTTCTGGGGAAGTGAGGCTCATGGGATTGCCTCCTCTTCTTCTGAGAAAGGCATTGGCAGACTTTTTTTTCTCTAAGTATCCCATCTGCCCCAACCCACAAGGAGCTCTGGTGTACACATTCTCTGTTTAGAGGGGAAGGAGAGCAGAAACAGTTTTTCATTTCTTTCTGCCCATGCCTCTGGCAGGCATAACCATGGCCCATCTGTTCTCTTCTCAGATTCAGCCCACCCTTGCTCTTTCTTTTTCTTCTAGACTTCACATTTTCCAGAAGGACAGAGTTATTAGCAGGTACTCCTCCTCAGCTTTCAACTTCTCAGACTGTCTGAAGTGCCCCCTCCCTCAACATTGCAAACCTGTTTCTAAAAGTAAAAGTCCCTAGGGGTTGGCAGCAAGAGCACTGATGTATCCATATGCATACATAACTTTTCTTATTGATATACCTGGTTTTTAAGTAATAAAAAAGTAAAAAGTAATAATGTGTAAGCAACTGAATTTTTTCAGTGTCTGAACTGTCCTAACATGTATAGCGAGAGAAATTAACAGAAATTTGTGAAGATATATGTCACTTACTTCTTCTAAAGTCACCTATCATCAATAAATTCCAAGGAGGGATATTGCCTGACCAATCTGAGAATTTGTGTACTATATCCTAAGACTTGTTTCCTCAGTATCCTGTTTTACTATTCTGCTCCTAAACAAAATACCAATTGAGTTGAGATGTTTGTGGGAGGTGAGCTGACTTTAACTTAGCCCCAGAGATGGCAAGGTGAGACTGAATAAGTAAGAAGCTTCCTTATGTGTGCATAGGTATTACACAGGTAGTTTGGGAGTTGAAGAAACAGAAACCTTGTCCCCAAAGGACTCCACAACTCCCCCACCACAATACAAGGTGACTGCTGTCTTGATTAGCTATGTTGTGGAAGCACAGCCAGACGAGTCCCCATCTACTCATTCATCCTTTGGGTAACCACGAGAATTACTCACAGGACTTCAGCCAGCATGTTCTGAAAGTGAAGGAATGATACTGCATAGAGAGAAGTATCAAAGATACTCAAAAAGCCTTTTAAAAAGCTTGACTGGTTGCATTTCCCAGACCAGGATTGGAGGTAGGCAACTACGGTGGGTCCGACACAAGCCAGAGCACATTCACCTGAACTGAGTTGGTTTTTACAAATGTAAAAAATTTCCCAATATCTTCAGGTCTTCCCAAAGGCTAATTGACCAGAGTGCTTGCTGAATTCAAGTCCCACTTACGTAATGGGACTAATCCATTCAGACAATAGGACATTGATACCAGGAAGTAAAGCTGACTTCCCACGGTGGTAGAGGATTATAGGTAGGGGTGAGTAGGAAAGAGAGGTAAGATTCTGGACAAGACATTCAATACCTCTCATTTCAAGTTTGACATTTTTCTCTTTCTTCAGTTAGACAAGAAATACTCAGGGACTGGAACTAAAGAAGATGTGGGGTGAACTGGCAAGGTTGCTGGCCCTGCAATGCTCATAGTCATATGTGGTGAGGAATATGTGCACATCTCAGTTTCAGATGGCGGAAAATGATATGTTATTTAAGAGGGAGACAGAAAAGCCATGGAAGAAACTGCGAAGAAAACCTTTCAACTGTAAGGTCCGAGGCAAACTCACAGAGGAAGTGATTCTGAGAAGCTTGAGGCAGAGATGACACCTTCAGCCTTAGATGTTTACAAGATCATGGCACGTGGAGGGAATCACCTAAGTAGATATGGAAGGGAAAAAAAATAGGGAAAGCTTGGGTGGATTTGGGGAAAATGTTAAAGGTACTATTAAACGAGGGCATTTGAGAGAGGAGTGGGATTTATATCTTGTTTTGTTTCTTTTTGAGAGAGAGAGAGAACAAGGGTTGGGGAGAGGAGCAGAGGTAGAGAGAGAATCTCAAGCAGGCTCCACATCCAGTGCAAGTCCTGAGGAGGGGCCTCATCTCCCAACACTGATTATGACCTGAGCTGAAACCAAGAGTTGGATGCTTAACTGACTGAGCCACCCAGGTGCCCTGGGATTTATGTCTCAAAGGGAAAGCTGGGACTAGACCTGAATATTAGAATAGAGCATAGGGTGGATGGATTATGGAATAAGGAGCCACCACAGGTATTAGAGTAAAGGGATTTTTACCCAAATGCTTCTTTAGAAAGTAATACAAAACTGGAGGGATGGGAGGAAAGAATTCAGAGCTGAACTAACAAAGGAAGGCTGACCTAGCAGTACACCTGCATAATTACTCATAGATTCCAAACGTTTCCTTATATATAAGCCTAGTTGCATTTTGTAACGATCATGGGGGTTATTCACTTCAAGTTATTCTCTTCACATATTAAAGACTGACGTATTAAAATACACACATATACACACAGATGTGTATATATACATATATATTATCTTTTTCTGTATATAATATATATGTGTATATTATATATTACATGTATGATTTTATATTATAAAATTATGATATATGTAATTTTATCATATGATGTAATAATATATACTATATAATATTTTAATTGTATATTTTTTATATGTATACATTATTTATATTATATATAATATGTCATTTAAATGATATCTATTATTAATATTGCATATTATACAATATTTTATCTATAAATATATATAAAATATCTCCCTCCATTCTATGCTAAGCTAGGCATTGGAAATAACAAAGAGTCTTTGGAGAGACTTGACTCTATCCCCAATAGCTCAGTCTATGAGGATAAAGGAACATATAAACAGTCCTGTTCAATTTGATAAATGGTAGGAGTTTGTGGTGGAAATAAGTTTGTCACTTTTTAAGAGAAACAGGAAGGTAGGTCTCACAGAGCGCCACAATCTCTCCCACATAGAATGTTCCACTTAAAACCATTCTGGAGAGCCACAATGAAGGCCTGAATGAAAGAGACTGTGTATTTGTGCTGAGTCTGCAAAGATTCGGACACCTTCCCACCCCACTCCTCTACCCACATTGGCTAATACTGAAAACTCCTAGCTGCCTTAGGTAAGAAAATTTATATCTAGAATCTGGTTTGGGGTTCTTTCTCTGCTACTTTGTCATGGTGTTTTTGGTTGTTGCTTTTTTTTTTCCCCCCCTCCAGAAAATTTTAATCCTTAAAATATTATAACTTCTTTTTATTGGTAGCATTTCCAAAAGGTGTGAAAACTAAAGCAAAATGTGTGTTTAAAATGTACAGCAACAGCTGTGAGTATTCTGTTTTAAAATGTCTTTTGAAAACACAAATAAAATATTTAGGGCATGTGGAAATATAGTTCAGACTATCTAAAGTGGGGATCAGCAAACTACAGTCCATAGGCTAAATCTGATCTGTAGCCTGCTTTTATAAATAAAGTTTTATTGGAACACAGCCATGGTCATTGGTTGACATACTGTCTATGGCTGCTTTCATGCTACAGTTGCAGGGTTTAGTAGTTGCAACAGGGACCATATGGCCCACAAAGCCAGTGCTATTTACTATCTGGACCTTGTCAGGAAAAGTTTGCCAATCCCTGGGTGAAAGAATGAAAAGAAGATGAGAATACTAAACTCAGTGTGCCTTAGAGCACTGCTAATCAAATTGGGATCTATGTGAAGATGTCAGTTTGTGATTCAATAAACACAGAAATTGAGAGTAAACATTTAGAAACTTCTATAGCAATTTGGCAAAGTAATGTTAATGTCTGTTGAATATAGTAATAACTAAAACACTGGATTTGTACTCTGCATTTTATTTTACTTGTTATAATTTTTAAGTAATCTTTCCCTTGCAATTTGTTTTTAACAGTACATGAGGGAATGAAAATTAAAGAAAAAAAAGTTCTTCACTACAAATAGTTTGAGAAACACTACCCTAGAGTACAGGTGGCCAAACCCAACCATCAAAACAGGCCAGAATTCACCAGTACAAAAGGCTCATGGTATGGTGCTTTTGCTTACAAAATACATAATGTGGAATACTTTGATCCTTCTCCCATTTGCTAGCTGGAGAAGCATTTACTTCTGCATTCAGTTGCCAAGCCTCTGCCATAATATCAGTAAACTTTACAATGGCAGTGTTACACTCTTTTTTAGCCAAGTAGTAAGGTGAAAAAAGAAAAATACTTAAAATTTATCCTAATATTCATCTTGTACATGCAGTCAGAGTTCACTGGTATATAATGTGTGTGTGTATGTGTGTGTGCACGTGAGTGACATAACCTTAGAAGAATGGGGAAATAAAGTCTATGACTTTTAGAAATAATTTTAGATTTTCCAATCACTTTCTTCTTCATTAATGTATATTTAAATTAGAATTTGTTTTTAGACCAGGAGATATTACACAGAAAAAAATTCTATTCTTCTCTCCTAGTTAAAAAGGAAAAAAAAAATCTAAGTTGTTATGTAAGAAATAACAATTCTGTGAGCTTGAAAATTACTTAACTGTCACTCAAAATCCCTGCAAGACCCTAATCGGAAACTTCTGTTGCCTGTTGCCATCAATGATTTTAAACGGTTTCATAAGCAGTACTGAGTGAATTCAGAACATCCAGTTAGACAATAACCCCCCAAGTGATAGCAGACTGCAAAAGAGATCTGTCTTCCAGGACTCTTGCTCCATTTGTAATATGCACACCTCACAGCCTAGTCTGCCAGATTCTCTACAGTGTGGTTGCCTGGATTCATCTCTGCACACCAAAGCCTTCTGCAGGGAGAAAGCCCTTGCTGGGCACCATTGGTAAACAAATTAGAGCAACTCCATTATGTTGTATAAAAGGCCCAGCATTTTTCTCTTGCCTATTGCAATTAAGTTCTTCTAAAGGTGGGCCGCGAAGGGCCCTCTGCTATCACGGCTGCTGTATGCCGAATACCTTTGTCATATTTAATGCTGCAGCTTTGCTGTGGATAGTTCATAAGAACTGGAACCCATCCAGCCCAGGACTAGATTGCTTTGTGTCTGCGAACACTTACTGTGCATTATGCTCCTCAACTCCTATCACGGGCAGCCAAGGAGGAGAACGGAGGGGAGGAGGTGTGCTGTAGCTGCAAACACAGCTGCTTTTGAGGAAGCAATTCCCAATTAATTCACTATTATGAATAGCTAGTTCCCCCTACTCCCATGTGATCAAGTCCCTTGTTAAGTTAAATAGAATTTATATTATTAAAATAGTTAGCATATGGCAAGTGCTTCTCATTCAGATGGGTCTGTGACATCACTGATTGAAATGCTTCCCTGGTGACACAGATCACAGAGAGACACACTCAGTTTTTGATCCAGAGGTGCTCTGATTTTCTTGCTTGAGTGTTAAGCCAAGATGAACAGCTCATGCTTGGGTTTTCACAAAATGCTCACCCAAACGCTAGTATATATCACTTATCCTCAATCACTATTAAGAGATCTACCCAGCTATAGAGATGATGCTGAGACCTGGCTGGAGTGCTAAGAAATCTGGGTGGCCTCGTGTAAATCTTCTAAATCCCATGGGATCACTGTTTCCTCAGGACAAAATGAAGAAGTGCTGTTATTCAAACTAATGAGGTGATAGTTTGGTTAATGACCCCAAGTGGTATACTTCTGTGAGTGAAAGAGGGTGCTGGGATCACAAGTAGAAATTGGGACTGCTCCAAAAAAATAAAAATCTATGGTCCACTTTCTAATATCAATTGTTGGAGGAAACTAAGGTATTTACATATACTTGAAAAGCCCTATTGAACCCAGAGTTACTTCATCCTCATTAAAATCCTATTTCTTGGGGCGCCTGGGTGGCTCAGTGGGTTAAGCCGCTGCCTTCAGCTCAGGTCATGATCTCAGGGTCCTGGGATCGAGTCCCACATCGGGCTCTCTGCTCAGCGGGGAGCCTGCTTCCTCCTCTCTCTCTGCCTGCCTCTCTGCCTACTTGTGATCTCTCTCTGTCAAATAAATAAATAAAATCTTTAAAAAAAATCCTATTTCTTCTGAAACTAACTAGTTCCTCTTTGTTTGAAGGTTTATTTATTAATTTGAGAGAGAGATCATGCAAGCAGGGGGAGGGGCAGAGGGAGAGAGAATCTCAGGCAGACTCCCCACTGGGTGCAGAGCCTGACACAGGGCTCCATCTCAGGACCCAAGAGATCATGACCTGAGCCAAATCCAAGGGTCAGATGCTTACCCAACTGAACCACCCAGTCACCTCTAAACTAGCTCCTCTCTTAAAAGCAGAGAGTCAGAGTCAAACAAACAATAACTGTAAATACTCATAAACTCCAACAAATACTAAATCTAACAAAGAAAAAGTCAATTATCTAGAAAGTAATATCAGACTTAGCTGTGGGAAATTAGTATGAAATTGTGGATCTTACCCCATTCAAGAAAGCCCAAGAACATTTCGGAATAAGGGTATATATACATATGTAAATTTCTTGACAATTGAGGTCCACTGGCAATGCCGAAGGGTAGGTAGGTTCGGGAAGCTGAGGCATCGGTACATTGAACTGGGTGTTCCATGCTCAGTGGGGGCAACAGTTTCCCATTGCATGAGGTCCTATGTTAGCAAGCAAGGAAATGTGTGAACACTTCCTGGGTAAAGAGTGCATCAGTTGTGACCCCAGCATTAACCCTTTGGGTGTAAAAAGCATATTTTCAAACCTGAGTTTAGGGACTCTGACCTCTATACTAAGGCCATCTCAAGAAAGACATACCCTGTTTGTCCAAATGACCTCAGTTATATTTTTTAAAGGGTAACATCTTTCACAACCATGATATATTGTCAAATGATGAAATAAACATCAGTACATTAAGATTAGCTAAATTATAGACTTCACTTAGATCTCAATTATAGGAGCACTGGGTTACTCGGATGGTTAAACATCTGCCTTCAGCTCAGGTCATAGTCTCAGAGTTCTGAAATCAAGTTCTGCATTGGTTCCCTGCTCAGCAGGGAGTCTGCTTCTCCCTCTCCCTCTGTTCCTCTCGCCTGCTCATGCTTGCTTTCTCTCTCTCAAATAAATAAAACAAAAATCTTAGATTCTCAACTGTAATTTGTAATTCCTTTTTACTTTGGCTCTCCAGTAACAATTTACTTTTAGAAATACCTAGATCTCCTTGAAAGTTATTTACATATTTCTCAAACAAATGCAGGGAGAAGCCCATGGAAGTAACAAAATGGTTAATTTCAATATCAGGAGAATCACTTTTTCCTATGAAGATGGTCGGCATTGAGTATGTCTGTGTGTATGGGTTGGGGGGGTGATATTTGTTTTCTCCCCTTTAACCAATTTCACAATTGAATGAGCCTCAAGCTTATCTCTTGCTTCAGCAACTCAGAGAGACGCCCACCGCAGAGCTGTACCCGGCACTTACTGATAATCTAAGTACTGCATGTAATAGTCCCCTGTGTGCTCCCAGGGGAATATCCACGAGTCAGGAGGTAGTGAAGCAGAGCGTTCATTTCCAGATACAGCCATGCTTGTCTTTGGTCAAATTGTGCTTCCCCCCTCCCCATAAGTACTGCCCATTTCATCTTCTAAATCACTGTCTTGAGGCTTCCTTCCCAAAAGGAGTGGAGCAGTCTCTTAAGTGGCTAACACAAGGATCTGGAAAGCAGAATTTGTGGCCGGAATCTTATTTTAGCTGTGGTATTTGGTACAGGAGCACTCAGCATTTTGGAAGGCGGTGGCCATTGAAAGAACACAGAATTCAGGGGCGCCTGGGTGGCTCAGTGGATTAAGCCGCTGCCTTCGGCTCAGGTCATGATCTCAGGGTCCTGGGATCCAGTCCCGCATCAGGCTCTCTGCTCAGCAGGGAGCCTGCTTCCCTCTCTCTCTCTCTCTGGCTGCCTCTCTGTCTACTTGTGATCTCTCTCTGTCAAATAAATAAATAAATAAATAAATAAATAAATCTTTAAAGAACACAGAATTCAAAACCTTCCATACCTGAGTTTTGATCTGGGCTTGATTGTGTGTACCCTGTGTGACCTTGGGAAACTGGCCAGCAGTCTCTGGGTCTCAGCTTCGTCAGTTACACAGCAGTAACAGGGCCCACTTGTGTTGTTGTGAGGAGTCAACATGTGGAAGCTCCACATGTATACAACCTTTTCTCTTTCACCAGGTTCGTTGTTAGGGAAAGAAAAATAGGCTGCCGGATTGACATTCAAAGTGGCAACTGAAGTTACTGAATCTGCTTTTCTTGAACTCTGTTTCTTCCTGAGGAATTATTGCTAGACTCTTGTGGATGTTGGTTACAATTCTTAAGCATATTCTTTAACCAGAAGTTTCCAGTTCCATGTGGGACTGACCCAGAAAATAATCACTATCCAAGGAAGCACTGAAGTTTTCAGTTTGGCCCCCAAGACCTCGGTGTGACTGTCTTCACTCCCAGGCTTGGAGATCTCCAGGGCCCTTGATCTTGGATGGAACTCCAGTTTTCACCTGGCTTGCCTGACCTTGGGTGACCAGAGCCAGCTTTACACAGACAAACTTGAACTCCACTTCTCTTCAGCATGCATCCTGTCTCATCTGCTTGGTTTCTTCTCCGAACCTACTAACTGTAACAGGAAGTTCTCTTACCTGTGGAGAGCTCTGTCTTGCCTCTTCTCCAGCTGAGTCCCTGATTCCTATCCCTGGCCCTCTCTATCTCCCGCTTCTCCTGATTTCCAGTGCTCACCCGAGGTTGGCACCCGGTGCTACTTTGTGCTCTCATTATACCTGGGTCTCTGCTTTGGGTCCCTAAAAGAAGTGCAAACATCCTATAACCAGAGAATTTCCCCCAATTTTCTTACTACCTCATAATCATACATACCCACATCTAGGATGTCTTTAATCACAACTTTGAAATTAATTGTTCTGGAGGCACTTCTTACACAAAATATAATTTTGAAGCCTCTCTCCCTGCATACAAAATCATTTCAGTGGATCACTGAATTGTACTCACTGAAATTAGTCAGAGAAGAGTAACTTTTTCACTTCAGGGAGGGAGTCAGTTTTAAAAGTAATGGAGTTTCCAACAGGGAAAGCCAAAGAATATAGAAAATATTTTAGGCTCTAAAAAAATAATTTAAAAAAATCATAAGCTGAGTCTGTTCACATGTTGAAAGTTAGGTATCTTCTGGGCATAGAGGAAGAAACTAGAACATATGAGTGTTCAGAACTTTGAATAACTTGGTTCTAGAAAATTCTATCTACCTCAGTGTGTATAAATCTCACAGAATAGTGCCTCTAACTTTCATGTTTGTCAAAGTGATATATAATTTTCCAAAATAAAATGTGGGAGACTATAATATTTATCAAAAATTTCCAGTGCTATTTTTAGGGGAAAAAAGCCATAAAATTAGAAATAGTATTATAACAAACACTCATGTTTCCAGCACCCCAAAGTGGTGGCTGTTTACATTTTGTCTGTTTTTTGTTTGTCATGCATTTAATTAAAAATTTATCTTTGGAGATAATCTTGTTTTTCCTCTCATGGCCAATTCCATTACCCATGCTCCTTCTCGGAAGTAACAGATACCATAGGTTTAAGATCTTTCTAGTCTATATTATACCTATATATGACCTATTTTATATATGTGTTTAAACACTGGTGAGAAGTAGTGCTGTACCTATTTGTCCATATCAGCTTGCTTTCATCTCTCAGTTTCATGGCTTCACTATGTATGTGTGTAAGTTTGGGTCTATTCCATACTGTAAATAGACCACATTGCAATATCTGTTTATGTCTAACTGGGATTTAAGTTATTTCCAGATTTTTTTGCTACAATAAACCATACAGTAGGGGATACACTTATCCCAAAATGGAAATTATTGAGACATGGAGCATGTGCATTCTTTAATGTTACTAGACAGTGCAAAATTGCTTTCCAAAGTGATTGCAACAATTTATTCTCCTCAAAACAATTTATGAAAGTACCAATTTCCCTTCCCAAAACTTGCTATGTTAAAAAATGTTATTGACTGAAAATTTTACTACTGAAAAATCATCACTGTTGTTTTAATTTACAATCCCTGTTATTAAGGATGGTGAATGACTTTTCATATGTGTGACTGCTTTTCAAGGTTCCTTTTCTATGAGTTGCCTGTTCATAATATTTGTACATTTTTCAACAGTGGGATATCTTTTGTCATTGATTTCAAGTGTTTTCTATATTATACATCTTACAGCTGGTATTAACTTTTGCAGACTGGTATTATTCTAGTTTGTGATGCATTTTAATTAGGATACAGGTTAAGGTACTAAAAGAGTGTGGCACCAAAATGTAGTGCCTCATACAAGGTAGATGTCTTATTATCTCTAATATAAAAGTCCAGGTTGCCACAACAAGGCTGGTGTCATGGCTCTGTGTTGTAAGAGATCCAAGGTATTTTTTCATCTTGTTTCTCTGTGGACCTTAAAACTTCTACTTTATTTTCCAGGATGACAGATCCAGCTCCCACCATTACAAAAGCACATTTCTGGCAAGAAGGGAAAAATTGCAAGGGGAGGACTCACGTTTCCTTCTTAAGGATATGACTTAGTCAAAATGAAGTACTTGCTCTCATTTTGCCTTGACCAAAATTTAATTACATAGCCACATTTATCTGCAATGGAGTTTGTGAAATATAGTCCTTGGCTGTATGACAATGTGCACAGCTGAAATTCTCAGAAGGAAGAAAGAGGGCCCATGTTTTATTTTTCCCTTTCTGTCAGGTCGTCTTGAAGAGAAGAGAAGCAGCTGAACTACAGTTACTGTAGCTCATTGGAAAGTTCTATCTCCTCCTCCTCCTCTTTGTGTTTCTGCAAAGAAGGCCAGTCCCCACCACTATGTTCCCAGGTTTGGGGCAACTTAGAAAGCAATGTTCTTATCCCTCGGTCTTGTAAGAATCTTGGGAATATAAGTTTATTTCCAGAAAAGCATGATGAGAATAAGTAGTATTTTCTCTAAGGCCTTCTGCTTTAATTGTGGTTGTGGTTACTAGCTTTATTAAACTCCCTTTTCTTCTTAGAAAAGGTGACAGCAATCCAGGGTTATGAATATTCTATACAATAGCCATTTGAGATGAACTCTTTGCATCAATTTCTAAACTAAAAATAATAATAATAATTGCTTTTGCTTGTTGCCATAAATTTAAATAATGTTTGAGCATCATTCTTCCACTCAAGGTGACATTAGTGATAAACCTGGGATGGATGCTCTGTAAATATTAATAACATATCAAAATGTGTAATTTGTCAGTCAATATTGCTACAAAATTGGCCTGAATAATGGAATATGAGGCATCAGTGACCATCAGAACAAACTCAAAACGTGCCCAGATTGATTAAAGGAATGGAAGAAAATAGTTAATATACAATTGCTTTTTAAATGTCTGCATTATTTGGTTGAAAGATTATTGTTGGCATCATAGAGCTACATTTTAATGCCATTCAAACTACCCTATTTTCTAGGAAATATGTTAAGAAAATGTAATTCACAAATGTTTTATTTTTATAACTAACACATTATATTTATAACTAAGAAATAATATACATTAATAGGCTTAGGGATTCTGCCTTTTAAAATAAAAAAATTACAAAATGGAAATTGTAAGCTATGAAAAATCTAACCCTCCATTCAAGACATATAGATAATGATAGACATGATAGATAAAATAATGGAAATTTTAAGCTATGAAAAATCTAACCCTCCATTCAAGACATATAGATAATGATAGACATGATAGATAAAATATATTTTAAAATTTGAAATATATAGAGAAATACCTATACTCAATGTCATGAGCATAATTTCTGAGTAATATGGAGAGAAAAGCCCAAAGGATTTATGGAAAAAACCCAAAAGATCTATGAAAACCATAAAGATGATTGGTCCAATCTTCAATGCCAATCAAAAAACAGAACCCAAATGCATCTCATGCTTGGTAGGAAACAAGAACCCAGTTCCCTATTTGTAGATAGAGCTTAGAACCCTATACCTTTCAACACATAAAACTCATCCCACACCCTACGTGAGCTCTGGACAATAGAGAAATACCTAGTAGGCAGTTTTGTATTATAGTTCCCATAGTTTCATGTTTTTTATCCACTCTGGGTCTTTTCCTAAAAAATCTCTTGCCTGAGATTTCTACAACACAGATATTTTGATTGGAGACCACAAAACCTTTTATTTAGATACCAACAAAGATGGTGGATGTATAGGTAGAGATTACATTATCTATACATATTATAAAGTATTATATAATATTTCCCTGATAATTTTCTCAAACATACCCAAGCAACAGTTTCTTTAAAACATGTATTATCATACCCATACATCCAGGGGGCCTTGGTGGCTCAGCAGGTTAAGCATTCATCTTGATTTCAGCTCAGGTCATGATCTCAGGATTGTGAGATTGAGACCCACATTGGGCTCTGCACTAGGCATAGAGTCTGCTTGAGATTCTCTTTCTTCTTCCCCTCTCCCCATGCCAGCCCCACCCTATTCATGCATGCTCTCTCTCTCTCAAAAAAAAAATACACACACACACACACACACACACACACACATTTAAGACATATGTATATGTTTCTTTAAAAAACCTTTCTGAATTCAGTGTTTCTAATGAAGGTGTATTGCACTATTCAGTTTTGCTACTGCCATGAAAACACACACACACACACACACACACACACACACACAAATACACACATACACAGAGCAATGGTAAAGGAGTGGGTGAGGGTACTTTGCAGTATGTTTATGATGTTATAATAGAAATGTATTGAATGAAATCTGTTGTATGGCTGGTTATTTTGTTGCTCTGTTTAATTGTTTATATATACTTGAGAAAGTTTTAAAACACCAATGTGTATTGTGTGTATTTGATTAAATGTTGCTTTGGGGTGTGTGTGTGTGTGTGTGTGTGTGTGTGTTTCCTCAACACCAATACCAGTAAGATGCTCAGTCCAGGCTGGAAGAAATGCAATCTAACACATCTGAGGTTGCTAATGTGTGCCAGACACTGGAGTATATGCTTAAATCTCTTGACTCATTTTACATCTGTAGCAACTACTTGATGTAGATATAATTTTATTTTATAAATATTACAAATTAGGAAATTGGATCTCAGAGAAGTAGAACTTCCCAAGTCCTCCAGCTATGAGTGCAAGAATAGTATTTGAACCTAAGCTATTATTCCAAAATACATACTTTCTACAGAAAATCCTTTTTCCTAAAATTTAATGCTCTACTGGAATATGCCTTTAATAGCAATGTAGAATTCAGCATGCATCCTTTTAACTTAGTCACATTTTTGCAAATATATTCTTTCATCCAAATCTTTTTACTTATTTATTTAATTTTTTTCAGTAGCTTCTGGCAATAGTTACTCATTTTGAGTAACAAGAAAAGAGAAAATTGTGGAGCAGAAACTCTTTTGTTTTCAAACTGGGAAAGAAATGTGTAGGTGAAGTTTCACAAGAGGCTGCGTCTTGGGATTATATGAACTCAAGTGATACAAGATACAGCCAAATACATTCTGAATGCCAGAGAAATTATTGCAAAATATATCATATTTGATGTACTTAAAAATGGATCCTCTGCCTTGGATCCATGAGGAAAAGTGGAAATACAAAGTCATCTATGATATTAAGTATGAAATCTGACCTGAAACCTACTTTTCAGCCTACCAAATATTTCCGTGACAAGGAATTCTCCCTCAGAAGTTTCCTTAAACCAGGTTGAGATTACATCTTCTACAGAGGAACATTTTTAGTTTTGCTTAAGTGTTTCCACTTGAAGAAGTAACACGTTTGTAGCCAACAATGTACATGGGATTACATAGGCACATAGCTTCTTAATATCAAGAGAAAATCCAGACTGCTAGTTGTAGTGACCACTCTCCTTAGATTTTTCAAAGCAGTTCCGATTTCGAAAGTCATATCTCATTGTCATTTTCTATGTTCTATCAAGCATATATCTCTCATGATCATAGGTCTTTCTTAAAAATTAGATGAATATGAGTATATCCTCTTAAGGAGTATTAATTAAAGAACTAAGCAGGTGCCATTTAGAAGGTGTATTCAAACTTTTAAGTCTCTTTTTCAATAAGAAACCAGCCAACAAGAAAAACCATCTCCCACTGAACCCTTCCAAATATATTACATAAATGAGGCATGTGAATGGTTGTCACATAGTAGGTATACACAAATATCAATTTTAAGTGCTATTATTTCCATTCTGAGGGATCCTCTGCTTTTTCAGGAAGTATATAATGATATACATTGTAAAATATTAAGAACACAGAGCATGTAAAATTTTAATGTGCACACAAAAGTCTTTTACAACCTCCTCACTCACTAAGTGGTCCCACATTAAAATAAAATAAATCTTCACCCAAAGAGAAAGCACTTAAAATGTGCAGCTTTTTCAGATTTTAGTTCCCCAAAGAATTCATTTTTCTTAACAGTGTCAGATGTAATAAAACCATTCATTTCAAGGAAAAAATAATTAAAGCACTTAGCATGGTGTTTTACTTTCAGTATTTAAAAATCAGCCATTTCTTATGATCAGTAATTTGGGATTCCATTAGATTTTATGATACTAAATATAGATATACACAATAGATACTAATGACTAGACTCTCAGACACTTGTTACTTAAGTTATAAACCAGGATATCTGCCAAGAATTTATGTTCTTAAAAATTATGCAGAGAATGCAAAATGATGATGAAATAGAGCATAGAGGAAGAACATAGATCCTAGAAAATGATGTTTTCCATGAGTTTCATAGTCTTTCAAAGCCAAAGCCATGTTTATACAGAGATACAAGAGTACAGATTTGTTTTTATCCACTAATTTCAGTATGTACATGTAACATGTACATATAAATATGTATACGGTGCCTCAAATATACTAGATGGTATCCTTTGCACCAAGAATTTTTTTTTTTTAAATTACATTTTAAAAAAAGTGTTCTGGTCCCTCACCTCAAAATGCTTATAAACTAGTTGAGAACAATAAAGTAAAATAAAAATAAATAAAATAGTTAATATAATTATTATATATCATAATTATATAATTATTATACTAGTATATATTATAATTAATATAATTATAATTAATAAACAATAAAATAAATATAATTTACAATATAAAATAAAATAAATAGAGTTCAATGTGCTAAGGCAATAAGGGACAGGTTTCCAGTGAGTACTGGAAAGAAGTGTTTACTTGTGAAGGTGATCTACAGACATTTCAGAGTGTATAAATGAACATGTGGGATAAGGGTAACAATTCAGTAGAGCAAAAGAAAGAGCTTATGGAGGCAACATCCAGGTCTTTGCTGGTGGGAAGGGTATTTTAAATCTTTTCTTGTCAATATGTTTTTCTTCAAGAACCAAAATCAGAGGCCCATCGAGCACTTGTGTAAATTTGCAGGTTTTACCTGTAACTGTTAGATGAGCATCTATAGGGCTAAGGCCCAAACACATGCTTAACCTATACCTGGGCAGAACTTGTATGCTGCATCAGCTGCACAGAAGGTGCAGTTAATCTCGTTTACAACGAACGGTGGTTTCCTTCTTATAAGCTACCACCTATAATATCTTCT
Source organism: Mustela nivalis (assembly GCF_964662115.1). Classification (NCBI taxonomy): domain Eukaryota; kingdom Metazoa; phylum Chordata; class Mammalia; order Carnivora; family Mustelidae; genus Mustela; species Mustela nivalis. The sequence continues at coordinate 16,300,137 of NC_139027.1, forward strand.
GTTGTAAATAAAATTTTTCTAATTGAGTTGACAACCTTAAGTATCTTCGTTTTTAATAATAAAAATACAACAGATTCCTTAATCAAAGCATTGTTTATAATGGCAGACATTTCTAATGCTTTCTTGAATAAAATTAACTTCCTAAAATCTGTGTCACTTTCAGAACTGTGTTAGTTTTTCCATTCATTGCCACCGGGTGAAGAGAGACACTGCTCGTGCTGGTTGGGGGCAGTTAGGTTTCTAATGAGCAGAAATATCTGTGAGGTCATTAAAAAGCATGCATTTAAATTAGTCCGCACCAATATCTCTATTATGATAATTGTAATAATAATAAATCCCTACCATTATTTGCATATTACATTTAAGATAAAATCTAGAATAATTTTAAAAGTAGAAACACCTGGTGATAATTGGCAATCGCTCACAGTAAATCTCAGCTCTTATCTATTACTCAATAATTTAAATCTGATTATATCTTCCTGATCTAAATAACAAATTTCTCCCAACTCTCTTCTTAAGTTTAGAAGACTTCTAATCTTCCTCATTTCAGTGATAAGCATGGACAGAAAGAATATTGTCTCATTATAGAAAAAGGAAAAAGCAAAATAACAACAAAAAATTACCATACATGGACCAGGTGTAGTCCTTTAGTGGCAGTTTAACAAGAATTTGCCTTGTTGCTTACTTGCCATGTAGCATCCCTAGAAGTCACCACTTATTGTTTTACCTCTTGATGTACATTTATGCATTAAGAACAGCTTCATCATGGCTCTTATTTCTTCTTTTTAACTAATACACACCTTTGTGCATTCATAGGGAGTGTAGAAAATTTGGGGTATTTTTGTTCAGTCTTCTTACCCTAATCTCTAATGTAATTTATGGGGTTAATAACAAGAGTAGGATGCTCCTAAATTTTAGATTTGTTAGAACTTAATCTGCTTAAAGCTTTATCATCAGAAAATTCTTTATATATGCTATTTTCCTTTGTCTGAAATTTATAATAACATTTATTTAAAATCGATCTATGTTTACCTTTATGTATTCTATATTTTTAACATACTATCAATTCCTAAAACAAACAAAAGAAATGGAAGTAGAGACTAGCATATTTGCCATATAAACAAAAGTACATTTAGGGCAACAGAAGGGTATGTCAAATATATGCTCACTTCTTTATAGAATTTCATATAACTTCTTCCGAGAAAGACACAATCCAAAACCAAACAGAAAAAATTATAGTTGTTATCATTCAGGCTGGAAGTAGTGACTATAAAATTTAATTATTTAACAAAAAAATGAAGGTTAGACAAATAAGATTTCTTTAATTCCAAAAATTGTTACTGTATGCCAAAAAGCTTTGTCATAAATCCATGATGTAAATATGAATAAGTCATATTTCTTGAGCTTCTCATTATCTGGCAATGGTCTTAGAGAAGTAGAATAAACAACTTACATCACAAACTTGGAAATTCCTGGTATAATGAACAACTACTTTGGATATTTTTCTCAGCTATTGTATGTGCCTGATTAGCCCTAGCCATGTGCCTTTCATGTGTTTTTATATCAATACATAGTATGGCTAAGAATGTCCTACTTTGTTTCTTTGTAAGGAATTCTCATGATTTCTGTATGGCAATTCTCCAAATTTGAGTTTAACTCATAAAGATAGGAATGGTATCATGGATCCTTGGCCCTTCAGCCATTTGTTAAGGTGAGTGTCACTGTGGTTAACAAAATGAGAATCCAAGTTTGGTGAATCATAGAACATTTTTCACTACCTTCCAACATTCTTTAAATTAGCTTATAATTACACACATTTCTAGACTTACTCCAGATGTGGACCCAAAATAACCTTGAAATCATAAACACTTTAATTTTCTTTTATCAGATCATGTTTTGTAATTTTGAAATTCACTTTCTTATTTGAGGAATTGGAGCAAATTAAAAAGAAAAACTATACACAAATATTAAAAGTTTAAATAAGTGCCAGATGTCAAGAAATTGGCAGCCAGACTCTGAAATATATTAGCAAAAATATCTAGAGAAAATGTTGAAAGAATAGAAAAGTTTAAGAAGTTAAACCTGAATTTCTGTCGTCATCAGTTAACCTCTTGACTGGGAAATACCAATCCATTGCCCCTGGCTTCTCACATCTGGCACTGAGACCACCTTATGACTAGGTGGTTTCCAGAGAACCAAATGATATTTTTCAGATTCACAACAAGTGTAAAAATTATCGCCTAGTATAATTTTCCTTATTTGATTACTTCTCTTGCTTATCTACTTTTTTATCATTTTTTTAAAAGATTTTATTTATTTATTTGACAGACAGAGATCACAAGTAGGCAGAGCACAGGCTATTTGTGCTCTGGGGAAGCAGCCTCCCTGCTGAACAAACACCCCAATGTGGGGCTCGATCCCAGGACTCTGGGATCATGACCTGAGCGGAAGGCAGAGGCATTAACCCACTGAGCCACCCAAGAGCCCCTTGCTTATCTACTTTTTGAGCTATATGGTTTTTTGTCCTTTAAACAATTTCGTTAGTATATTAATTATGTAGATTAGTTCATACAAACTTTAACTTAATTGGAAAATTAGTCCAACCTCCTACAAAATAGAAGCAACACCTTAGAGAACACCTCCAGGTTATGAGCTATAGACTGGCAAATCATGTCAATGCAAAGAAGTCACACCTTTGCCAAGAAATTCATGCCAGTATGAACTGATAATTTCTATATATACATCTTCTTGTTCCTCAATTCTAGTAAATCATTGCCATTAATTCATTCAACAAATATTTATTAAGTATTTACAATGTGCTAGTCACACATATGAGTAATTCTAGACTTTCAGCAAGTGCTATCATTAATATAAGAAAGGAGGGTGATAGAAAAATCCCATGTTCAGGCAAACTACTTGAGATGAACTGTTTGTCAGTTTTAATGAAACCTGAAGGATGAGAAAGAATTAGTCTTATAAGAATGAAGTATGGGTGTACCTGGGTGGCTATCATTAGGCATCTGCCTTCAGCTCAGGTCATGATTCCAGGGTCCTGGTATTGAGCCCTGCATCAGGCCCTCTGTTCAGTGGGAGGCCTGCTTCTCCCTCTCCCACTCCCCTTGCTTGTGTTCCCTCTCTCACTATGCCTCTCTTCATCAAATAAATAAATAAATAAAATCAAGAAAGGAAGAGAGAAAGAAAGAAAGGAGGGAAGAAATGAAGAAGTATGGTATAATGGCACTATCAGGCAAAGGATCTGGAAAATTCAATCTCTGAAGTCTCCTAAATCAGAAGAGACAAGATCAAAAGAGGGACAGACTATCCTGAAATCAGAATAGATAGAGATCAAGACAAGATCAGGCAGGGCCAAGTAGGCCAAGGAAAGGACTTGGAGTTTTCTTCTAAAATGGGAGTCATTGATAGTTTCGATATGGTTTTACTTAGGTTGGAAAAAAATATCAGTCTGGTTGTTATGAAGAAAATGAAACATAATAGAGTAAATGTGAAAGACCAATTAGAAAGCTATAGAGACTGTCTTGATGAAATATGACTGTTTCTAAAATTATGTTTGTAGAAGTACATTCAAGATGAAAGGGCAAGTGCAAGGCATATTTTGTGGAGACACTCATGGCTTGTCAATAAATTTGATTTTGTGAATGAGGTAAGGAGAAGAATCAAGAATTTATTTCAGGTTTGTGATTTGGTCAAGTGAGTAATAACTGCACTCTTAGATGACAAAGAATAAGGGAGAAAGTGTTTTCTGGAAAAGTTTCAAAATGAGAAGTTTTTCTCATGTTAAATTTGAAATGACCTTGAAATATCCAAATATAGACCTGCAGTAGACAAGTCTGTAAAGTGTACTTTCAGTATAGTGGAGAAGTCTCAGCTGGAGATAAGAATCTTGCAACTGTTATCGTGCAGATGCCATCAAAGGTATGGTAAGGAATGGATCACCTTAGGGGTAAAAATGTAGATGGGTAAGGCTCTAGATCATTCTGTGATGCAGTTCCTCTATTAGGCAAATAGTAGGAGAAATGAGTCAAGGAAATTAGTCAAACTGAAGCCAGGAAGAGGGTATGGTGTCATGTTCACCAAGAGGAGAACATCCTTCACAAAGGAGAAACTGAAGAGGTCAGGTTGGACAAGAACAGAAAAGTGAACATGGATAAGAACACTTTCAGTGGAGTGATAAGGATTTGATTGACAGGGAAAGAACTAGAAACATCATGCATAGGAAACTGTTTTGAAAAGTATTTCTCCAAAAGGAGAGCAAAGAATTGGGAATGTAGCCAGAGGGACATGAGGAGAAAAGGGACTTTGTTTTGTTTTGCTTGTTAGTTTTTGTTTTTTTTTTTCTTAATGGGAGACTCTAAAGCATGTTTCCTTGTTCATAGAAATAAGAAAACAATAGACCAGAGACTACTGGGACGGAAAAGAAGAAATAAATGAAGGAACAAAACCCTTGACAAGGCAAGGAGGATTGAGAGCCAGTCCAAGGGGAGAGACTGGCCCACCAGAGGGGTCTTTTGGTAGGCGATGTCTTTTTCATAGGATTTGAAGTCATTCTTTTCTAAATTAGACCGGAAAAGTCAGTCATCCAATATTTGAAGGTTACCAATTCATCTTGAATAAAACGTCCTTCAGAGCAGAAATGTGAAATGCATTTTTTTTTTTTTTTTTACCTCTCAGAATCCCTAAGGGAGAAGTTTGTTCTGGTTCACAAAGGCCTACATTCAAGAGTTGCCTACATTCAAGGCAAGTAAGAAACATGCTTGGAAAAATAATGAAGAATCCTGAGGGATTGTGCAGAGAAAAATCACCAGATTTTTGAAATGAGACAAATGAAAGTTAGCTGGGTTTTTATTTAACAACTGTATAGTAATTCAAACTTGGTGATATGCAATAGCATAAGTAAAATCCTTGTTAATAGATATCACTGTCCATTACAAACAATATAAGTTGCAATTAAGAGAAAAATTTAACCTGGATGGGCTTGAGGAAAAATGGAATCTACTAGAATCTGGATATTCCAGGGACAGTATTTAGACACACCTTGCTTGGCTCAGGGTTCAAACAAAGTGATCAGGACCGGCTTCTTCTCTCCCTGCATAAATCTACTTTGCTATCTCAATTCCGAAGCATGTCCTTCTGTCTTACATAAGATGATTGCACAAAGTTCTCTTTTTAATGTCCACTGGAAACATATAAAGGAAAAAGACAGGCAACAAACTGGGAGAGCTTGAAACATAATAAGCCAATTACATATAAAGTGTATTTCTATAAAACTCCAAAATTCCAACAGGGAAAAAAAAAAGGCATAGGGTACAATGGGTATCCTAGTAGTAACTAGGATAAGGAACATAAATGGTTTTAAAAAACCTGATTCTGTTCAATACTACTCAAAATCAAGGAAATTAAAAATGAAATCATAATGACATATTATTGAATATGCACTGGAGTAACCCAAATGAAAATGTAGTGATGAGGGTGTACAGCAATAGAACAATGAGACTTCCACACTTGGTGATGGGTGTGTCAACTGTCACAGTTACACTGGAAAGTGTTTGACATCATTTAGTAAAGCTGAAGATGCACCTGTCTACACCTGGCCTTTTTATACCTAGATATATGTTCCAGAGAGACTGGCCATCAGGAGTCATGTACTGTTCAAAAGAGTAATAATAATGCAAAAGTTCATCAACAATAGACAAGATATGTAGTTAAATAAATAAATTGTAGTATATATTCCATTCATTTAGCATTATAAAGCAGTGGGAAAAAATGAACTATAGCAAAGCAGTTACAACACCGATCTCAAGAATAAAATGTTTCGCCAAAATAACTGGTCAAGGGAATATTTAACATACAATTCTATGTATGCAAAGTTTAAAATGGACGAAATTTCACAATATATTACTTAGAATTATATGGGTGCATATTAGAACTCTATAGAAAGATTAAAAAATGCAAATAATATGGCATTTAAGGAAGTACTTATCCCCATGAGGGAATGGTAAGGATGATGGGATAAGAGGGACGGGTTTCTGATTCACTGGAAAATTTTTATTTATTAAGGTCACTGTTGGATGATACATGTGCACTCATTCTTACTATTTTATTCTGCTATAGATAGTATGTACTTCTGTTTGTATTATATATTTCACAATAAAAATGAACCATATGACATTAACCAAAGCATTATACAGTATACCTACGTTGCTAATTCTATTTGTAATACCTATGATGCACTGGTGAATATTGTGTGCTTGTGCATACCTTTCCCAAAGTATGTATCTAGAGCCATAAAAAATGTTCTTTCTTTTTGATCCCAGAGTATTGCTATTTGCATTTTATTATAAAGAAAAAATATGGAAGATTAAGATCTTTCCTCTCTTTCCACATGCCCATAAACCATTCTAAACTACCATGATGCCAAACAACCTGGTCCTACCCTTTTAAAATCCATTCCTTTCCATATGCTTCAAACTTCCATAAAGTCTCATTTAGTTTCTTGAATGGGCTCCATACCTACTCTGTTTTCCTGCTAAACCCTTCTTTATCCTTTAGGACTGAATGCAAGTGTTATTTCTTCCTCTCAACTGTCTTTGATCCAAATACAAGGATTAAGTTCCCTTCCATTGTGTTTTCATGTTTGTATATTCATCTATTCTGAGATCATTTTATGGTTCATATAATTTCCTATGGGATTGTCAGCTCCCTGAAGCCAGATATTCATTTACATTTGAATCTCTCCTTAACAGTAAGTACGATAAATCATTGTTTAATAAATATTTTAATTGAAAAGGAAAAGAGACTCTGTTCACAGAAGCATTGCTTATCAACGAAAACAACAATCCAAATTTCTACTGATGGGGGGAAATTATCTGTTAATTACAGTGTGTACATTTGAGGAAGTATTACACACTCATTAAAATGCTATTGTGAAATCAAATACATTAAAATGCTGAAAAATCTTCGAGATATAATGGCTACTAATCTAATCACAAAAGAAGGAAATTTTATTGAAGATCTATGTAATAACTATGCAAAAAGTACATATGTGAACAGGAACCAGAAGGCAAAATGAAATACCCTATATGTCACAGAAATATGAAATGGGTGGTTGTAGATTCTTTCTGATTTTTTCTTCATAATAAATTATTTTTTAGATTTTGTTTAAAATTTAATATTTTTAGACACAATTGACTGAGATTCCAATTCAATCGTATGACAACCATTTTCAGTGCTCTCTGCTCCCCTTCTTAGAACACTGTTCATATGTACTCTGGAAACCAAAAAACCAGCTTCACATGGACACTAAGAGGCATATCTAAATCCAACCAAACAAATGATAGAGAGATTTTAAAATAATAACTCAAACATAAGCATTTAATAATGAATTTTCCAGAATGTTAGTCACTGACTAGTAAAGAAAGGGAAAAAAAATATCTCAAAATATATAACAATGAACTGTTTTAAGGATCTCATAAAAATTAAAAATGTTCTATGAGTCACCCAACTTAAGTATCTGTGATTGCATTAGTCTCTCTTTGTGCAGACCTAGGTAGCACATAACATAGGAACATTTTCCACATGGGAATATAAACTTACAAAGTGATCACTATTGCCCAATTTTGCTAGGATACACACCCGAATGGGCTCTGGAACATTGCAAACACCAATTCCTAGACCCTATCCACCCTACAGATTGCTTCTCCAGGCTTTCTCAGTTTTAAGAACACCTCAGGAGATTTAAATGTATAGCCCAGGTTGAAAAATACTTGTTTGGATCATGAAAGTAGTTCTAAAGGTTAATATAGAGTTTAATGAAATTAAGAAAGTCACTTTTAAAAAAGTGTAACTACATATAGTATTTTTGGTGTAACGATGGATAATTAAAGGATCTGAAAAGAAGGTCCTCTCCACTGAAGTGCTTGGTGGTGGTACTTGAATTCGGTATGTCTGAAACCACCTGCTCTTTGATCGTTTTCCTCCACCACTGAGCCAGTGCCTTTTGCCCACTGTACTTCTATTCCGGCATACTTTCAGTGCAAATTCAGGCTACGTAACTCTAATCTCCCTATTTGAATCCATCCTAAATACTATTACTGAGTTAATCTGCCTTGGGTATAACTCAGTTCATTCATCTTCAGCAGGTCTCCGTGGATGATTGCGTAGAGCCTCAGACTCTCAAACTGCCACCTAAGGCCCTTGACTATCCAAATCATAGACAATCTCTCTCACCTTAATCTTTTATTTTCCTCTAGTCTGTACATTGCACCGAGTCACCAGAAGCTCTGTGTACCTATCCCTACTCTTTCTCACATATTTTTTTTTATTCTTCACATAGTACATTCAAATTATACAAATTCAAATCCTACCAACTCTCCAATTCAAGGTCAAATTTTGTCTATTCCCCAGGGCTTTCCCTGATTTTTTTTTCCCATTCATTTAGGGTTTTTTTTTTTTTTAAGATATTATTTATTTATTTGAGAGAGAGAGAGAGCATGAGAGGGGGAAGTTCAGAGGGAGAAGCAGACTCCCCATGGATCTGGGAGCTTGACGTAGGACTGAATCTTGGGACTCCGGGATCATGACCTGAGCCGAAGGCAGTCATTTAACCAACTGAGCCACCCAGGGGCCCCTGTTTTTCCCATTTAAAGGTCTCTATTTAATCTAACTAATAAGTACTCTGTACTTTTTTACCCTATAATGTTTTGCCTTATAGAGTTAGTATCATCTTATTACCTATAGAATATAGAAGCTTTTTTTTAAAATTTTTTATTTTTTATATACATATATTTTTATCCCCAGGGGTACAGGTCTGTGAATCGCCAGGTTTACACACTTCACAGCACTCACCAAAGCACATACCCTCCTCAATGTCCATAACCCTCCCCTTCTCACCCCCCAGCAACCCTCAGTTTGTTTTGTGAGATTAAGAGGCACTTATGGTTTGTCTCCCTCCCAATCCCATCTTGTTTCATTGATTCTTCTCCTACCCACTTAAGCCCCCATGTTACATCACCACTTCCTCATATCAGGGAGATCATATGATAGTTGTCTTTCTCTGCTTGACTTATTTTGCTAAGCATGATATGCTCTAGTTCCATCCATGTTGTCGCAAATGGCAAGATTTCATTTCTTTTGGTGGCTGCATAGTATTCCATTGTGTATATATACCACATCATCTTGATCCATTCAGAAGCTTTTTTAAAGATAGGATTCCTATATGATTGATTGTCTTATTTCCTTCAGCATTTTGCAACTATTTATTCTCCAGAAACTTTCATTAGATTAGTGTAAGCATTAGAAGCCCTTTGAAATTTCCAGGAGACTCAAAATATAGAACCAGGTAAAATTCTTTATGTCCTCACTCCCCTCAAACAATAACAGTGAAAACTATGTCCTCTGATTGGCCCTAAATATTATTGGAGATTTAAGCTTGCACCAAGTTCTATAGAAGCACCAAGTTCTATAGGTGTTATCTATCACCTTGAAAGAGACACCGTAGAATGATCAGAGTGCATATGTTAGGGGTTGAGATAAACAAATAAATACATATTTTATAATATTTATAATCTTTACTATATTTAATGCAAGGTAGTTATGAACAAATTCCTACATTTTCGCAGGCATACAAAAGGGGTGACTTTAACTGTGGTTTTTAGTAATGTTTAGCTGTATTCTAACAAGTCCTGAATAATGGGCTCCATAATCTATTTAGTCTCACCCTGAGATGACCTGCCCACCCAGGACTCTGATTTAGGGTTCTTCCTGGATTCCATTTTCCCCTACTTCATTCTCTGCACTCACTTCTAAACATTATCTAGGCCACCAGAGAGAGTCCATCCCATATATCATGGTCAGTCCATAAACCACTGATTTTGATTTGAGGAGGAGGATGGATGCACATTTATTTTTCTGCATTCTCCCAAAGATAAAGCACTTGTTACCCCTTTTAATTCCAATAATAGAGTGGTTTTCTATCATTAAATGTATCTGTCCCATTATTGAGGTATGTTCAAAAAGTAAGCCACAGCCCATTATTCTTTTTGACACCAAGACTCTTCAAAAACATCTATGTCTTTTTACTATTATTATTATTTTTTAACCCCAACCCTCTGAAGGCCTCAGAACCTGAAAAGCCCTGCTCCAACTTTGCTCTACTAGGAAAGTACCAATTTTAAATCTCTTAATTACCAATCAATCTTAAGTAAGTCAAGCAAAAGCAGCATTTGACCCAATTTGTTTAGAAACCCATTCAGTCAGCCTTGTGCCTTCTCTGCCATGCAGGAGAACTGTCAGACTGGAATCAAGAAAAAGGCTTATTGGATTTTAATGTTGAACTAATGTTGCTTCTGCAGTCTCCTGCATTAGAGGGGTGATGGGGAGTCTAGGAAGAAAGTGAAAAACAGCCTTTCTCTCTTTCTCACTTGTTTTTTCTTTTGCAAAGAGTTCAAACGTTCAATCTGTCCTTTCTATGAACCTACTATTTATGGCAACCTCTTTTAACCTATATATAATGCATGAAGAATTCCAGGCAGAATAATATTACATGTAGGCACTCATATGACTGATTGCGTTGAACTCTGAAAGCTTTTGGATGTCAGGATCACAATATTGCAAGGTCCCCAGCTAACTCTACCTGCTAAGACAACTCTTACCAACCTTCAGGAAAATTATGCATAAATTTATACTATGAGACTTCTTGTGTGGACTCTGTCTCGATCTAGAAGACTTAAATGTCCTCCTCACTTCTCCGTGTCCTTTTTCACAATATAATGCCTTCAATAGGGTTTCATTAATGCCTTCCACTGAATGACAGAGTCTATACATTTGTTCAGTGATTCAAAGAGCATTTATGACATCTGCGCAGGAGAAAATGCTGTCAATGAATACCAATTGTCTCATCTCCTCTTTTCAGACTATTAGAACAGGGAGGTCTTTCTCTTTGCCCCATATTTCACACTCTACTCAGGTCAAAAAAAAGTAAGATAAGAAGTAAGCAAGAATGGTAGATACTACTTCTAAATTAGTAATTATTCTAGCACTGCCTCAGTAGTCAGGGCACATGAACCTTCGTTTCTTATGTCTTAGTCAGGTGAATGACTGACATCAATGAAACTGACCCACAGTAACCTGTTCAGCTTGACTATTTCATTTCACTAATATATTTCCGGTACATCCAACAGTGGATTTGGAATAACTAAATTTTCATACCCCTTCCACATTACTTCTGGGAATTGTTACTTGTTTTTTAAAGGAAGATCCATTGCCTATGTTTGGGTTCATCCAAAGCAGAGTGAAGACAAGGAATTGACTACAAGTAGTTTATCTGAGAGTGGGAATGATGGAGCAAAGAGAGCAAGAATGGAAAGGGAAAAAATCCAATGAGGTGTGCCGGTTACCACTTGGAGAAACTGGGTCTCAATCCCACAGGGAAACATCCGAAAAAATATGTAGAAGGAGGTAAAACATTGCCTTTTGAAATATCTGGAGGCTAGCTTTTTTTTTTTTTTTTTAAGATTTTATTTATTTATTTGACAGACAGAGATCACAAGTAGGCAGAGAGGCAGGCAGAGAGAGAGAGGAGGAAGCAGGCTCCCTGCCGAGCAGAGAGCCTGATGCGGGACTCGATCCCAGGACCCTGAGATCACGACCTGATCCGAAGGCAGCAGCTTAACCCACTGAGCCACCCAGGCGCCCCTGGAGGCTAGCTTTTTATGCTCAAACTTCCATTCCACATTGTTTAATTTCCTCTAAGACTGCTAATTTCCTCCCTCTTCCAGATTGCCCAGCACACATAATTTTAGGTTAACCAAGTTTCTAAGCTTTTGGAAAATAAATTCCCAAGGCAAACAACCAAATAAACAAACAAGAAGTCAAAAAAAAAAATCATATGGATTTAGAGTAGGGCATTGGCATTAAACTGAAATCAGTGGTATATAAAAAAGATGTTGTAAGGTACACAAATTATGTGCTATATCCATGACTCTATCAAGGTTTCTCAACCTCAGCACACTGACATTTGGGGCCAAATAATTCTTTGGAAGCTGCCTTGTACATTGTAGGATGCTAAGCAGCATCCCTGGCTTGTACCCACTAGATGCCAGTAACACTCCTCCAAATGTGACAACCAAAAACTCTCCAGATATTGCCAAATGTCCCGTGGGTGGTAAAATAGCCCCTGACTGAGAACACTGACTTCAGGCAATTTTTAAAAAGTCATATGAGATATCATTCTGGGTCTCTAGCATGCCAGAAAAAAGACACAGAGAACCCAGGTTACAGATAATCCTGCAGAAACCTCCCTCTATCATACACACACACACACACACACACACACACACACACGCATCAACTCTTTCTTTTTTTTCTTGCAAAAACATTTAGCGTCTGCTACCTTGCAGACACAGTTGTTTAAGGCTCTAAGGATGTAGCTTTGAGTAAGAAGTAGCTTTTGCCCTGCCTTTGGGGAGCCCACAAACTAGTAAGGGAAATGACACTGAAAGAAATAATAAACCAGGTCAAGTGTAATGGTATTGATGGCAATTTTGTTAATCAGTTTTAGCAGGGTAAGTTGTGACCTTCTGAAGGAGCTGACCCCTCATGGACTCTCTGGGTATTACACAGCAGCTAAAGTCAAGATTAAAATTCAGGATAAGCAAACCACTAAGATAACAGAAAATCATATAAGTGCTTAGTTTATACCAAATACTGCTATAAATGTTTTTGCATGCTTAGTGCTTTAATTCCATAAGTATTATTATAGCTATATCCCAAATGAAGAAACTGTGGGTAAAGAGATATAATAAGTTGCCCAACCTCCTTTTCTAAGGATCAATCCAATTTTATTTAAAGAAGTTCATTCTCAGATGGAAGGGATTGTAAAAAGGAATAAAATGATACACACCATTAATTATGTAATGCTTTTATGTTTCTTCAGTAAATAATGCAATTGTCTAAATGTTATTATATAATTTATAAGTCAAGCCAGGACACTTTCTGAGAGTGTCCATCAATCACTATTGATGATTAAACTGGGACAATGGTTATAAACATAAATGTTGTTGGGTAAACTGAACCCTATATATCACTCACCTCAAGTCTAATTATCTCAAGGGAGGATAATGTACAGTTTGGAAAGTTCAAAAAACCTTTGATGATTCTGTGTTTTTTACATGGAATATAGTAATTAAAATATTGTTTTCCCTGATCCAGGCATAAATACTTCCACAGTCTCATCTCCTGCCACTCCTTGCCTCACATTCTAACTCTAAATCATTAAATCTCTTAGAGCTCTTCAGAACTTACTTCTGATATTTCTTGACTTTGCCTATGTCATCTGTCTGGGATCATTTTCCTATTCTCTTCTTTTGGTTAACTAATCACTTGGCCAACTACTCCCTTTGTAACTACTCTCCTAGTTAGCATCTCACTTCTATTCCTTCTTTAAGAATAAGACCAACTTATGAAAGCTTTTCTGAGTCTCCTCCCATGGTCTTTTCCAAACAGGTCAAGTCTGTTCCTTGGCTTCACTCCTTGATTCTACTGAACTCTGCTCCTGAGGGTTAAGGCCCATATTTTTCCAAATACATGCATACTGCGTGCTTAATTTTCAGCATGGAACATGGCGAATGCTCAGTGAAAGGGCTAATAAATGACAAACGGACAAATTAACAAATATGTTTTTGTCACCTTTGCAGCAAGTATATGCCAAGACTTCTGATTTTTGAGATCAATGTAGATGTTTGTAATTCTTTATGCCCATGTTGCAATAAAGGAGGCTTTTTTTTTTTTAAGGTAATGTGGCATACTAGTCATTTGAAGCATTTGTCAGACCAAAAAAGTTCATAACATACCAGGTATGTCTCAAGAAAGTGGGTTGTGTTCTAGATACATGCAGCATAATACTATATAACCAGTCCAACACAGTCATCTCCATGATGTTTGAGAAAAGAAGAAAGGCATTTAAACAGATTCTGCACAAAAATAAGCCCTATAAGTCAAAAAAATAAAACTATGTATCTACAAGAAATGATGCATTTGATATTCCTTGTTAAAAGACCTGTCATAAGAAGACCAAGACATTGGTATTAGCATAGTAAGGATTTTGCTACATCCTTTTTAAAAACAAAACAAAAAACAAAACAAAACAAAATAAAGCAAACTCTTGTTTACACTTATTTAACTAAGTAAAATCCCATATTTACTTAATTCAAAACTATATCAAATGTATTTATGGCATAAAAGTGAGAAGAGCTCTTCAAAATAAAGCTATCAGTGATGGGCTGTAAAAGGAGTTTCCAAAGAGATCCATGTCCTAATTTTCATGTGAACATGTTACATTCTCATAGCAAAAGGGATTTTATAGCTGTGATTAAGTACTCATCTTGAGATGGGAAGACTATTCTGGATTATTTGAGTGGGACCAATGTAATCAAAATTATTCCTATATGCAAAAGAGGGAGACAGGGGAGTAAGAGAGAGGAAAATGCAACAACAGAAGCAGAGGTCACAGAGCTATAATTGCTGGCTTTAAAAAAGGAAAGGTAAAGTGGATGAAGGTAATCAAAAGGTACAAACTGTGAACATCATATGTACAACAAACATAAGAATACCTGAAAAGGTGGGGTAAAGAAAGCAGACTATATAGACACTTCGAGTTGCAAAGAAGTGCTAAATTTCCCAGATTTTCCTTTCACTCATATGGCCCAGACATGGAACTGAAGAAACCAATAACTTAGAAACATCAGTGGGAGCCAACAAAAAGTTAGATTGCAATAAATTATGTATATATAATGCAATATCCAGAACATCACTGAAAAGGCTGTAGAAAGAGATTCAGTCAAAAACAGTGTAGATAAATCAAAATGGAATTTTTCTCCTTCTTTTAAAAGATTTTATTTATTTATTTATTTTGACAGAGAGAGTGAGAACACAAGAGAGGAGAAGGTCAGAGGGAGAAGCAGACTCCCAGCATAGCTGAGAGCCCAATATGGGACTTGATTCCAGGACTCCAGGATCATGACCTGAGCCAAAGGCAGTTGCTTAACCAACTGAGCCACCCAGGCACCCTCAAAATGGATTTCTTAAAAACATTTTTTAAAAGTTAAAATAACCCATAGGAAGATAGAAATAAAAAAAGAACAAAATCAAAGAGAAAACAGAAAAAAAATTTAAAACAAAAAGTTTAAGTCCTTACAGATCAATAATTACATTAAATACAAATGGTCTAAACATACCAATTAAAAGACAGAGATTAGCAAAGTAGATTGTAAAAAATATGACCCAACCCAATATATTATCGACAAAGAAACTTATTTCAAACATAACCACTTTGGCAGGTTGAAAGTGAAAAGACAACAAAAGATGTATCATGCAAACATTAATAAAAGGAAAGCAGGAGTGGTTATATTAATATTAGATAAAGTAGAATTCAGAGAACAGAGGGAGAAATTATATGACAAGTGTCAATCCCCCCAAAATATATAGCAATCCTAAATGTGAATGCACAAAACAAAAAAGCTGCAAAATATGTGACATAAAAACTGATAGTACAAAAAGGAGAAACAGACAAATCTACAATTAGAGTTGGGGGACTTGAACTCCCCTCTACCAACAATTAATAAAACAAAGAGACAGAAAATCAGCAATGATATAGAAGAACTAAAACACCATCAACAAACAGGATCTAATCATTTACACAATACTCCACCTAACAATAGCAGAATACAAACTAGTTTTCAAGTGCCTACAGAACATATACCAATATATGCTATATGCTTGAATATGTTAGACTTCTCCAGAGAAACAAAACCAATGGGATATATAGAGAAATATATTAAAGAAAATTTATTCTAGGAAATGGCTCACATGGTTATGGAGACCAAAAAAAATCTCACAATCTGTCCTTTGCAAGCTGGAGAACCAAGAATGTGAGTAATATAATTCATCCTGACTCTAAAGGCCTGAGAACCTATATATATATATATATTTTTTTTTTTTTTCTAGAGCTTTTTTCTAGTATTATTCTTCTAGAGCACAGTTTTCTGGAGTGTTACTGACTATGGTCTTCTAACAAGTACACAATTAGCTCATAAGTAGACAACATAATGGCAGTATTTGGTGTTCCCTGGATGACTTGGGCAAAGAATAGTCTATAAAGGCAAGGTAACACTCTTCCCAGAAGACCTGCTGAGTGGTCTGGACAAAGGACTTGTACTTGGTGCCCTCCTTTCACAGGCATATTCTTATAACTTTTTGTGATTAAGCAAAAAAGGAGGCACATCCCTTGAGATAGTAGCAGCTTCCATTAGTTAAAAATATATAAAATATCCCTCTCTCATTCTTATTTAAAAGGGTCTGTTAAATTTGGCCCTTTATTCTTTCATAAACTTAAGATTCATCTTATCACAATCAACAAAATAAGTCACTGGGAATTTTGATTGTAATTGCACTGGATTATAGATAATTTATAGGGGAAGAATTGACATCTTTTGGATATTGAGCCATTTTATCCATAACATGAGATATCTCACTATTTAATAGTTTTTAACATAATTTGATACAAATTCACACTTTTCATAGATGTTTTAGCACTCTGATTACATTTGTTTCAGAGTATTTTTATTTTTAGCTATTTATTAAAATGCAATACTTAATTTATCTTATATATTTCTTTGTGTTTTAAAAAATCCCAAATGATATATATATATATATATATATCCTGTATAGCAACCATAGTAAATAATTTTACTAATTATACTAATTATGTCTATCTTTATTATATTTTTCATAGATAAATCATCTGCAAATATACAGACAATCTCGATTCTTTCATTTCAAGCCATACCAGTTAATTAACTTATTCACTAAAAATTTTATTATGCTTTATAGGCCTGGTTAGAACTTTGATTAATATAACACAAACTAGAAGTGGGGATAACATGCACCCTCTTCCTTCCCTGATCTTGACAAATTGTTTTCAATTAAAAATTGAGAATTAAAAATTAAGAATTAAGAATATTTCTTTAGGGATTTAAATATATTCTTCAGTATATTAAGGAAGATTATTTTATTCCTTTTACTTTTATTTTGCTAATATTTTTCCCATCATGAACATATATTAAATTTCATCTAATGCTATTCCTGAAATTGTTGACTTAATGTATGGCCTTTGTAAATTAGCAGGGTGAAATTTTTCAATAGATTTTCTAATCTAAATACCAATCTTGGGATGCCTGGGTGGTTCAGTTGGTTAAGTAGCTGCCTTCAGTTCAGGTCATGATCCCAGCGTCCTGGGATCAAGTCCCACATAGGGCTCCTTGCTTGGCGGGGAGCCTGCTTCTCCCTCTGCCTCTGCCTGCCATTCTGTCTGCCTGTGCTCGCTCCCTCTCCCTCTCTCTCTCTCTGATAAATAAATAAAATCTTTAAAAAAATCTAAATACCAATCTAAATATTAAATCTAAATACCAAATTTCAATCTAAAGTTCCAAAGTTAAATTTCTGAAAAAATCCATTGCAGTCATGATCTATTATATTTTTTTATTCATTCATATAGTTTAGGATTATTTTAATTAGAATGTTTGCATCTATATTTACAAGTGAATTTGGCCAATACATTTCTAGGCCTGCTATCCTTGTTAGGTTTTGGAATCAGGATTACATGGAGTTCATAACACTATTTCTGTGTTTATTTTGTAATATTTGATTTACTCATTCTTTCAGTGTTTAATATAATATGCCATAAAGCATTCTGTTTGAAGTTTTCTTTAGGGAAAGAATTAAAACACTGTCAAATAAATGAATCATTTTGTAATGGTTGTAGAACTGTTCTTCCATTTTCTATTTCTTATTGAAATAGATTTGATGAGTTATGTTTTCTTAAACATTTGCCCATTTCACCTAAGTTCTCAAATTATTAGTATAAAGTTGTTCATCATGTCTGTTTGTTAATTTTTTAATTTCTGGGCTAACTGTAGTTATGTCTCCTTACTATCACAAAATTGATACATTGAGCATTTTCTTTTATTCCTGATAAGTCTTGCTACAAGTTTATCATACTTTCCTGCCCTTTCTTGTCTTTATCATTTTTCTCTTCATTTTATCTTGCTGTGGACTCTTCTTCCAAATTTCATCCTCCCATTCCTAAGACAACAACAACAATCTCAATTTGGATGCTTAGATCATTCAATTTCAGACTTTTTTTTTAATATTGAGGTCTACAATTTTCCATCCAAGTTCCACTGTAACTATTTCAACAATTTTGATATGTGGCATATGCATCATTTAGTTCTAAGCATATTCTAAATTCCGTAATGATTTCTTTTTTCTGTCTGTTAAGAAATCAGATTTTTAATTTCTAAAAAGTAAGAATGTTCCTAGCAACACTTTTATTGCTACGTTCTAACTTACATTCACTAAGATCATAGAATATGGTCTGTAAACCATTTTTTAAATGTGTCTTTAAATTTACTTCATGTTCCAATATGTGATTAATTTTCTTAAATGTTCTCTGAGTACTTGATAATAATATGTATTAATCATTTCTTGGGTTCAACATTCCATGAATGTTAATTGGATCAATGTAGCTAATTTTCAATTCAATTCTCCTATAAAATTATTCACCTACTTTGCCTATGTAATTTATGAATTACTGAAAGAAGTATATCTAGCTCTCACAGTATGATGGCTTATATAAATTTAGTCAGTTATTAGATCACATAAATTTAGTATTACTATGTATTACTAGTGAATTAAATATTTTATTAGTGTGTAGTGAACCTTCTATATATGTTGATTTTTTCTCTTAGCGTATTTTAGATGCATCTCTTATAAATGGCATACAGTTATATTTGAGTTTTTTTAATATATATACAACTTAATCTTTATTTCTTAGCTGGAGTACTTAATCAGTTTACATTATGTAATTTCTAATATATTTGTATTCATTTTAAAACTGTTTCATAGTTTCATTTATATAAATTTTATATTCCTTCCTCTCTCTCTCTTTTTCTTTTAGCCTGCTTTTTAATTGTATTTCTCATTTTGTTCTCATCTGTACCAATTTAGAAGTTATATGCTCTATTTTCTTTTATTGGTATCCAGGAGATGTCAATGTTTTCTTATTTTAAAAAATCAAAAACACCTATTTTTACTCTTCTCCTAAACTATATAAAGATATTTATTTATTTATTTGCTTCTTTGTTTATTTATTTATTTACTTTAAAGATTTTATTTAATTATTTGACAGAGAGAGAGAGAGATCACAAGTAGGCAGAGATCTAGGCAGAGATAGAGAGGGAGAAGCAGTCTCCCTGCTGAGCAGAGAGCCCAATGTGGGACTCAATCTCAGGACCCTGAGATCATGACCTGAGCCAAAGGCAGAGGCTTAACCCACTGAACCACCCAGGCACCCCCCACACTTTTTAAAATATTTTTCTTTTTAAGTAATGTTTATACCCAACATATGGCTTGAACTCCCAACCCCATGGTCAAGAGTCACATGCTCTATGCACTGAGCCAACCCACCACCCTGGAGTTGTGCAGGTTGTTTATATAAAGATATTTATATTACCAATCATTCATATCTCAGCTTCTATGTCATTGTTTTTGTTTATTTTATTTTACCTTATTTTTAAAAAGATTTTGTTTATTTATTTGACAGAGAGAGAGAGAACACAAGCAAGGGGAGGGGTAGACACAGGGTAAGGGAGAAGCAGGCTCCCCACTGAGCAGAGAGCCAGACATGGGGCTTGATATCAGGACCCTGGGATCATGACCAGAGCCGAAGGCAGACACAACCAACTGAGCCACCCTGACGCCCCTATTTTTACTTTATTTTAACCCCATAAGACAGAGTTACTTTTTAAAAGGAAATCATTGTTTTACATTTATTCACATTCTCCATTTTCTTTGTGTATTATTTCTCCTGTACCTTAGTTCTTTCATCTTACCTTTGTGAGAATTTCCTTTAGTGAATGTGCTATGTGTATGTATGTGTGTGTGTGTATGTGTGTGTGTGCGTGTGCGTGCATGTGTAGGGGAAAATACTCTCTGTTCTTGATGGGAAAATGTTTTTAAATTTCCCTTTTTTTTGAAAATATAAATTTCCCAGGTACAGAAGCTAATTTCAATAGTTACTTAAAAATAATTTTGCTGGGTATAAAATTCAAGATTAATAGTTATTTTCTCTCAATTCACTGATGATATTCCACTGTATACAGGTAACTTTTTTTTTTTTTTTCCGTTAGTGTTTTTTAGTCTTATTTTTCAGTCCAGATGTGGACACTTTTTTTTTTAACCTACTTAGGTTTCATAGGGTTTGCTGAGCCTGAGCAGTCATTCTTTATCCTCTCTTCCAGAACTCTAGCTAGATAAATATTAGATCTCTGCATACAAGCTTCAATTTCTCTTATTCTCTCACATTTCTCATATTTGTTTCTGTGTGTATCTGTGTTTGTTTCTGTTTGCATCTGAGTTTTTATGTGCAAATAGTTTATATAGATCTATCTTTCAGGCCATATTTGTTTCTTCTGTTCTTTCTGAATATTTCATGTTTTATTTCTAGAAGTTCTCCTTGACCACTTTTAACTTAGCTTCTGCCTTAGTCCATTCAGGCTGCTATGACAAAATACCACAGACTGGATAACTCTAGACACTGGAAGTCCACAATCACAAGTGCCAGTATAGCCATGCAGGGGCACACTTCCAGCTTGCAGACTTCTTGGTGTATCTTTACATGGCAGAAGGAGTAGGGAAATTGTGGAGGCTCTTTTGTAAGCACACCACCCAATCTCATAACCTAGTCATCCCCAACAGGTCTCATATCCTGTTGGATGTTAAGGTTCTAACTTGTGAATCTGGAGGACACAATCAGACCATATGAGTTGTTTTCAAATCTCCCTTCTCAATAATATCTATCACATTTTTATTAATTTCTTGAAATACATATAACATTTGTTTTATACTCAATAACTGGCTTTGAAAAATCTAAAACAAAAAAGTGATTTCTTCATTATCTGTATTTCTGCTGGCTGTCCCTCATGATATCTTTGTTTTCTTTGCTCATTATGTTAATTTTGGTGGTCAATTCATATTCGTTAGTAGTTTTTCTGTGGGAATTATTTGAGGCCTAGCTTGATGGTGTTTTTCTCTAGAAGGTATTTGTGTTTTCTTCTTTCTGGCAGCTAAGAACACTCCAACTCAGAATTTCTTTAAACTAATTTCTCTTTCTTAAGCTTTAGGTCTACCTGTATAGTACAAATTCTGACTGCAAGCCTGTATGTGCATGGGATTTTCTTTTCGTCTCCTGATTTTTTTTAAAACTCTATTCATACCATGACTAGTATTAGCGTATTATTCTTCATTTCACTAAGATTTATTTTCTTTTTGAAAAAAAATTATTTATTTATTTGAAAGACAGCATATGTGAGAGAGTACAAGGGCAGGGGGAGAGAGAAAGGGAGAAGTAGACTACCCTGCTGAACAGGGAGCCCAATAAGGGGCTTGAAAACAGAACTCTTGGATCATGACCTGAGCTGAAGGCAAATGCTTAACTAACTTAGCTGTGCATGCACTTCTTCAAGTTTATTTTTATTGCATTTTACAATGAGATTATATACCTTGGGTATTTTAAGGTTTGGCCTTAAGTTCCCTGTAGTTCTTACTTTTCCTATGAAGATGGTGTGTGTGTGTTCATTTTTATAGAGAAGAATTATTTTTTGACCTGCTATTTGTTGTATGATTGAGTAGGAGATAGCCTAAGATATGGAGTTAGGATATGAGCAATGGTTTAAATCAGGTTGCTTAGAAGCATAGCCTCAGATTAAATTTGTATGCAAGTATTTTGTTAAATACTTCCAAGAGAAACCTGTAAGTGAACAGGTGAGGCAGGACAGGAAAGGGGAATGACAAAAATAAGTGCAATTTTAGGCAAAATCTATCTTAATTACACCATCAGCATTATCCTGTAGGAGAACATTCTTCGGGAGTAGAAATTTTGTTCAATGTTTATTTAAACCTGAAACTTAGATGTCACCACTGGCTACTAACATCTTGGGTATAGGTTATACCTGAATTCTCAGACACATTTTTCTTTCTACAAGTGTTTGCAGTCAAAACCACTCCAGTGAACAAAACCATTCTCTGAAGAAGATTTCCAGATGCAGAGCTGAAAGTAAAAGTACTGGAAGGAAGACTCAAAAAATTTTAAAGACATCTTGGAAAGGATCTGCAGAGGCTATTTTCTGTAGCCTACTCTCTTTGACATGTGGCTCCCCTTTCTGAGTCTATACTGACTGCTCTAGTTGGAGCTATTCCCAAACTAGTAGAAAGGGAAGAACAGAGGAAATAAAAAGAAGTTTGAAAAAAATGTCACTAATGTTGCACTGATTCCCTCTTTCACATTTCATTGACGAAAACTTACTGATTTTCCCCGACCTACTGTAGGGGAGGCTGGGAAATATAGCCCAGCTAAAATCCTATCACAGGCAAGGTTGGAGCCAACAGATTTGTGGAAGGGCAACTAGTAGTCTACCACAGTTGTCTCAGCTTGTGTGTGACAGTTATACCTGTGGGTTGGGATATGATTACTTTAAGAATCAGGATAGTTTGACAAGAAAAGAGACTTTGAGAAAGCTTGCAGAACTAGTACAACATTTAGAAGCCTAGCATAGCAGAGCTTTAAGTACATGAAATTAGAAGTTGCTGGCAGTGTGGTAGGAAGATGTAAACCAGGAGGATACCGCATTACCAAAATATGAAAAATAAAATATTTCAAAGAAGAGGTTTACATGTATATTCTATAATATTCCAGAGAGAAGAAGACAAGGATAAGATATAAAGCCCTGTCCTCAGCAGATTGACTATAGACTTCTGGTGACAGAGAAATAAATGCTGAGCTAAAGAAGGAAAGAATGGTATTGGTTCATGGTCAATGTGGAAATAAGAAAGAACAAAAGATCAGAGGTAAAGTATTTTGAGGTTTTCTCAAAAAAGAAGCAAGAGGTTTTCAGGTAAAGAGTAGTGAGAAAAGAGTTTCTTAGTTAAGATTCTTAGGAGGCTTTCTTGGCCCTCTTCTCCTCCTGCAGAAACACACACACACACACACACACACACACACACACACACAGCAGAAGGCAGAGACTGACACATGATCACAATCCAAAGGATGTCAACGGTTACCAGCAGCTGGAAGACGCAAAGACCATAATCTTCCTTAGAGAATCTGTAGGGAGTGTGGCCTACTAATACTTGATTTCATCCCAGTAATACTGATTCCAGAGTTTTTGACCTCTGGAACTGTGATAGAATACATTTCTCTTGTTTCAAGCCATCTAGTGTGTGGTAATTTTTCACAGAAGCCCCTGGAGACTAATACACTATCTACTTACTACTTATGTGTTTCTCGGCCCCTTTCCATACACCAGAATGCATGGTCCATGAAAAGCAGAGGCCTTGTCTATTTTGTTCATTGCTCTATCTTCAGCACTGCAAATGGTGCCTGACACAAAACAGAAGCCTGATAAATATTTTTGAAAGAATAAATGAAATGAACATTTATATCAAAGACGTTAAGTGCTGTAAGAACTCAGAAGCTGAAATCAGTGGGCTGGGCTGAGAGAAAGCTGCAGGAGAGGGTAAGTGAATGAGGTGCTCCAGGAAGCACAGATCATGAGACTAAACCTTGTGTGTATGGAAATGCTCCTTTATTCTCCTAAGTTATGCTGAGATTCATTTTCAGAAATTGCTTTTATCTCCTAAACAGAGGGTGATGATCAATATGAATAATTTTCCCTGGATATATCTTGACATTGTCATTGGCTACAATTGTGACTAAAAAAAAAAAAAAGCATAAAGGCAAAATGTTCCCTATTCCTGTGCAATCATCCTTTGTGAATATGATAGTATAACAGGTGACAGGACATAAAACACATAAACCTGAGAGATTTAAATCTAGGCTCTGCCTCTTCTAATACCAGCAAACATTTATTCACCACTTGCCATGTGTTGAGAATTGTAGTTTGTGCTTTATGTGCTGACTCCTCACCAGTTGTGTAAACTTGGGCAAGTCATTTAACTTTTTAGTGTAGTGAAAGGATATCCTCATCCCTGTAGTACAGATACACAGAGAGATGAAGCACCTTGCTCAAGGTCAAATACTCATCATTTCTGAAACTAGGATTCACATCTCAGGCTTGTCTCATTCCAAGTTCCATTTTCTTTCCATCATAATCCACCCACCTCTCCTAGCTAACTTTGTGCCAATCACTGATCTTTCCTGAGCCCGAGTTTCTTTATCTATAAAATGGAAAGGACCTCACAGGATTGTTGGTTAAATTAACAAGATGGTGAACATAATGCAAAATGCTCAACAAAGGAACAGGTACATTTTAAAATAGAATATGTATTTGACCTTGAGCTTTAATAATATAGCCACAAATAGGTTTTGGTGTCCCTGACTTTGTTTTTTGTGAAGTTTATGCCTCTGTTCTCCTCATTCTTCATACACCCTTTTACCCAGTCCATATCCTCATCTTTCTGTCTAGAACCATTTATCAGACATTTCTACACATTATATATGTACACATTCTACACATTATATGTGTACTGTCTCTTTTCCCACACCAAGAGGTTTGGCTTCTAAGCCCATCTCACATTGTTAAAAGACACATTTTTCCAGGGTCTACCTCTACCTTTCCAGGGAGAGGTAGGTTCTGAGGAGGTTCACCTCTGGGAGGTGAACCTATAGTAGCTTTGGAATTGTCACAGGTCTGGAGGTCCTCAAAGGGTACTCTGCCTTCAGATAAGGCTGACTCCCTCATGGCCCAAGCAGGTCCCTCAGTCCCTGGCTCTCACCAAGCCAAGTGCAGACACTGCCTCTGGTCAGATGTGAGCACTCCAGAGCAACTGTTTCTCTGCAGAAGGACCAGCCCACACTCCTGCAAGCTGTGTGAACATGTGTGGGCTTGAGGCAGCTCAGTTTTGAGACAGCCCTTCATCTGCTCATCTCCTCCTGTTCTGAAGGCCAAGTTCTGAACTGGTGAATCCATATGACAAGGAGGCCTGTCAGGGAGATTGGGTGTCCCCCAAGCTGATCTTCCTACAGATGCGACCCAGAAACACAGTTTTTTCTTTCATTAGGCAGGAGGCACTGTGCCAACCCCTCTAACAAAGCACTCAAGGGCGGGGTCTGCATCACACATCTCTTGCTTTCAGCAGATGTTCCATGAGAGTGGCTGCCAGGGCATTTCTGTAGCAGTGAAGGTGTTAAAGCTCCAAGGCCTTCTGAATATGTCTGTGCTGACAGATTGGGGAAAACATGCTAAAGCGCTTATGGTGATGAGCATGTAAAAATAGGGCACAGATGTCTAATTTAAAAGACAAGAAAATTTCTTGGCATTTACATCTTATTAGTCATTACTATGTTTTTCTTGTATTTTATTCACACATTTAACTTTGGGTGTTCCTCTGATTTGCTTTGCCAACTGCAAGCTACCATTCCATAAACCAGAAAAAAAGGGGGAGGGGGAGAAAGAAAGGAAAAAAAAAAGGTACAATACATTCCAAAAGATCAATAAGAGTAATGGAAGATTCCAGTGATCTTCACTTGGAACGTTATTTTGGCTTCAGTGTGACTGTGTTCAAATTAACATGCCCACACAATGGGCCATCTTGACCTGATTTTGTGCCAAGGAAGGAGCTTGATGCTTGCAAAAATGTATCTCTGTGGAGGAACAAAAGCGTTTTGAAAATTACCTCCAGCGAGCTCAAGAAATAACCCCCCTTTGTTTTAATGCTTAGGTTTTGTATTAATGTATATAATGACATTAAGAGTTTTTACCCAATTCCCAACCCTGGTGTGTTGAACAAAATCTGAGTGGCATAAAAAAATAAGTAGTGGTTCTACAGTTACATAAATACTTCTTTATCCATTAGCTTTTTGTAAGGCTTTCGATTAGAAAAAGATGCTAGTTCACAGACTAAATGGAGGGGAAGGATTTTAACTCAATAGACAGGAGGGCTTTGGAATCTTCAAAATTCTACAGCAGCTAGCTGTGTTCACATACAAAGAGAGAAAACAAAAGCAGAGAGAGAAACAGAAATTAGATGAATGATTTTCCTTTTCCAATATACCTTAAGGCTAGTTTCCCAGTAGTACAAAGAGGAAGAGGTTGATCCATGGTGATCTCAGAGCAGGAAAGCAGAAAATACTGCATGTTATCGACATCATCTAAACACGTGCTAATTAAATGCATAATACTGCTTGGTGCTGTGATCCAGGCTGCCCCTATTTTCCTGGGCTCATAATGCAAAGGCATAACACCTTACACACACACACACACACACACACACACACACACACACACACACTCTCTATCTACATCAAACCACCAAATTGAACAATTGATAGCTCACTGGTTAAAAGTTCCTATAAATATGGACCTAAATCTTGGCTGCACTAGTAATCACTTGCATGGCATGGGGGAACTTAAGAAACCTCTTTAAGCTTTGGTTCTTTACAAGAGGAGATTGTTTTACCAACGCACTCCAATGCTATAGCACACACCAAATTTTTGCCGGGTACTTTGCACATTCTAAACATTCACAAAATAACACCTTTTATTATTGTTTGTTCATCTCTTTTCTGATGAAACATCTTCAGAGACAAACTCAAAAATAATCAATATTAAAGGATATTCCAATTTTATGTCATGTTTATTTATCACAGACTTTCATGTATAATTGTGCATACCTGAATTCCCTTTGCACAAATGCTCAACATTTTCAGCAGCTGATAACAGACAAAATATGCCAGACTCAGGACAAAGCAGAAATGCCTTTTGCTGTAGCTCTGGTGGGTAATTCTGAGTAAGGACTCCTGCTAAGGTTGCTTGTGCTGCAGGAGCCTCCTGTCCATGAATGTGGAAATGAGCCTCCTGCACAACAGTCCATGGAGAGGCTCAGTGTCAATCTCAAATATTCTCTTCTTGCTGATCTTAGGTAGATGCACCTCAGAAGTGCTATTGTTATAATGGGAAGTCCTCAGATGCAGAATCCTAATGAAATCTTTCTCAGCTAATTCTCTCCTCTGGTAATTTTCTAGGTATATACTCCCATAAAATTCATACAGGGTCCCTCTTCCCATGAATTCACATCATCAACACATTTTTAATCAGTTGAGATAATGTATATGCAGAACATAGCATAGTTCCTGACGCATGGTAAGCACTCGATAAGTGGTAGGTATTATTATTATCATTATTATTATTAGTCCATTTATAGAAAATCTATTTCTAGCACACTTTTGAAGAAATCATTAAAGTTAAAATCATTAATGCAATCACTATTTGTAGTACCTAATTTTATTATAATTATCTTTATCTTAATAATCCAAATACTACTAATAACTCACAGCTATTTCAATTATCATTAATTACTTCTAACTTCATGGCAATCTATAATGTTCGGGCTGAACCAGCCCTCAATTAAACTTCAAGTAGAAGTACCTGCATTTACTTCTTTTCCTCTATTCCTTTGGTATTATTCTTTCCTTTCATCTGTGAAAATTTGCTCCTGGAAAGATTTGGGATAAATTAATTCTCAGCAAGAGGAATTGGTTGATAAACACCAAGGTGTGGTCCTTTGTCCCTCTCTCAGCACTTGTCCTGTGTCGTACCGTTTCTGGCCCTGGCTTTCAGCCGGCAACCAACCAGACCCTGGTGGGTGACATGGGCCATTTACAACTACAGATGTGACTGTTCCAGGAGTCACTGCTCATTAGCAGAGACCTCTGAAAGGTCGAAATTCAAAAGTCAACAAAGCTGTTTTCAGATGGTGGGCCCATTGCTGGTAGTCATAACTAGAGACATCTGTGGGGGAATTTTGTAGAGGGAGATCCAGTAATAGAGACTTCTATTTTACTTGGAAACCCTGTGAGAGGCTAATTCACCTAAAAGGAGGGATGATAAATGCCAGGTAGACTGTGAGTGGCTGTCTGCCTCCTCAGCCGGAAGAGCCTGTTAGTAGGGGTGGCCTTTGTGGAGGGGCCTCATCATCGTCCTCAACACCCAGAGTAAACGTGTTTTGTGAATTGGAGAGGAAAATTGGACAAGCCATGCCCAGTGAAAAAGGATTTCAATTGTAGAGGCTGATAGCAAGTGTAAATTATCCTTCAGGGGTCAGCAAACTTTTTCTGTAAAAGCCTTGCATAATTTTCATCATTTTCTCTCTTTCTTTCTCTTTTGTTTTTGGTTACAATCCTTTAAAAATTTAAAACAGATTTTTTAACTCCAATGCCACCGTTTGTCAACTCCTACAGAGTGACTAGGAGAGACCTGGGAGGGAAGCACATGACGGACTACAGGATGGTTTGGGAAGATTTTTTGAAAGAAGAAAGCAGAGATGTGGACTCATTCATCCACCTCCCCATTAGAGGAGGTATCCTATAGAGGTGCGAGGTACAATTATTTAGTTCGTGGTATTGTGGAAAACATCAGTGCAATAATCCCAAATTTGAAAGACAAACCAATACAAAACTGCAGCTATCCCTAGAGGCCTAAGAAAGCTTGGCTACTCCACTGAGCAGGAAAGGGGCACCTTTCCCTCTTATTGAGCCCATTCTTTTTCACCATTCAGTAGAAAGGATCACAGGCAAAACCACCTCTCTAAGAATGGATAGCAGACCACAGACAGCAGTATGGAATCTAACAACCTGGAGAAACTGTCAGAAAGGCAATGCACTGCTTGAGTTATGAACTCATTAATTAAATATCAGTGTATCAAATGGGCTATGAGCTATTAATTCGAAAGCTATTACTGGCTTTGAAGTTGAAATTATAAGCAAAGCAATTAAAAAGTAACTTCTCAATGAGAGTGGTAAGGGAGCATCGTATCTGTTTACATACATCAGCTCTTTAATTTGGGGATTGAATTGCTCCCTTAAAAATAGTGATTATATAAATGACCAAACTACCTATTTTATTGCAAAGCCTGGATGCTATAGTTAGAAGAAAAGTCTGTAATCTTTCCTTTGCTACAGTAACACCATGCAGTGGTGAACCATCTCTTTTTCATACAAGTAAATGGGATCACTGTGAAAAATACAAATCAGGGAGTTAACACATTTAAAATGCTTATATTTGCTTTTGCTTATTTCCTCCTAGATATCATGCCTTCAGGGGGTCAGCTGTGACCAGATGATGGCAGATGGCCGTGCAATTCAGATGTGGATAATCGAAAATATGGCAGAACTCATTAGCTCACAACATCGTATTTCTCAATGGACATAATATTTTTCATCACATCCTAATAGTCAACTTTCAGACTCATTTCCTTTGAAGTGTAATGGAATTCCCTTTCTTGTCAACCCTCATGCTTCCTATCTTCTGTATCTTGCTCTTTCTGGCATACATCTCTTTCCCCCTCCTTTATGCCTTTCCTACCATTTTTACAAATGTGTTCTCCTCTCTCTTGGTTTTAAATGCACATACACAAGGAAACCAGCTACTGGAACTCTGCGCAAGTCAGGTATCTCTTTGAATTTCATCTTTACTAGAGATAAATTAATTAGGAATAATCAAATAAGCAAACAATTTCTCTGAAAAGAAAGTTGTTTCTTGGGGCCGAGTTAGCATTCTGGTTGTTTAGACCAAGACAAGCTTTTCTTCCTACCATGTGTGCACCAACCATTGCTGGTAGGGGTGTGATTAATGGACTAAAACTTATTCTGAAGAAAAATGAATGCTTTTAGTGGATTGGAAGCAGAAATGCCTATAGTTTATAACCAGTGGTGAACCACTCTGAAGGAGCAGCTGGAGACTTTATATCTATTTAGTTGTGGCTTGTAGGAACTTCTATTATTTTTTTTTTTCTCAGTGAATTCTAAAAGGTTCATTTATTTCCCCAAAGTGCAACCTTTCTTTTCTGCAACAAAACAAAAATAATGGTGAGCAGTCTGAAGTTGGCATTGAAAGTCATCTCAACCTGGAAAATTCATTCATCCCATGGTTATTTCCTGGGTTTCTTCCTTTTGTCAAACACTCTTCTAGGAACTTGAGATACAACATTGACCTAAACAGACAGGTATCCTACCCTTATGGAGCCTGCATCCCAGCACTAATAATATTTTAATTAACTGCCACTACTGTCCTGTCACAACCACATTCTTAGGATATAATGGGTGAGAAAGACTTTCTTTAGATCACGTGGAATACCTTAATTCATTCACCAGTTAGCCTCAAACAGCAAAGGAATGGAATGGGATGAAGAGGGTTCTAGGACTAATGGTAACAACAGAGCAGTTCTGGGAACTGGTATATTACACTGTCTTCTTCAGTACCAAGAAACAGAGGCTGGCAGACCAGCCTTTCCATTTAAAAGACATACGGTATTAACAATCTCATTTGTTTAATGGGGACTCGACTCAAAAGGCTTTGTAAGGATATAATGGGATAATGTGTGTAAAACACTTAACACAGTGTTTTCTCCTCAGCAGGCAAGTGTGAGCATCCCCATGAGGCTTTAGTTTGTTTTGACAGCCAGAAGCCTGCTAAAGAAATGCTGGCAGACTCTCTTTCATCCAGGTGCAACCAGAACTAGGGCTGAGGGTACTGAGTGTGAGAGAGCCAGTCTGATGTCTTCCCCTAGGCTCCTGAAGACACACAGGTAGTTAGTGTCTCCTGGGCCAGACAGAAATTTTGTAAGTTTTATGAGAATGTTAGATTCTGAAATAATATCTCATACTTTTCTCCATAGCTCTTCTGGAAATAATTTATACTGTTTACCAAAAACAGAGCCAAGACCATCAGATTAGCAAAATCCAGGATTCGTATTTATCCTGTTGTTAATGAATGATGGAACAGAGGCTACAGTCACAATTATCCCATCATAACAGATTTGCCTCATTTCTGCCACATGCTGGATTTTTGATCTTTGAAACAAAAGGAAAAAAAAAATAAGTAGCTGCATTCTTCATAAGTTTTCCTGGTACATCAATATTCTCTCCCAACTATGCTCCTGATTCTTTTTAATTAGGGGCAAACAAATCACAATCACAAAGGTATTAATGCTCATAAAGCTTAAAATCTCTTAAATCTCAAAAGAAATACTTGGTATAATTAAAAAATGAAAATCTATCATTTAAAAAGTAGTTTGACATGACATATTTATATTTTGCATTACAATAGTTAAGACTGATATTTATTTGTAGTTTAGCAGCTGAAAAGACAAAGGAGAAGGCATATCTCTATCCTCATTCCAAATCTATTCTTTTGCAGTTAGAAATGATTATGAGAGAAAATAAGGAGGACATGAATGCATGTGTGTATTTAGGGAGGGAGATAGAAAAATCCATGCTGGATAAAGAATGTCTGTATCCTCATCTGTAAAATGTATATGCTCTAATGCTTGTAGTTGATCTCTTCCCCTCAAAAATTTTATTGTTCAAAGAATCCACAAGTCTAAGATGTAATTCAATCATGACAGCAAGTAGAGGTCATCTCCTCTAAGTCTAACATAATTAGTGACGGCAAATGGGCAGTCCAGAAGGAATTTAAGAAAATTAATTTAATAAGTCTTTGTGAGGATATTTTACATGGTTGGCTCTGTGCTAAGTGCTGTGGGAAATGTGGAGCTCCATATTACAAGGTCACTTGCTCAAATATGACACAGATCCAGGGCAAACACAAAGAAAGATGACAGGTTCATTAGAATACTAACAAACTTTAAAAATCTTTATTAAAACTTCTTTGATTGAGACAAGACAGAACAATTACAATCTGGATTCCATTACCTTCCTTTCTGGCCCAAGTTCTGTGTTTTATCTACATCCCAATAAATGTAATACTTTCATTTGTTCTATTGCTTTAGTATATTAAGTATATTAAGTCATCTGATTATGGGATTATCAACTCATGGTCAATTTTGCTTCCTACATTACTCCCCACTACCCATTATGTATATATAATAATATAATTATGTAATATTAACATATTTTACATAATTGTGTAAAATTAGTATATAATTATGCAATACACAATAATTGCATAGATTTTCTTTTTAATATCCCATTTTAGATTTTAGCTCCATGTCTATGCCATAACCTTTCAAATTTCAGAATCTAATTTTTTCTAACATCTAAAGTAGGAGCTGAAATTCCTAGTTAAACAAGGAGGTTTGAGTTCCCTTAATTCCTTTTGGTAATCCCCAAATCCTGAGTGTCAAAGCAAAAGGAAAATTAAGGAATAATTAAAAAAAAAAATAGAAGGTGGAAAATAGATGAACAAGTAGTAGCTCATTAATGTACCCAGAGAATAAACATATAAACTACCCATGAGAATAACAAGAACCAAGTGAATGTGAATATATGCCAGAAACACACACACACACACACACACACACACACACACACTAGAGGTTCAGTAATTGCTAAAAGTAAGGTCCAAGTGAAGCTCAGGAGAAATGGCTAAAAGTCTATGAGAAGAAGTTAGATTCTCTAAGAAACTCTCCCTCACTGCCGGTGTAAAAATGGGCAACTCCTACCTTTTCTATTATGTGATTCTGGATTTGGGAAACTTGGACAGGCACAAGGCAGGAGTGCTATACTCAAAAGGGAAATAATGAAAAAATGTATGTAAGGAGTTTGAAACCTGAAGCTTCCTTACCAGACTTGCTTCCCTTTAATCCCTATCAACCAGACTGGACTCCCAGACAGATATGATGTCTATATTCAGACAAAGCTAAATAACTAACTTAACCAATTAAGTAAATAGAGTTAGATAGCAACAGTTGTAGGTGTTCCAATAAAACAAACCCTACAGTGAAGTCCACCAATGAGAAAACAAAACAAAACAACACAACACAACAACAACAAAAACCACACTCCTGTGCATAGAGATTTCTAGTGTTTTACAGCTAAATAATAAAGGAGGGATAAGAATCAATAGAAGAGGGAAGAATGAACTAGAGAAAAGGATGTATGAATAAAGACAAAAAATGCAGAGAGATAAAAACTTAAAACATAAACAAAATAAAGCAAAACAAAGGTACAGCCTTCTTTAAATTCCCTTTTCTTTACAGCAATAAAATAAGGTATTCCATGCATGAACAAGAACAGAATGCCATGAAAAGAAATGTCTGGAGAGCCACAAAGAACTCTTAAAGATTAAATTCACTGGAAAAGATGCAAGTTAAATTTAGGAAATCTTCCAGAAAGAAAACAAAAATAGACAAAGATGGAAAGCAGCAAAGACAAAACAAAAGTGAAAGATAATTAAAGGGCTAGCCCACCTTGTTCAACAACCAAAAAATAGAAATTCCACAATGAAGAAAAAAATAGAAGAGAGAAAGAGAAAAGCTGCTGAGAGCTGGACCGTGGTACTGGGAGGAGGTGACCAAGATCTCAGGGTAGGGTAGGCTTTGTTGCTCTTCTGCTGAATATAAATAATTTCACACACAAAAAAATTAACATCAGACAAACTACTTTCTGACCATGATGGAGCAAGACAAAGAGATAACACTACTCCATAAGCTTGGTGGGCTGAGACAAAAAATGAGAACATTATCTAAACCACAAAAATACCCAAACAGCTTCCTTTCCTAACTCCTATGAGTAATTACTGCTTCTTCATCAATTGTATTTGACCAAGGCTTCCTCTGAGATGAGGATGACTTGGATATCCCCCCAAATTATCCCTTCTTCCTGACAGCACACACTCTAGAGCACAGCCCACCTCATTTTACCTTCCACAGACTCCCTCACCACAAGGCAAACCTCTATAATTTGTCCTTTATTACACCCTATTCCTGAGATGCCCACGGTTCATCATGGTGTATATGCTCTAACACTGACAAAGGACAGTAAAACCTACTTTTTCAATTACAGATGTTGCTGATAGTCTTGGGTTAGAGGATATTGACCAAAAGACATTATGCATGAAATAATTTAAGAAATAGTCCTGTATGTGAAAGTTATCTTTGAATTAAAAGGAACCATTGAATTCCCTGCAAAATAAATAGAGACCTGACCCAGAGACATTTCATTATGAAACTTCAAAACATAAGTAATGAATAGAAGACCTTCAAAGCTTCCAGAGCAGGGAAAGAATAGGTTGCATAAAAAGAATTAAGAGACAGAATGACATCAGTTGTTCAGTAACAACCCTGGAAGCAATGCCTTCAAATTATTCAACTATAAAGACAGAATGTAGATTTTTTTTAGGTTCTTCATCTAATTCAAGTGAGAGCTGTTAGCTTGGGAATAGAGTGATCAGTAACCTGAGGAGATTTAGCCTTAGTTAAGACATACTCAGAAGGGAAATATCTGGTATAACTGCTGGGACCGATCAAGAAGAGCTCAAATGTTTGTAGTTTGCATGACTGACTGAGTATATGGTTGTGAACACAGAAAACAGAATGAGCTTCAGCCTTTAAAAAGATCACGGGGGATGCCTGGGTGGCTCAGTCGGTAAGCTGCTGCCTTCAGCTCAGGTCATGATCCCAGGGTCCTGGAATTGACTCCCGAATCAGGCTCTCTGCTCAACAGGGAGCCTGCTTCCCTCTCTCTCTGCCTGCTTCTCTGCCTACTTGTGATCTCTCTCTGTCAAATAAATAAATAAAATCTTAAAAAAATTTCTTTTTAAATGAAAATGCAAGGAGAAGCAAGCTGAGGACTGATTTTTTTTTTCTTTTTGATTAATGTTTGTAAATGAAACAGTGCCAATGGAGAGGTGGGAGCGGTAGCAGGATCAGAATGAAGCAAGAAGGTAAGTCAAATGTTGGAAATCCAGGCAACCCTTAAAAGTTTACTTATTAAGGAGAAAAAAGAATTTGCACATCACTCTGAATTATCTTTGATGTGCGCTTTTCTCACGCTGTTTCTTATGCATTTTTCAAAATCTGACTCAGTTTCTGAGCTCTTTGGCATCATTATCGGGATTCTGAGGAATTGTCACTGAATTGCTCACCTAAAGTATTTACCACTATAGACTCAGAATTCATTTTTGACATATCCCATGCAAGACTGAATCACCTCCCCATTTAAAAACTTGCATTATGAATTTTTTTCTCTTGGTTTTCAACATCTTAGATGCCCAAAAGCCAGTACTCTTTTCCTAGCTATCATAAATTTTGGATATTATGCTCTCTTTCTTCCAAGGTACTTTGGCTTTTAATACATAAATCTTCCTTGTTAGGCAGAGAAAGAAGTTTGTTTAAGGTTTCCTCTTAAGAAGACTAATTTTCCAAAAAAACAAACTTACACTTTGTTAGATTCTCTGCATTTTGCTGACTCAAATTTCTAGTACATATATATATCTGATAACTTGAAATCCGTTGCATTCCTCACCTCTATACCATACCTGAGACCCACAACTAAAACCCAGGACTACTGAGCTGAGTAGTTTGGAATACGCACATAACGTTTATTCGCTCAGCAAATATTTATTTAGTGCCTAT
This sequence comes from Mustela nivalis, assembly GCF_964662115.1. NCBI lineage: Eukaryota > Metazoa > Chordata > Mammalia > Carnivora > Mustelidae > Mustela > Mustela nivalis. The sequence goes on from NC_139027.1 coordinate 16,335,597, forward strand.
TGTGTGTCAACCACTATTTTCAAAGTGATATGACTTATTTTTCTCCCTCCTATCATTTCTGTTTTTATGACATATTTCAAACAACTTTTTCAAATATGAAGGCTTGGGCATTGCGAAGGATAAATAAATTAATAAGATATATTAAAATACTCCAACTCATTTCAGGCCCCTCTCCCCCTCAGAAAAATTAAATGCTGATCCTATAGCCAACCTAATTTTGAGGTTGTAGAGATTCGGAAGAATAATATTTAAAAACAGCTACCATATATTAATGCTCATTAAGTTCCAAGCTACATGGTAAGCATTTGTATGTATATATTATATTTAATCCTCATAGCAATGTTATTATATATATTTTTTAACCCATGGGGAAACTGAGATTAAGAGAAAAAGGTTAAATCTATTTGCTGATGTCACACAGATACTAGTTGATGAACCTTGATTTATAATTGAAATCTGTCAGGGTCTAAACTGCCCTTGAGGAATTTATTGTAGTTTTGGAGAATAGAGAAACCTAAAGAGAGAGAAGTCAGTGATAAATCCTAAAAATCACACAAACAACAACAATAAAAACATTTCCCTTAAGACTGATGTTTTCTCCTCTATATTTCCATTTCATCTGAGGTTCTGATTTCTCATTTTGGGGTTCATTCTCTGTTCCTGGACTTTCACTAAGAGTCTACATCTTTCACTGATTTGTATCACTCAGAATAGCTATTCCTATTTAAGGTCACTTAGTAGTCCTAAATTTGAACATATAAAATGAAGCTTCTTGACCAGCTTTCAGATAGCTTTCAAACGCTGAATTCTTCCAGTGACATCTTTGAGACAAATTTACAGGTATCAGTTGGATTTTATTGGCCCCTCTAAGTGATTTTTTTTGTGTGTGTGTGTGAGAATTATCTAATACAGAGAACAGTCAATGGTAGCACAGCTATACAATGAAATGTAAAGCTTTGTTGAAAACAGACTGAACCAGGAATTGACTCTTGTCCTTGAGGCGTTTTGTTGGTCTTCTGCTGGCCAAGTGGGTCAGAAGTTTGAAGCACTTGAGTTAAATGACTAAGAGATTGACATTCTGTCAAATAGTCAAACCAGAGGGTTTTCTGACAAACACTATATTTGGGTGAAATTCTGATGAAAAAGGTAGAAAATCTGCTGTTATGGAAGTACAGAGCCAGCCCACTGAAACCCCTAACTCCCATGAATTAGTGGTTATTACATGCGGAGGAAAACACAAACTTTGTTAATACTTTTCCCATCCACTGTGAAATATAGAAACTCAGCTGTGATGTAGCATTTAACTGCACATCGAATCAAGAGTCCAGTAATAGAAATTGCCTTTTTGCAGTAGAAAACAGGGTTAGAAGCAAACCAAAATAACACATAAAACAGATCTCCATGGAGAAAATTGAAGACTGTTTCTAGCATGTAAAGATCGAGGACGCAATTCCTGTTCTGTGAAAAGCTTTTTTCCTGGGGTTTTAAATTTTCCTCTTGATTATGTGTGGAATCAAGGGGTGTCTGTGTGATTGCGCCCATGCATGACTCCGAGAAACAGAAATGGGGCAGACACAGACAGATGGTGACAGGCTCATTTTTAATCCCAACCAGCAGGGATAGAAGTCAAGAATCCAAGGCAGATCATAAAAGTTGGCATCCAATTTTCGTTTCCAAATTCTACATCCTCAATTGGTTAAAACTCAGTTTACTTCTCTCTAGTAAACAATGGATTCAGAACAAAACAATAATGAGGATTTTTTTATTTAACTAGCTCATTTACAAACTTTAAAAAAAATCTATACTCATTGTTAGCAAGGGTGCAGAAAAATGGACTTTCCTTTGTACTATTACTTGATAAATAAATTGAAATTGCATTCTCGAACAATTTATTGCACAAATAATGATTTGTAATAGAGAAGAATTAGAAACAATATACTCTTCCAAAAGCAGAAGGCTTCCATATCCATTAGAGGGCATCAATACAAATTTGGTTTTAAACTAATTTTAAAGATAAAAGAACTCAGTCATGAGGCCATGTTTTATGAACAAAATGGGATACAAATCAAATATCCAGTATAATCTTCATAGATGGCTATATAGTGAGGTTTTTCAAAAGACTTGACACACTCCAAAATGTTATCAATTGTATAATCTCAGTATTGGAAAATGCATGATTTTATTTCTGCTACTGTAGCACATTAAATATTTTTTAAGAGTAAATATTGTTTCAGTGAAAAATTGTTTAAAAAACAATATACTGTCTGCTTTTTCCGTGCAAATCCTTTTGTATCTGCCAATGCATTTTTCAAAGTATATCCCTATATAATCTTAGAGAAAGAATCTTCCTCAGCTAGGAGAAACACATCTATATTGCTTTTGTTGAATTTGAGTTCATAATCCCTTTCTTCTACTGTTTGATATAACCAGAGCTAGATGTCAGACCCAGGATCACAGTCTGTAAAAAAATACACACACTATATCTCCATCTCTCAATTACTTCAACTCTCTACAAGACCATGTCTATTGGGAAATAATTGCCAGACATTGAAGGGGTGCTCCCTTGAGTATGCTCTCTAAAGAGCAGATGTCTGCCCATGAATTTGCAAAGGAGAACACAGAAAAGGATCAAGATAGTCAACCTTGCATGATGGTGAATCCTTTACGGCTTTCTCCAATACTCTCCCTTGCACATTTCAGGTCAGGGGAAAGGCTTTTTGATGCCTTTTTACTTTCTTCATTTTTAAGTAAATTTATTCTCCACAAACATAAAGGAGTTCAATAGAACTAGCACTTCTCCCTACATTTATGCCTCAGTTTAGTTAATCTCTGTATCACAGATGGTCCTTGATTTACAATGGTTGGATTTACAAATTTTCAACTTTACAATAATGTGAGAGCAATATGCATTTGATAAAAACTATACTTCGAATGTTGAATTTGGATCTTTTCCCTGGGCTTGGCAATGTGCGGGATGACCCTCTCTCATGATGCTGGGCAGCATCAGTGAACTCAGCGCTCAGTGAGCACAGCACCCAGTCAGCCACATGATCCTAAGGTTGAATAGCCAAGACACAGACAACCTTCTGCACCATACAACCATTCTGTTCTTCATTTTCAGTACAATCTTCAATAAATTACATGAAATATTCGACACTTTAGTATAAAATAGACTTTGTGTTAGATTATTTGGTCCAGCTGTAGGCTAATGGATGTTCTTAACACGTGTAAGGAAAGCAAGGCTAAGCTATGATGATGATCAATAGGTTAGGCATTTGAAATGCATTTTCCACTTGTGATAGTTTCAGTTTATGAGGGGTTTCTCTGGACACAACCTCCTCAAAAGTCAAGGAATATCTGTACTATGAACTTAATATATCATAGACACTCTTCTAAGTATTCCTCTCTTTTTTTTTTTCTTTCTTTGTCAATTAATTTAATTGGCAAAACAACCTCATCAGGTAAGTATCATTATTAGCTCTATTGTGCCAGGAAATTTGAGATTCAAGGAAATTAATTTATTTGTCTGAGGTCATGGAGCTAATTTATGGTGAAGTTAGGACACAAACACAGGCTTTTAGCTCCTATGATTGCTTTCTCTCTCTCTTTCTCTGCTACTCACCCTTTCTTATCTATCTATTGATGCCAGTTATTCTGTACAGGATGCTATTGTCCCAGTTGTTCCAAATGTACAACAATTTATCAGGCTACAGGGAAAACCTCAGGGCCAGGACCCCATATGCTTTCTCGAGTTAGCAAAAGTGATTTCAAGCCTAGAGCAATGATTCTCAAAGTACTATAGACCACACTTAGGTCTCACCTGTGATAATGTAAAAACTGCAAATGTTTATACCCCCACAACACTGCAGATATATTGATAATCAAAATATTTGTAGTCCACTAATGCAGAAGCTGATGCATTTCCATCTGGGCCACTTATATGGTCACCAGCTAATGAAACAAGAATGCTTGCACTTGAAGACTTTTTGACTCAAGGACACAACCAGGATTCCTAGTTTAGGATTTAGCTATCTGTTTAACAGTTGTCCTACAATTCAAAGCAGTTTTCAAAAACCAGCATGCATTATTGCAGAAAAACTTAAACACACAAGTATGTGTTTTTTTTCAGATGCATATATGAATACTTCATATTTATCTTTGAAAATAATTTATACCTTTGAAAATAATATATCTATATATGTATATAGTATCAAGATCTGGAAAACATTAATCATGCCTCTTTTTTTGTCATAAAAGAGAAGAAATATAATTTTTGCAAGCTACTGATACTTTTGTTTTCACTGCTTCCTAAATCAATCAACACAAAGTTTTATGCACACCTGTGGTATTATGACATCAAGCATGAGGCGTGGTTGTTTGAGTACCTTCAACATTGTGAATGATACTGAAGTGAATTCTACAGAATCAGTTATATCTTCTACTAGTTTATAGTGAAATTAAGAGTATTCTGTGCAGCCTGATTAGAATAACTAGAAATACAGTTTTGTTCAACATTTAATTAAGACACCAAACAACTGTCGTAAGGTGTGGAAAGAGTCCATCCCTTATGCTCAACATATATTTGAGCTATTGGACCTTAGTTCATAACTTAACTGTTTTGACCTCTGTGTTCTCATCCTTAATATGGTTGGTTCAGATTAAGATGTTCTAACAGGACTTTTTTTTTTTTTTTTAAAGATTTTATTTATTTATTTGACAGAGAGAGATCACAAGTAGGCAGAGAGTCAGGCAGAGAGAGAGAGGAGGAAGCAGGCTCCCTGCTGAGCAGAGAGCCCGATGCAGGACTCAATCCCAGCACCCTAAGATCACGACCTGAGCCAAAGGCAGCGGCTTAACCCACTGAGCCACCCAGGCGCCCCTAACAGGACTTTTTGATTCTAAGTTTAATGACTGTGCTCTGCTTGAGTCTATCTGTTACTACTGCCCATCCTGGAGTTTATTCTATTCTAGAAACTCCTTATTGGTTAGTGGTTAGATCAACAGACTGTAGAGAAAAAAGTTTAGAAATATTGCCAATTTGAACACTTTACCCATTTAAACCCACTCCTGTGGGAATGTTTTTCAATCAGTGAAATAAAAATGATATTCAACCAGTGTATGGCTATTTTCTTTAGCCAAGACAATGAAAAATGGATTTATTATCTACTTTTCCTTAAAAAAAAAACCTTGTGTGAAAAAAATTGTGACAAACTCACATAAAAACTGTTCGTGGGGCACAATTTTCAAATAAAACTCTATTATATTGATAGACATTGAAATTGCTGCTCATCGTGCAGGGACATAAATATCCATTCTGCCCAAAACAAATTTAGCAAAATCAAAATATGTAACACTAAGAACATTTCAGCTTTTCTCTAACACATGGAGCTAGCCATACATGCCAACCCGATTTTATCGCCTCTCCTCATTAAGCTTGAAAGCATATTTTGTGTTGCTTTTAGCAGCTCCTAAAATTTCTTTGTCTCTTAGCACAGCACCATAAAAGTTCCCACCTGACAGATCATAAATCGTTCTCACAGAGCAGTCTGTCCCCTGGCACAAACTGGTTACATTCTATTCTCCAGATACATTACTAACAGCATTTATGCACTTGCCTACAAAACTTAGTTTCAGGATCTGGAAAATGCTTGACCCTATCCTATCAATTCATAGCAGGGAATGGTCTACCTTAGACAAAGCATTTATTCTCACTGAGAGTGAAAGGGGAAAGAGCTTCTTTTGTTATGAAATACATTTAGAGGAGTAAAGAGTGGGTTATCTGAGGCCAAGGAAATCTGGCCACACAAACGTGACCTGGAAATTTAGGACTCTCTCACATACTGTAGGATGCATTAATGGTAGTTTCCTCAACCCTGATTCTAGAGAACATTTAAGGACATGTAATTTGTCTGCTACTCTGTCATTTGTTTCCTCATTCCCCAAGCATTCACGGAGAACCTGCTATATTCTAGACATTTTTCAAGTGATGTGATCTCAGAGATAGGTAAGATGAGGTCCCCACCTACAGTTAGATTTGTAGTTATGTAGGCATTTTCATTAAAGTGTAATAAAGGTCTCATTAAGCAAGGAGACACTTACTCTGTGAGTGAGAAAGAGGGATCAGGAAAACCTTTATGAAGGAATTAAAGGATGAGCAAAATTTTGAGATCCGAATGGGAGTTCCTTATGTGGTCATTGAGTAGCAGGTGATATATAAAAGATACACAGTTTTTAAAGTACAATATTAGAACACCAGCAAGTAGTTCAGAATGAGTGGAACCCATGTAGTATATGGTGAAGAGAGGATGAGGCTAGAGAGGTACACGGAGTCAAATCCCAAAGGATCCTCTGGATGTTAGCATAAAAAGTTTATAGGACTTTTTTCTATGATAATGGAGAGCGAATGAGAGGAGTAACACAGAGAAGATGTTCAGATCTGCCCACTCAGAAGAAATGGCCAAATGTTCAGATATCCTTATTTAGATTATGATAATAATAAAAAAACTGACCACAAAGCAATAATGATATATTGCAAAACTGGCCATAAATTCTCTCCATCCCTGTATGTGTGTCCCTTTGCAAAATAGTTCTGCAACAACTCCGATCAAGAGGTAAAAGGGGTTTCTCTAATCATTGCATCTTTGGTATGTGATATCCTTTGGTTACCATCAACCATCAGAGCCATTAGAGACTCAGAAATGGCTTTCATAGAGAGGCTTTTTACTCTTGTTGCTCTTGAAAACCTCAAACTGTATGTGAAGGAGTCTGGGCTGGCTTCTTGGATAATGAGAGACAAATTTCCCAGTCACCCCATTGCCCTATCAGCCTGTTATTAGCCATATATGTGAGTAAGGCCATCCTAGATCATCCTGCCATCAGCCAAGCCATGATGTGATTTCGTGACCTGACAGCTAACTGTAGAAGTATAAGCAAGCCAGGAAAAGCCAACTGAACTACTCCAAGCCAGACAAACTAAGCAACCAACCCAAATAACTCTGTTAAATAAGTGGTAGTTTTAATCCATTGAGTTTTAAGGCAGTTTTTTTCTGCAACAAAGTTGAAAGATATACAAAGAGAATTATTTTATACTTATGATATTATAGTAACCACTCCAAAAATTTTATGTGCATTATTTTTATTTACTTTTACATCATCTAAGTTATGTCCTGATCTTACTGATGAAGAAACTGATCTGTAGCCATTACTTTTGATGACAGAACAAACTGAGCTAAGGGGAGTAACACAAAACAAAACAAGACTGAAAAGACAGAAGTTTCTTGATTAATGATAACAGTGCTTGATCCTATGGAAATTGTATTTACCTTCAAACTATCAAGATAAACTATCAAGAACTTCCCAATGCATATCAACTTTAAAAATTATTGTTTACCTGCTTTGTAAACTTAATTTCTGATTATATCCAACAAGGAATATTAATGAATAAAGAATAAGCTGAATATAAGAGGTAAATAATGTATAGCACATGCCCCATGTAAAGTAGGCAGCCTCCATTTAATTGTTGTCATGCAAAATGTTGACCTCCATATTCCCAACATTTCCAGAATGTTTAAGTTTTTTAAGTAGAAATTCTGCACTTGTAAAATATTCTAGTATTTAAATAATTATAAACTAATATATAATAACCTAAAACAAAGGTGTGTCACAAACAAAACATTTTTACTTGCCTTTGGCTGGTAGTTTGTGATCTGGAATCAATAATTCTGGTGGTGGTGGGTAGGTCGGGTAGGCCTGCTGATTATTAGACCACTTATGTCTATTAGAGCACTTCTAAGTCCATTGCAGGATTGCTGGTCACAGAGGCAATTTATCTCGAGGAATGAACCAAATGGTTTGGACTTTTACTGAAAACTAATACCAAGTGGGAATATCTTAATACCAAAAAAAGTAAAAACTTATCACCTGTGTCTATTAGTTGTGCTTTCAAAGATTAGTATAGTAAATGTTTCTTAGCTATAAGCCAGGAAACATACAGACATATTCACCCTTAATTCACCTTCAAAGAGCTCTCTCTTGTTTAAAATAAATAAATAAATAAATGACCCTGACTTATTTCAATGTTAGCAACCTAACCCTCTTGTATGATAGTAGCATTCATGGCAGATTAATCATCTCTTTCAATCCAACAAAAGCATGTCCAGTTGTTCTTGGTAATCAGTCACTTGATTCTAGCCATACTTTCTAAAAAACTGTCATGCTATTTTCTTGGGACTGCCTGTCCTTCTCTGACTGCTTTTTAGATCTTTGACTTATCTGTGTTAGTGAGAGAACTCAGGAGCTATTTCTTCTCTCTCTATCTTTCCAAGGGCACAAGAGGGAGGTGGGGCATCTGAGTGAACTCAAGTTCTGGTGAGATACCATGCAGTAATAATGTCCAGCACTGAGAAAGGGCCACACACAGCCATAGCAGGAACCATTCAAGTCTGCACAGGACCCCTGACTTGGCAAACTTTATTGTTTCTAATTTGTTTTCAACAATTCTTGCTCCCTCTTCGCTACCAGGCCGTCTGCCCTGTGCAGGTGACAGTGGCAAATGGGCTGGAATTTCAATGTCTTCATTGTATTGATTTCCATTTATTTTGATCCTTACAGTCTTTTCTCTTTGCCAGAGAAAGTTTTTGACCAAGGGAAATGCTATTCAGGGTTGGCTTTCTACGTTGTAACACTTTAAAACACACTAGTAAGTAATAAGACAAGTGACAGATAAGGGTCAAAAGACAACTGATCAAGGGTAAGTTGTAGGAAAGCACATCAAGGCAGAGTTAGGAAGAAAAGCAAAGCTTGGTACCCAGGTCCATGTTTTTCCTCTCAGGTCTGTTTCAGGCTCTGAGAATAATCGTACCCTCAGACAAGAGAATTTGACTGCAGAATTTCAGCTAAGGGACTCAGAAAATTCAAGATTAGGTCAGTTGTATCCTGATTCTACTCTGATCTGTGCAACAGTACTGGAAATAGGGAGTGTGCCTTGAACACCCATTCTCAAAACTAGCCCTCCCTGCTTCAATCACCTGTCAGTTATTCAGCTCCTTCAGACATGAGGTCACAACTTGCTTATTCCAGGTTCTACCATGGTAAGAAGATATCTAAAACCCAGCAAAGCTTTTGGAACCTATTACTTGAGAATTTCTCCTAATGTTTTCTTGTATGTTGTTTTCTAAAATTCATCATACTTCTTTGTCTAGAGTTTTTTGTTTGTTTTTTCTATTTCAACACTTGTCCATATATTCTCATTATACTTGTTTTTGGCCAATTGACTTTCAAAAGCTTTTAACATTTGAATGTGCCCCACTGGGCTGCAGACAAACCAGTAAGCACAAGCTCTTCTTCCATCTATGTTTCCATTTACCACTCTTGGTCTGCTATTATTACAATATGATGTGCCTAGGTGTGGTTTCTTTTCAATTATTCTTTTTGGATAGAATCCAGTAGATCACATCAGGTCAACAATGTTTATAACACCTAAAAATACATATATATTTTGTAAAATATTGTAAAAAGTACATACAAATACTGTACTTTTTAAACAATTTTTTTAAGATTTTATTTATTTATCTGATGGACACATATCACAAGCAAGCAGAAAGGCAGACAGAGAGAGAGGAGAAAGCAGGCTCCCCACGGAGCAGAGAGCCCAATGTAGGGCTTGATCCCGGGACCCGGGATCATGACCTGAGCCGAGGCAGAGGCTTTAACCCACTGAGCCACCCAGACACCCCCAAATATTGTACTTTAAAAGGCAGAAGAGGGTTGTGAAAATAATGAAGACTAGATGAACTGAGATTCCAGAGAGGGAAGAGTATTATTTTTGATTCATTGCCCATTATTCTCTCCTAAAGGCATTTGTCCATTCTGGAAATTGACCAATGATGAGAGTTTACCTGGGCAGAAGGATTCTGCTGAAGAAAAGAGAAAACAGTGACTTTTTTGAAGTTTGCACAGGCTGATGAAACAGACTGGAATGGGGGCCCCCAAAACACAGCTGGTTTCCCTACAAAGCATTTGCTAAGTTCTGGGTGGCATGGGAGTTTAGGGAACTAGACCAGAAACTTCTAAAAGGCAGAAAGAAATGCCTAGTGGTCTCATACTATTTTGAAAATAAAGCTTAACCAAAAACACTCAGACTATGACTAGTCTCTTCTGAAGACTGGGAAAGAAATTAAAGAGCTAGTATTAGAACTAGAGGACACAAGTGAATCTCTCAGTCTTCCAGAGCTAAATTCAAAACCCCATATTCTAGAAACAAATGAATCCAAGGTGAACATTTTTACTAATACTGAAGCCCAACACAGAACATTCTAATCCCCGGTTGTGATGATTAATTGCTCACCCTGTATGCTTAGGTGGACAGTCTCTAGGAGAAAATAGCATCATTCAAATGGTTCTTGGTACCATAAAAAGTCATGAAACATGAAGAGCCAGGAAAACAGATCTGAAAATCAAGACAGAAGACACATAATGGAAGCAAACTAATAGATAATCCAAATAATTGGTTTCAGCACACAAAAATGTTGAAATGACTATTTTAAGCATATTACTCTTCTTAGGGTTCATTGAGTCTCCTTGATATCTCTCAGTATCTCAGGCCTTTTTATCAGCCATTGTCTCTTCCTTATTGTCACTTCTGAAATCTGGTTAGATATATCATAAACATTATTATCCTATCCAATTTATATTGTGTTCTTTGAATTTGACTTTTTAATTTTATTTTTATCTGTTTTTCTTCCATTAGAATATATGCTGCCCTAGGGCATGGGTTTTTAAATTTTTTAATTGCTGTATCCCTAGGACACCCAAAAGTTATTTAATCTAATAAATTCTAGAATATTCTGACTGGGGAAAAATAACACCTCTGAAAAATATAAGAATAAAGTATCTGTACAAAGTTCTGAATGACATATAAAACAAATTTAGTTATGCACATCAAATTAAGAAATAAAAACCATCCTACCATAATAGTGGAAGACTAGAACTGTATCTATTAAAGTAGTAATAACCTGAGTTAAAATTTATTAAATGCTTATTTTGTGCTTCTATTCCATCTCTTTTATACTACTCTATACTGCTTCAGCAGTTATTATTACATAACATAATCTTAGAACTACCATTTAAAGCAAAAATATAAAATGAAAGAAATTGATGAAATCACAATTATTTGTACATATTATAGTTTTTTGCTAAGAGAACATTGGACTACCATCTGAAAACCCATTAAAATTAATAAGAGTTAAATAAAATGACTGAATACAAAATTGATTATAACATATTTCTACATACTAGCAATACTTGTTTAGAAAATATACTAGAAAAATTATTCATAATAATAAATTCAAATAATATATTAGAAGGTTTTCAAGAAAACTTATGGGAACTAAGCATAATATAATATAAAACATTGTTGAGATGTTAAAAAAAAAAAAAGGAAGTAAATGGTGAACTATTATATCCCTGACTAGGAAGACTGGATGTTATACAAATTACATTTATTTTCAAATTTATTTATGGTTTTGTTTTCAAATGCCAATGTTAAGGACATCAATTTAGAGTATGTCAGTATGGATGAAATATATACATATATATACTTATATATATATTTATATATAAGTGTGTGTATATATACACACATACACATGTATATGCATACATCTCATTACAGAGAAGTTTGGGAAATGCTACTTTCTTTACTGGACAATCATACAGAAATTTAACTGTTGGTAAATTCTCAGATAATCTGCCATAGGTAAATCTATAGTAAAGGCAGCTTTCTTTAACCAAGGCTTATTGAATATATGTCTTTGGTAGCACTTTATTAACATATGACATAGTGTTGTGCAGAACATAATTTTGGGTAAAACAGTGATAATTAATAGGTTTAACCTAATATAAGTCAAAATCCCAGTAGCAATTTGGTGCTAATCTTAAAGGGATTCTCATGTTCTTTTAAATGAATGGCTAGTGGTCACTGTATAAACCATTTTAAGAAGTTATCATGAGCAACTTCTCCTTTGAGATATTAAAACATAGTTTGAACTGGTAGATAGAAAGATAGTAGTCCAGGAATCCCCATGTGTTAATCTATTCATTAATACATGTTTGCTGAAGAGTTGTTAGTGGGCCAGAATAGTGTACTTCTGTGTATGTCTTAAGTTTGTCTAATAACTTTGAGAAATCATGAATCACTGGCAAAGAGAAAGATAATTTATTAAATGATAGGAGAAAAATGTTTGGTTATTCAAGTAAGCCAACCAGATATTCCATATTGATATTCAACATAGTTTTTAACTATAAAAATTATAGGAAATATATGCAAAAGTAAAAGTATATTTGGATGGAGCAGGATAATCTAAGTTTAAAAATCATAAACGTATAGGTGAAATAGATAAAGGGGATCTTTTTTTTAAAAGAGGGGGAAGAGAAAGAAGAGCGTGAGGGGCAGAGGGAGAGACAGAATTTTAAGCAGTCTCCATGCCTAGTGTGGGGTTGGACATGGTGTTTGATCTCACAACACTGAGTTCATGACCAGAGCCAAAATCAAAAGTTGGTTGCATAAGCAACTGAACCACCCAGGTGCCCCAGGTGAAGGGGATTAAAGAGTACACTTATCATAATTAACACTGAGTAATGCATGGTATCTTTGAATCACTATATTGCATACCTGAAACTAATGTAACACAGTATGTTAACTAAACTGGAATTAAATTTTAAAAATTTAATAACAATAAATAAAAAATAAATGAATGAATATATAAAAATATCATACATTCTGTTCATATGTTTTCATAATAAATTTGACTACATTTTCAACGAAAAAAATAAATGATCAATAGCTTTGACATCTTAACAATAAAAATATTTATTTTTAAAAAGTTATAAAAAAACAGAAAAAATAAAAACAAATATTAAAAATAATAATTATTCATAAGAAATGCATAAATATTTATATTTTAAAACATTTTAATCCCATTAGATAAATGTCCTAAGATCAGGAGCAGTAAGTAAATAGGAAATTTTAATAAATAAATAAATATAAATATAAATATACATATTACATTACATTTCTGTTCATGAGATGTATATGCGTATCATTTTGTAAAACTAATGTACATAACAATGTAGTAGAGAATGTTATATAGTCCACCTTCTCACCTTCTTTTTGTTGAAATTCTGAAAGCCTATCTTATCTTTTTTGTCCTTGAAGATTTTATTTATTCATTTGAGAGAGGGAGAAACCATGAGCAGGAACAGGGGACAGAGGAAGAGGGAGAAGCAGACTCCCCACTGAGCAGGTAGCCCTGCTTGATCCCAGGACCCTGACATCACGACCAGAGCTAAAGGCAGATGTTTAACCCACTGAGCCACCCAGGCATCCCTGAAAGTCTGTGTTATTGATCAGGTATAACATGCCTCTCAAGCTGACAGTGAGTTGAAGCACGCAAAGTAGAAAAGGAGAGGCCAGAACAACTCCTTGACTGTTGCAGTTTTGATGTATCCGCTCTTTTGTTTTCTGACTTAACCAGCTGCTGACTTCACTGGTTCTATAGAATACTAAAGAGTGAACCTGGTGACAGGGATAGGAAAGTCTGGGTGAGACAGAAAGGAGCTGGTCAATGGACTTCTCCAAAGAAGGTCTATGAATCCACAACTGCCTGCCAAAGTGAGAAAGGAAAGTGGACCTCCAGCTTTTCTTGCCAATGCCACACAAAAGAACTCAACAGCCCCATTACTTTAGGACTAGAGAGTAGCAGGGTTCTGTCACACCACCAACAACCAGATACTACAGTTTATCTCTGGAAAAGGGCACTTGGAAAACATGGGAGGCCTATGGGTGGCTTGTACACAACTTCTTCCATAACACAGACATCAGAAATGGCACCTTCAGTTTGACTTCCACAACTCATGCTGTTCCTTTCAGTGCAAAGATGAAAAATTCAGAGCAAAGTATTATAAACAAGCCTGCTCTCCAAAACAGTCCCTGCAAAGGTGTACCCATGGTTGCCTTACTGTTGAAAGAAGATCTTCAGAGCCAGTCTCTGGGATCCTTGGATCAATCGTGAACAAAACAGCCTTTTCATTAGAATATATTAGAGAGATTTTTCAACTCCTGATGGTGGGATTTTTTTTTTCTCAATCACTCCTTGTGACAGCAACCATAGTGCCTAGTGTGTGTTCCCTGAAAAGGGATATACCCACTGAGGAACTCAGGCTCTGTGAACACATTTTTGAGGTGAGACAGCAGAGGGCTGGGCCTGGGGATGTGCATATCGAGACAAAGCAATTAGCAAAAAACAAAAGACAAGAAACCTAGGTGAAGATGGAGAGAAATTGGAACCATTGAACACTATTGATAGGAATGTAAATAGTATAGCCACTAGAGAAAAAGGTACAGAGGTTCCTCAAAAATTAAAACAAGACCTACCATGTGATCCAATAATCCCACTTCTGGGTGTTCACTCGAAAGACCTCCAATCGAGATCTCAAAAAAAGATTATCATTCCAATGTTCATTGCAGCACTATGCACAAGAGCTGAGATAGAGAAGTAACTATGGAAATAACCCAAATCCCCATCAGCAGATGAAGTGTAGATAAAGAAATTGTGGTACAGACATGCGATGGAATATTACTCAACCTTAAAGAAGAAAGAAACTCCATTTTGTGAAACGACATGGATAAAACTTGAGGCCATTATGCTAAGTGAAATAAGCCAGTCACAGAAGAACAAATACTGCATGATTTCACTTAAATATAAGGTGTTTGAAATAGTCAAAATCATAGAATCAAAGAGTGGAATAGTGGGTTGTCAGGGGCTGGGGGTAGGGTAGGGAAGTGGGCAGTCACTAATTTATGGGCATAAAGTTTCAGTTAAGCAGGATGACTAGACTCTACAGACCTACTGCACAACATTATACCTATAGTCAACAATTATATATTACACACTTAAATATTTATTAAGAGTGTTGATCTTCTGGTGTGTTATCACACAATAAAATGAAACTTAAAGAAGAAAAAGCTCTCATTTGCCTGTTTACAATCATCAGCAGTGAGAAGTAGATTTCCAAAAAGGCAACTCTCCTTTTCTCTCCCCATGACATTTTCACACCTTTCACTCTTTCTGCTGGAGAAGGTTCTCCTGACTGCAGTATTCTGTAGCCAGAGGGCCCTGTATATTCCTCCTCTCCTTACTTTGTACATCCAGCTGGGCAAAGTTTATTCTGTTTTATGTACCATAATCTGTCATGGCTGATTTTGTTATAACAAGATCTGAACAGATGGGGAATGGTTTGCTCAAGAATTACTTGCAATATGAGTGACCTATAGAAAAAATTGGGAACTGGAATGCAGTCCCTGCAATAAAATCCCAAACTCGTTATCTTCCCCACAGGATGCTCATGTACTCGCCCCCACATGAAGGTGTTAATGACTAATCCAGAGACCTATAAAGGACTCCAGTCCTCTGGTGAATAGCACATCCCCAAACAAAGGAACAAGACAGCAACAGAGAAAGGCAGTAAAAATTCTTTGTCATAACTTGTCTTTCTGATTTCTTTTTTCCTATCAAGTGACATATACTTAAAAGATACAAACACAATCAGTTAACAGTGGAATGGAAATGTTGCAAATAAGGCAATTTCCTTAGAACTGGAAAATCTCCAGAATTAGACAGCTTCCCATCAGCATTTAATAAACTTTTTTAACACCTACTGAGTCCAATTTCATAGTTTTTCAAAGTTCTCGCTAAGCATAACGGGGAAGATAATCAGAAACCCTTATGGACAATATGCTGTCTGAAAAGAGTATTAGGAAAAAAAAAAGAAAAAGATCAGGCAATGAGGGCGCCATTAATCCTCTAATCCAACTGCCCATATTTATGTTGATTTTACAAAACAAAATGCCATTCTAAGTTGTTAGTGCCTCCGCCTCCACTCCGAAGAGGCCATACAAATAAATTAAAAAATCCTTCTCTGCATAAGTTCTCTGTGGTTTAGTATGTTTTACAGAGACTGCTCAATTAGAGCCAGCCTGAAGCCATTTCTATATTTAAAAAATTGCAACATTAACCATATGATCTTTGAACAGCATTTATGATCCAACTACATATTCCCTGCAGTTCCTAAAATAACACGAGGGGAGAACATAAAGAAAATGAAGGGAAGGCAAGCTTTCACTGTTTATATCTCGGGCTTCTCTTCCTGAAATGAACTATTGCTTTTTATCACCTTCCCTGTATCCAGGCATTGTCCATTCTCAACAGAGCCTTCTCTGATACTCTGAGTCTGTATTAAAACACAGGCATCATTTTTAAAACTCAAATATAAATGCTTGGATAAACTATGCTATTTTCCTTTTCTGTTTTAGGAGAAATAGTTTCTTTTGTTCAAGTAAAATAAATTTTGAGACCACTGACCTTCATTTTCTTTAGTTTATGTTAAATAAGGAAGTGCTAACTTCCGTAGTTAATACTTAATGATAGAGTATTAATATCTAAATTTTATTTTTTATGGTCAAATGATTCACATCACGCCTTCTGGAGAAAAAAGGGGATCAAATTAGACCCTTTGCTGATGGTTAGATCTAAAGCTGCTTCATTAATTGGGGTGATAACAGATTTGAGGAAGCACCTGGAATTTTCATTGCTCCTTCACTGACAGCTTAATGTCTTAATGTCAGACAAGGTGACAGAAGCTTCAAACTTGTCATCCTTAAGTTTTATTTGCGCCCTGCACCCTGAGTTCAGTTTAGTTAGAAATCTAGGGCTTTACTACCCTGGAAACTTTCCCCACCATAACTCATAAACTTTGCCAATCCTGTTCCAAAGCTACTCTAAAAAAATGAGTCATTGGGGTAATGACACTCAACATTTCAATAGCTCTTTATCCATGTTAGTTAATTATCTTGCAACGCAGAAAATGACAACGGTTCTTATTTAAGAGGAAAATGAATGGTTTTGCTAAAGTTGAGAATGTCAGTGAAATTGATCTCTACAACACTGGGCATTTTGCCTCTGTATACCTAGGAAGATGTATTTGCCTCGCCTTCCTCTTTCCCAGACACCTAACAACAAAGACCAACCCCTCTGGCTATGTGACCCTCCATTTACCAAAAATTCTGGTAACTTTTCTTTCAACCAACTTCCACCAGCTACACCCCTTCTATGAACAACATAAATGCCACTGAACACTTCAGAGTCATTGGGTCAACAGCTCTGGCTTTGCTTAAAGCTGGAAAAAGTTTCATGGCTTGACAGATGAAGAAGCTGTAGGAAAAATCCAGAGGATTCTTGCTGCTTTCCAACGAAGTTTTCCTCCTCTGAGCATTATCCTTACTCATCAGTCCACCACCACCACCCAACTGCCACAACACCCACACACATATGCACACACACACACACACACACATACACACTGCTTTCATCAGTCTTGATCTAATGCTTTCCTTTCCTCTTCAGTGTGAAACAAATCTAAATCCTTTTCCTTATCTTTATCAGTATAGCTGAGATAGGTAGAATTTATCAAAGGTTTATTGGAGATTTTTTTTTAAGTAGGGGGAAATATATACGACTGCCACTTTGCATTCCTCTCAGTATGCTTCCTCTCTGTTCTTCCTGAGGAGGGAGTGACTAGGAAAGTTAGAGTAAAAGCAGAATTTTCTCTGAATTTTGTGGACTTTGAATATACTCCTAAATCTGGCTGGTAGTATGTGTGTGTGTGTGTGTGTGTGTGTGTGTAAATCCAGCTCTGCCAATTAGAGGACAACATTCAGAATATATATGCTAGTAAGCAGGTAGGTCGGCAGAGACATTCTTTTCTCTCTTCATTGAAATAGAGAAAACCCATTGTATTTGTCACCTGGTACTCAGAAGACAAACTGTTAACTTTTTGTGTCACATCAAGTGCAACCTTTTTCCAAGGAATAAGTATCATCCTTTGTCCCACTTCTGTTGCTCCATTCTCTGCCCTGATTCCCTCGAGGTACATCCTGTTATGAATTATATGGGTATCTTTCCTGTTAGTAAGTCACTTGTTTTGCTTGATTTTTTTACTCTATACACTTTACCTTTACAATACAAATACACACATCATTAGTTACATATCAAGGGCTTTTAGAGTATGTTTATATATATATATATAATACATATTTTAAATAGTGTTTTATAATTTGCTTACTTTCTTCAACATTATGCTTTCTAAATTTTTCTAGATGGATAGGTACATACATATGTATATATGATACAGAGAGAGGGAGAGAGAGAAGGAGAGAAAGAAAAAGAGAAACAGGAAAGAGATAAAAAAAGAGGAAAAAGGAAGAAAAGAAGGAAATTAAAAGAAGGAGGGATGGGGGAAGGAGGGGAGGGAGGTAGGAAAAATACTCTTATTTTTTACATCTGATATGAATTTTAAATTGAGAATATGAGATTGTGATTTCCTTCCCAGTTCTACTTAGTGTTAGTCTCTTACTTTACCAGTTCACCTCCCCAATGGTTTGTAACTACATGAATCATATTCCATCTCCCTGTAGATGTTAGCGTCTCTGGACTCTCTTTTCCCTTCTACTTATGTATTGGTTACCACTACATTATTACCACACATTACTATAATTACATAATATCTTAATTTTTAAAAAAGCAAGAGTTGTTCTCCTTTCTTATTTAAAATTCCCTTAGCTATTCTTGGAACTTTCACTTTTCTGTAGGAATTGTGGTGGAGTTAGTTTGTAGTAAATTTATCATGATTATGGAGAAATAATTGCCACAAAGTTACAAAAAAAAATCATACCTAGGTAACACATACTGTGTTGATGGATCTATTAGGGTCCCCTAACCCATTTCCAATATGGGGGCCATTTCTACACACATACAGACACCAGGTAGGTGTCCAAGAATTCAACTCAATTCTGATACTATTTACCTGGAGCAAGCATCAGATTCTACAGGTTAAGGATTCAGTCCTGTCAGAGTACCCATCCAGCCCATTCTCTGGATGCCAGTCATAAGCCTAGGTTGTTACCTCTTCTTCTGATCCAGAAGCTGAAGATTGGAGGTTCTAATGACTTCTTCCTTGGGTTCCACTAATTTGCTAGAGTGGCTCACGGGACTTAGGGAAACACTTACATTTATGAGTTCATTAAAGGACATGATAAAGGATATGAATCAATAGCCACATGAAGAGATATATAGGCAAGGTATGTGGAAAGAGCACAGAGCTTCCATACCCTTTCCAAACATGCCCCTCTCCCTGCATCTCCATGTGTTCACCAATCCAGAAGTGCTCTGAATCTTTTTTATTGAGGCTTCATTGTATAGTCATGAATGACTTAAGTCAAGGTCATTTTCTGACTCAAGGTCTAGCCACTCCCTCTTCTTCTGAGGTCTGGGGGTAGGAAGTAGGACTGAAAGTTCCAACCCTCTAATCACATGATTTCCTCCTGGCAACAAGCCCTACCTGCCACTCTCCCTGCCTAAGAAAAGATCAAAACCTTATCTTCATTAACATAAAAAAGATAGCTTTATTGCCCTTAACACTTAGGGAATTACAAGTGTTTGGGGAGCTGTGAGCCAGAAACTGTGGACAAAAACTAAACATGTTTGAGAAAAACATTTGTGGTTATCCAAATGTATTTCTTATAAATCACAATATCACAATAACATTGTGACCAATCCCACTTATAAGACTGCCTCATTATTAAATTGTAACAAACGCCAGGCAGACTTTAACTGGGACTTTCTAGAGTAAATGCTTTTCCTTCTGTGTCTTGTTCCTTAGAAGAGTGGTCAGAGTGGTAACAAGGCAAGTGAGGAGGTTTCCATCAGTGGGAGGATCTTTCAGAAATGCACATGCTCCTCCTATGGAAAGGTCAAGTCTGGGAAGCCTCAGTTCTGGAAACAGCAACTCTGTGAAGGACTTACTCCCATATCTACTTATTAAGGAAATACAAAGGCCAGGATATCCTCCATTCATATTTATGAGCTTTTAAGTTAAAGCAATAACTGAGATTTCTGAACCCACTATCAGTTTCCATTTAGGCCCTGATCATGGAATAAAAGGAGGCTAGATCACGAGGTGTGGAAGGTTAATTCTCTTCACTGTGTCATGAGCTTACACTTAGGAATTAATGAATCCAGCACCAGTGGTGCAATGCCTTCCAGGTAAGGACTACAGGGAACACACGATGAGTTTGGGGAGGCCAGGTGGAGGCTTCGTTCAACAATCAAGGGCTGGTTAATGTCTCATTTCTTGGGAGGGGGATAGTATTGAGGGGAGCATGTCAAGAAGGAAAATGAATTACCACACAGGATCTTCATCAATCTTTCCCATGGCCTTTTAGCACAAATAGAGGCAGGTAACCGTACTAACTCTAACCATGTTACAAGGACAGTGTATTATCACAAAATTACTAATTTGTTGCTGGCGACAGTACAATTTACACATCTCCAGTCCCATCTCTAATTGTCTGACACTTATTTGGTGCTGAAAAGAAGCACACAGCAGGAGAGGTTCTGAGAGGCAAGCCAATCAGTCGAAGGCTTTCAGAAGCCACAATGGGCATACTCCTGGCTTGTAGGACTTCATAAGAAAAGGTTTCAAAGGGGGGAAAAAAAGAAAAAAAAAATTTCTGATGGGGAAAGGGACTTGTGAATCAGAAAACATTGTTTGATAGAGATAATATAAAAATTGGAACAATTTCTACTTTTTCTTACTCATAAGGCTGCTGTAAGGGAATTTGAGATCATGGGAAAATGCCTTGTGAACCCAGAATCCTGACAGATGTGAGGAAAGCAGACATGTCCTGGGGACTGTATTATTAATCAGGGCTGGAAGGTTAGCAGATTCTCCAGCTTGTTGGATAATCCACGGACACCATTCTTTCTGTAGCAATTCCTCTTGGGGATTGCCACATCTTGTCCCTCTGTTTATTTGTTTTTAATACCACTAGGTAGCTAATCTGCCCTAGACTTCCTGTTTTCATCCCCTCTAAATATTTTGGCAGATATGCAAGGAATGCCAGAGTGGTGCTATGCCATCTTTTCCTGCCATGAAGGCAACTGGAAGCTTCCTGGAATAATGGAGACTCCCTTGCATGCATCTAAATCATAAAAGGCTGGATGTAGCAAATAAAGGGCCTCTTTCTCAGCCTTTAAAGTCCACAAAAATAATGAGGAGGAATAAGCTTGGAATACCTCATCTCCAAAGTGAAACACAGACAACAGTCACTTAAATTGCAAAGGCATGTTGCAGAGATTTTTAAAAAGGTTCAAAAACCTACAAAGATGAATGTATGAATACTTTGTGGAATTAAAAGATAGTCCTTGTTAACAAGGAAATTCAAATGTCTTCTAGGAGTTTATACACACAAGGACACATGCACATTTGTGTGTGTAGAGAGAATTAACATTACAAAGTAATAATGTGTTTGATCAGCTGTCAAATATATAGGGGCTCACATATAAACAGGCTCTAAGATTTCAGAGAATGAAGGAATTTCTTCCTGCTGAAGAACAGGCAAGGCTGCATGGAGGAGGCCTAGATTAGTTTTACCTTAAACTACAGGCCTGTGTGTGTGTGTGTGTGTGTGTGTGTGTGTGAAAAGGGGAAGCAAGATATAGCCAGATCAGCTTGGAATATCATTAGTGAAGACTTAAGAGAAACAGCAATCCTTGTGTAGATGACAGTGGGATCACTTAAGTGGGAGCAGAAAATAAAGGCAGATAAATCTTGAAAAGATCCATTTAGAAAGATTGCATTATCTTCATTATCAGAATAAAAGAAAGGAGCATGAGGATTAAGGAGGAGAGATTTAGACATCATGCCCAGCATCAAGTATTTCCAACACTGGCCCTAGTAACTGAATGAAAGGAAGATATTCTCAGGGAATATCAGAAATGTTGATTTCTTCCAGAGGCTGCCAGTTAATTAAATGTGATTATATATGTTTTAAATTCATTACAGTATTCAGTGCTTTAATAGTTCTTTAAAAAGCTTGTGGAAACCCAGCTTTACTTAGTGACAATTTAACTTTGTTGAATCATTTTATCTCATAGAGATAATAAAGACTCTAAAAGAGTAAGCAATGTGTTCACTTGCCAAAATGTCAACAAGATTTTAAATCATTTCAAATAAACTATCAAAAAGCTAATTGAAAAATAGTTTAATCTACCCTCAATCAAATCATTACTCATCAAAATAATCTGGGGCAAAAAGTCAGCATGATGTGTATGTAATCTTGGATCATAGATGGGTCATAGTGGAGTCCAAGTTTATATTGCATATTATTGTGTATATCACACTCTCATAGTGACTGTGAGAGGGCTGCATAATCAATCATGTGGCAAGTCATGAGTCAGGATCCACTGAGTCTGTCCTGATCAATTATGATCACTAACTTGGTTCACATTTAAGAATACAAGACATTTAAAAGAGGAAACAAATATGATTTAAGTGCTTAAGTATTAATTTATTAGAATTGTTTATCCAGAGAGTTGTCCACTAATAGTTACCCAGACCATACTAAATTTACCTAGAGATTATGAGCAACTGATGAGCCTCCTCTGATAATGGCTAAAAAGAAAAAAATTTCAAACACAAATTTGAAACCAAATTTTATAACGATATACCCACTTCATCCAGAGATTCAGTCAGTCAGTCAAGTATTTATTGAGTGCCTATGATATAGTAAAAACCATTCTAAGTCTTGAACATATAGCAATGAACAAAAATAGCTTCTGTCTCCATGAAGTTTTTATTTTAGAGGGAGACATAGATAATAAAAAACAAACAAAAAATGAAGTTAATGTTATGTCAAGGAGTGGTAAAATCCTTAAGGAAAAAATAAGCAGAGTGGGAGGATAGAGAGTTTTATAGACATTTTGTTAAATAAAGTGGTCAAGGAAGACCCATATAACATGCAGGAAGAAATCAGACCTAACAGAGGAAGATAGTTTTGCAAATAACTAGGGGAAGATTATAAAAAGCAGAAGGATTAGTAAGTATAAAATCTTAATATAGGATTTTTTTTTTCCCTGCAATGGAGAAAGAGGAAAAAACCAATGAAGCTAGAGCACAGTGAGGTAGAGAGAGTGATTGATGAGGCTGAAGAGTTAGCCGGATGGTCAAATACAGCAGCAGTGAGTTAAAGTTAAGGACCTTAAATTTAAATCAAAATATGATGAAAAACCTCAGGAAGGTTTTAGGTGGAAAGTTGATATCATTTGATTCATCTTTTAGAGGATTCCTCCTAGCTGCTTTGTGAAAAACAGACTGAAGGAGGAAAGTACAGGACTGAAGGACAGAAGTAGGGACACAACAGACTACTGCAATAGTCTAGGTAAGACATGTGGAAACTTGAACTATGGTGGTAACTATAGATATGGTGAAAAATTATCTGTTTTGGGGATAAATTTTGAAGTTAAGGCCAATAGGATGGATTGAATACTGAGAGTGAGAAAAAGTAATCAAGGAATATCTACTTTTTGGCTTTAATAGTTAAGTAAATGGTGGCACCATGTCCTGATGGGGACCCAGGAAGAAGAACACACTGGGGGAAGGAATGACATTGAAAAATGCATAAAAAAAGTAGGAACTTGATTATAAGTCTGAAGTTTCTTCAGACTGGAAAGAAGACTTTAGAGCCTTCAGCATGTAGATGGTTGTTTAAAACAATGGTACTGGTGGAGAATTCATCCAAAATGAGTGTAGATAGAGAAGTAATTCTGGGACCACACCTGGGACATTTCAAAGTTAAGACGTTGCACACTGGAGAGGAATTAGCCAAAGAAACTGAAAATATAAACCAGAAAATTAAGATTGCTGAGAGGTGTTCAGAAGTCAAGTGAAGTGCTTCACAGAAGATGAAGTAATCAATGTAATGCCTAAAATGGGTACACCAAATAAGACCAGGAATAAGAAATAATGACTCATGTTGCTAATGGATGTGGTTGGTATTAGGAAAAAAGTTTCAGTGGAGATATGAGGTAAAAATCTTTTTGAAGTGAGTTAAAAAACCAGTAAGAATGGAAAACTCAAGAAGATTTTAGATGATGAAGAGAATAGGAAGACAACTAAAGGCAAAATGTGCTTTCAGTTTGTTCTGTGTGGGAAATGGACAACTTATACCAATGGAATAAGAGCATGCACTTCTTCCCAAGTGAGTAAAAACCCAACACAAATTGGCTATTTTCCAGATTCATGTAATGAATGTAAGAGGCTTTCTACTATTAAATATATCTTCCATAGAAAAGTGAGTATATATATTTACATTTGTATATACATATATTTGTATCCATGTATGTATGCATGTGTACAGAAAGACACACAGAAAGAGAGGAGAATGAATTTACTTTTTAGTGTGGAAAGAAACATTTACCTACTTCCCAACTTTAGATACAGAACATGGGCAGAATTTAATATATCCCAAGTATGCCCCTCACTGATTACATCTCTCTCCTCTCTCCTACTACTTTAAGTTTTGTATTAGTCATCTTGTTGCCTTTTTATTTTTAAGATTTTATTTATCTGTCAGAGAGAGAAAGAGTGCACAATCAGGGAAAGCGCCAGGCAGAAGGAGAAGTAGACTCCTGGTGGAGCAGGGAGCAGGATGTGGGGCTAGATCCCAGGACCCCGGACCATGACCCAAGCTGAGGGCAGACTTCTTTTTTTTTTTTTAAGATTTTATTTATTTATTTGACAGAGAAATCTCAAGTAGGCAGAGAGGAGGCAGAGAAAGAGAGAGGGGGGAAGCAGGCTTCCCGCTGAGCAGAGAGCCCGATGCAGGGCTTGATTTCAGGACCCCGAGATAGTGACCTGAGCTGAAGGCAGAGGCTTTAACCCACTGAGCCACCCAGGTCCCCATGATGGCAGACGTTTAACTGAATGAGCCACCCAGGTGCCCCTACATTGCTTTTTAAAAGTAGTTTCATCATATAAATTTTTAAGGTTCATGTATTTATTCGAGAGAGAAAGAGACAGAGGGAGAGAAAGAGAGCAGCATGAGCAGAAAGGGGCCTAGGGAAAGGGAGAAGGAGAGAAGCAAACTCTCCATTTAAGGCAGAGCCCTGAGATCATGACCTGAACTGAAACCAAGAGTCAGATGCTTAACCAACTCAGCCACCTGGGTACCACTCCTCACATATTAATAGATCCCAAATCAGTATTACCGTTTACTTCAGTCCATCATAATAATTTTTATTTGCCCCTGGGGATAAAAATATATGTTTATAAAAAATAAAAAATTATTAAAAAAATTTCAAAAAAAAAAGTAGAAACACACTCTTTAAATAAAAAGAGTAAATATACTCTTTTTTTTAATAGACATTGTATTTTTGAGAGTCATCTATTTTAGGTAGCTACAGCCCATTCAGTTTCACCAGTGTATAGTGTAGTATTTATTATGATATATGAATATACTAAAATTGATTTATCTGCTTTATAACTAATGGACAATTCTTAATTGCTTCTAATACTTTGCTCTTCAGAAAATGCTCCAAAAAGTGCACAGTTCCTGGTCCACATACATTACTTTCTCTAGGATATATATCCAGGAATCAAATTTATGGGTTATAGGATTCACCCATCTTCAATTGTGTTTGGTAATCACACACTGTTTTTCAAAACAGTTGTACTAATTTATACCCCTGTGACAATATATGAATATTCTCATCACTTCAAAACCTTATCAACACTTGGAATTCTCAGACTTCAATTTTTATTCATTTTGTGGTTATAAAATGTTCAACGCACTTTAATTTGCAAACCCCTGGTTAATAATGACATTAAGCAGATTTTTCTTATGTTTATGTCCCATTTAGATTTTCTATTTTGTAATGCCTGCTTCTTTTTTTTTTTTTCTTATTTTTCTCTTGGGGTGTTTGTCTTGTGATAATGTCTGTCTTCTTCAAAGTCTGTATCTATCCCATCATGAGCTATTCTCTCCCCAACTAACTCCTAAGCACAGAAAGGTAACAGGTTTTACAGAATCTTCCACTGGAAAGAATGGCAATGGAATGTTTTGGTTTGCTGTTTCATAATATTATTTGGGATGCTTCTCACCCCCCAGGAAGAGAGGAGCAAGGCATAAGCACTCATCTGCATTTATAGACTGGATAGGTTCTAAGTGTCATGTACATTAACCAAGCAGGCTAACTACAAGATTGCAGTCTTCTCTTGTCTTGTACTTCATCATTCCAAACAACATCATTCCCAATGCAGGACTGACAGGCGCTCATGTCCAGCTTTGGTTCTATATCCCCAATCCATTAGTATTGGCTCGAGGTTAGCTTTTTGAATACAAGATCAATTCTAATATAGTTACATCGACTTCTCTGTCTATCACAGAGTAGATAGAAAGTTGAGAGGGATCAATAAATTCCAAACTACAAGTCAGAAAATACATGGTGTATATGAACCAGTTAGCATGCATGGATTTCTCTGTGTTAGTCATTGATTCAGATATAGGTAGCCCAGAACTAATGTGTTTGTATCCACATCTAAAAGCCAATAGGGAAATCAACTTCTCAAGCTATGTCTTTAGCTGAAGAGAAAATAGGACATGACAAAACTCTTGGCTCTGTACTAAAAATACTATATTTTCTGGGTCTGTGTTATCACTTCAGACTTAGTCATGTCTTCTTCCCAGTTGTTCCTGTTGGACCAGTCTGATTTGCTTTGTCCTGCAATATGTATGCTTTTGTGCATATTTTGCAGTCTCCACAAATAGCAATCCTCTACTTTTCAACTCCATCATCATTATAAATGTCCTTTCCGTCTTTTTTCTGCCTAAAAAGACCATCCTGTAACCAAAGCCCTTCCCCAAAATTATCTCTTCTATTCTTCCAATAAGTCTTTAACCCCATTCCTCTGAGGAGACCCTCAGGTGCCAAAATCCTCCAGCACTTATTCCCAATAGCACTAATTTAAAATATTTTCATGTCTTCCTAGCATGGTCAGTTTTCTATCTGTGTTTGCTTCCCAACAAAATAATGACACCTGAAAATCTGGGACTGTGTTCAGGGTATTGACATATGTTTGGCCCATGTAGCACATTGCCTGCACTTAGGTAGCTACCTAATTAAAACGGATTCATTAGTATTGCTGTGAGCTTGCTCTCAAACCTCTTGCTAATGTCATGTTAGGCAAAGCTGACCAATCTCCTCTAAGACCCTGCTCCTCTTTGAGCCTGAAGCACTCAGTCTGGCAAATTCTATATTTCCCTCCTGTTCTTCTTTCAGCCAACCTAACTATAGTTTCATTTCTTAGTGTGAGTACCTACTATTAAACAAAGAATAATCAAGCTAAAATAGCCAATGTAATCCTGGCCAAAATATGTGGACTCATGTGCTTCTTTTCCTTTTCCTTCTTGAGGTCTACAGAAACATTCTGGTATCTCAGAAATTAGTATCTTGTTCCTAAATTTTATGATAAAGATTTTAATTTTTTCTAAAGACAAGACAATTCTTATAGAATCTTGAGCTATCTTTAGTCTGTTCACGTATGAAGTTATCAGTAATAGTAAAGCTAATATTAAATGTTTTTGTTGAAAAAAACAACCTTATATAATCCTTACTATGCATTAGGTGCAATTCTTAGTGCTTGATAGATATTAACACATTTAATTCGTATAAAAATGTCATGAAATAGGGGCGCCTGGGTGGCTCAGTGGGTTAAGCCGCTGCCTTCGGCTCAGGTCATGATCTCGCGTCCTGGGATCGAGTCCCACATGGGGCTCTCTGCTCAGCAGGGAGCCTGCTTCCTCCTCTCTCTCTCTGCCTGCCTCTCCAACTACTTGTGATTTCTGTCTGTCAAATAAATAAATAAAATCTTTAAAAAAAAAAAATGTCATGAAATAGATACTTTTACTCCACTGAATATTCGTCCTTAGCCATCCTATGTCATGTCTCCTTCTTTCTTCACCTGCTTCAATCTCTTTGCCCTCTGGTTTGTCCTTAAAGCCAGTCAGTAAGAGTTACCAGCAATATATGAGAGAGCAGGAGGAGAGAAAGGTCAAAATTTTTACTCCATCAGCTTCCTTTATGCCAGGCTGCATTCTGACAATATATACATCTCTCTACCAAGCCCACACCTCCATAGCTGGCCCACTCCTACAGCAATAACTCTCCTAAGATTCCATTAGCCATTCTCTCCCTGGCCTCTTAAGACTTAGAAAGAGTAAGATTTTTCAATTGTCAGAATGTATTATTACCCCTTGTTAGGTTTCTTTAAGCCTGCTCATAACTTTATAAGTATTCCTTTTATTAAACTCTGTTAAATTGTCATTTTTGAGGGGTGCCTAGGTGGCTCAGTGGGTTAAGCTTCTGCCTCAGCTCAGGTCATGATCTCAGGGTCCTGAGATTGAGCCCACATTGGGCTCTCTGCTCAGGGAGTCTGCTTGTCCTTCTCCCTCTGAACACCCCAGCCCCTCTCATGCTCCCTCTCCCTCTCTCTCCAATAAACAAAAATCTTTAAAAAAATTGTTCTTCTTCAGCATCTATCTTACTGCCTGGAAACCAAACTTTATAAGTAAGGAAACCGGGGCACTGTGATATTAAGTTATTTACCCAAGATCATACAACTAGTGAATAACCTAGCTGGGATTTCAAACCTGGGTTGTCGGGCTCCACAATCTGTGCTCCCGTGACTACTTTATTATACGATTTCTGGGAGAACAAATTCAGCCAGATGACTATTTTTTGACAATAATTAAGCTTTCAATTTCTTTCTATTGGCTGAAACCAAAAGCATGGGTTTCTTTTTTGCCAGGATCTAAATTTCATCAGATCAATTTCAGAAAGGGTGTGGGCAGAGTTAATCATGAAAAAGGAAAGTATTGCTTTGGCCATAGTTTGCATATGGTCTTCTGGGTTCTACTGCTGTCTGTTTTGCAATTAAACAGTGGAGATAGACAGGCATGGATTTAAGATAAACTAAAAATAGTACACAATTAAATACATGGGACAAGTGAGTAATAAAAAACAATGGTATAAAATCAAAATCCCAACTGGACAGTTTCAAGACTGATGCCAATCCTTTACCCAAACTAAAACCAGTAGTGATACTGAATTTTATTCCCAAAAGTAATCTTGGAAAGGAAACTCCCATGAAGTCAATGTAGCTGATGGGAGACTCAACTCAAATCCTACAATAAGCCAGAAATTAATCATACATTTGATATTATTTTAATGTCACTGTGTATTAAATGCCTACTATATGTGAGGCACTTTACCTACAAATAATTATTTGCTTTCTCCACATCTTTTATCTAAAGGGAGATATTATTAGTCCCATTTATCAGGTGGAGAATGGAAGGTCAGACTGATTGAATCATTTTCTCAGAATCAAAACATGAGCGGAAAACTAGGATTCAAACTCAAGTATGACTTTTAATGTTGCATGTATGTTTTTTTCAACTGTACTCACAGGTGCAAAATTATGCAATAATTCAAAATTCAATGTCCTTGGAAAGGTGAAAACCACCTTGAATTCTATTTAAGCTTATATGTAAGCTTATGTAATAGATAAGTTATTTCAGCTGACTTTTGAGACTATGCAGATATAAGAAAATAAGAAAACTTACTTGTTTTCTTTCTTAAGGTTCCCTGAAAGCAGACACAAGTGAAGTAAGAATAGAGTATGACTCCATGTATACAGTTAGAATTTTCACATCTGATAGCTGAAATCATTTAAACTTATTAGCTCTGTAAAACTCTGCCAATTGCAGAATATACCTGGCTGTACGTAAGGCACAGATCTCTGAAATCTTCTATAATCCCCAAATATGGCAAACCATGTCCTTTTCCTGATAACTTCTAAGACCGTTTAAGAAGAAAACCTCAATTTTGGATAAAGCTTCTTTCCATTTTTCTCTTTCTTCCCCATCCTTGGCAATGTACTCAGCCGTAAATCAAGCATTTCATGTAAAAGCACACTTTAAAGAAATGTACAGCTGGGTAAATGTGAGCCATGAGTACGCACAGTAATGATTTAGTTTTGGGGGGACTCCGATAGGCAGCAGCACAAGATGTGGCAGGTGGGTTTTTTCACACCGCAGACAATTTTCTACCCAGAGGTAGAGAGGCTATAGACTTCTGCTGTTGTAGGAAGTGCTGCTAACAGTGTTTACAAAAATGGTTGAGAAAACCCATGTCTGTCTGACAGCTTTTTACCACATCAATTATAAATGCATTTTCCCTTGGGTGGTATTATCTCTCGCCCAAGGAATTTTCCACTGTCCTGGAGCATTTGCTGAGGAGAATTGATTAGGAAGGCGGTTTCCCAGTAGATGGAGAGAAACTGCAAATGCTTCTGTTTGTTGATGCTGTTGCCCTCGTAGCATAAGTACTGCAAGAATGTGAACAATTACAGCCGAAAATTCAAGCGGAAGCTGCTATGATAGGATTGGCAATTCATGCCTGTGGAGTGGAACAGCCCCAGCTATGTGCGGTTTGAAAACATCTACCTGGGCAAAGTGGTATTTGCTCCTGGGAATTATAGATGCCAGCCATCTGGAGGGGTAGGACGAAGACACATGTTTTATTTGGGGTGGACTGGAATTATCTGGATTGGCCATACTGAACAGTTTTTCTCTGATTATATTTGTATAGATTTCTTTTGCTGTTATGATCATGGCCTACAATTAAATTACAATTTTTATAAGAAATTATAAACAATGCTGAGTATATTTCCTGACACTTTTTTTTTTTTTTTAAAGATTTTATTTATTTATTTGACAGAGAGAAATTACAAGTACACTGAGAGACAGGCAGAGAGAGAGAGAGAAGGAAGCAGGCTCCCTGCTGAGCAGAGAGTCTGATGCGGGACTCGATCCCAGGACACTGAGATCATGACCTGAGCCGAAGGCAGCGGCTTAACCCACTGAGCCACCCAGGCGCCCCTCCTGACACTTTTTAAATTGACCAAATTTTAAATTTCGTAAGTTTATTTATGTGTTTATTTAACTTTTACAACATAACACTTGGTTGTGTTTGATTCTGAAGTAAAGCTATGGCATCTCAACCCACCCTTCTGTGTGACTTCATTTTGGAGTTGAATGAAAATATTTTGTTTGTAGGACTTTTTTGGTAACATCTGGCTCAGGATCTATATATAGGAAATATTGAATTAATTAACTAATTAAAATAAACATACAGCTTAAGTTGACAGATTTACTTGGGAAAGTGAATAAGTAAATATATGAAGCAAAAGTTTTAACATTGCTCAAATTTTTGAACCTCTGGTCCTATGACTATGAATGTCTCTTTAGGGAATACACTGAAATCATGAAGTTCATCACAGCAGCCATAAGCCACAGTGAGTGTTTGCTGTTTGGCTAGTCTGACTGAGATGTGCTATCATATGTAAGTGAGTAAAATGCATCTTGGATTTTAAAGACAATTTTTAAAAAAGAATATAGGGTATCTCCTTAGAAACTTTAATTTGGTCATATGTGCAAATGAAATGTTTAAAGGTATTGGATCAAATAAGTTATTAGAGGGGCACCTGGGTGGCTCAGTGGTTTAAGCTGCTGCCTTCGGCTCGGGTCGTGATCTCAGGGTCCTGGGATCGAGTCCCACATCGGGCTCTTTGCTCCGCGGGGAGCGGGGAGCCTGCTTCCCTCTCTCTCTCTGCCAGCCTCTCTACCTACCTGTGATCTCTCTCTGTCAAATAAATAAAATATTTTATAAAAAAAAAGTTATTAGATTTA
This sequence comes from Mustela nivalis, assembly GCF_964662115.1. Classification (NCBI taxonomy): domain Eukaryota; kingdom Metazoa; phylum Chordata; class Mammalia; order Carnivora; family Mustelidae; genus Mustela; species Mustela nivalis. Next base: position 16,367,296 of record NC_139027.1, read on the forward strand.
GTGTTCCCTGTCTCTTTTTACCTTTTTAATGTAGGTATTAGGAAATGTGAAGTTATGTGTGTGGCTTGCCTTTGTGTTTTTCATTTTATTTCTTCTGGACAAATGTCCTTAAAAAAAAAAAAAAAAGGAGGGCTACATGATGGCATATAAAGATGTTTACTATTACATGTTTCATGGCCCATGATGTAGGCATTTCAATATACAACTGAAATATTTTTCAGGGAAAGAGTAGCTATAAGCATTACAACGTAAATACATGATTCATGGTATGCAGGAGATAGTAATGGCAGTATGGAAAATACACGTGTCAGTGGGAAAGAGACCAAAAGAATTGTGTGTAGAATACATAGAGAACTTCAGAAAAAAAAGTATTTGAACAAAAAAAGTAACTGGAAGATAATGTGAAAGATAATTTATATATGGGAAGTAAAATTTTGGAAGAAATTTTTTTCTTCTTAAAACCCCCCTTATTCTGTGAAGTGTGTAAACTTGGTGATTCACAGACCTGTACCCCTGGGGATAAAAATATATGTTTATAAAAAATAAAAAAAAAAATTTAAAGTTAAAAAAAAAAAAAGCCCTTACTGGTATTACAGTAGTGTTTTCACAATTAAGACAACTAGAATAAAAAGGTGAAATTGGCATAGAAAGGGATTTTGGCTAGCTCTGTGTCTTGTAGGTGATGTCCTGTTAAAAGTGTTAAAGCATCTTACAAACCTGGGTAGCCAGTCGTCACTGCCAGGGAGAAATCAATGTTTCTGTTGTGGGAATGTAGTTAACATATGGTTCACCCTTGGACCTTATGATGGGATTGCTAAAGCCTGTACAACACCACCAAAATAGAAGAAACCTCTCTTTTTCTCTCTCTCTCTCTCTCTCTCGAACTCCCTCTCTTAAAGACCAATTCAATTGAACCACCAGCTCTGCCTGCTCATCATTTCTATTACCAGCCCCCATAGTGAAGTCCCTATTGTCCCACAATCTCAATGTGTCATATTTTTTATTGCTTGGCAGTAGCCTCCCTCCTCTCATCATAGGGATTGCACAAGAGAACTTCCCTAAACTACTTCTCTCACAATGTCTTGTCCTTATTGATAAGGAAAAATAGTGAAAACCTAAGTAAACAACTGCTTTCTTACCTATAGATTACAGATCAGTTGGCATTATATGGTTGTTTCTTCAAGATCAGCACTTGTGTCGTCTCTCACCATTACTACTCATAGGTTCTAATGTTCAGTTTACTTGGTTTAATTTCACTAGTCTAAATAATTTCTGGTCTCCATCAATTACCACAGTATTCATCTTTGAAGGCCTAGCTCAACTACCACCTTTCATGAAAGTATTTCATCTATTACATGCCATTTATTTGGGCAGAGGTATAAAAGTGAGACACCTGACTTTAACAAACATTTGATGCTATATCTGTATCACAGAGATCTAGTCAGTCCTCAAGCTAGACACAGGAGATCAAAATTTCCCTCTGCCTTCTCCTTTGTCCCTTTATCAAACCACCATGTTCTGCTGGGTTTGGTTTCTAAGTAGCCCTCCATTTCGTCTCTTCATCTCGCTGCCCTTTCTCTAGTTTAGGCCCACCCTGTTTATCACGCCTGGATTTCGGGACCTCAGAAGTAAACTCACCGGTCCTGATCCTCTTGTAACACCAAATCACTCTCCACAGAACCACTGAAGAATTAATCTTAAAACACAAATGTGATGATTGACTCCCTTCCTTGAAGGCTTTTCCTTAGCGTAAATCACCTTTGGGATAACATTTATAGTGTTTATATATACAGACTCTCTATTGCTGGACTTATCTATCTAGCAACATCTTTCAGAACGTACTATTATACAGTTTATAGTCCAGCACCACCAATCTGTTTGTTGCTAAACACATCATGTGGTTTTAGGCTTTGTCTCTTTTCTCCTGATCTTCTCTCTGCTTCTTTGACCAGTCCTGTCCCCACTCCATATAAGCAAATTGAACATAGCTTATTCCTCCTATTTTTCGAAGTTAAAATGATCTTTTTTTTTCCCTAGAAAATACTTAGAAAATCAGTGTTGATTGATATTGACATTTGGTTTCACTGCATTTCTTCTATTCTCTCCATCCCTGTGGTGCTTTCAACGTACAGCTAGCTATTCGTTCATTTCCATGATGTTTCAGAAATATTTGTGTTTGTCCCCCTCAGCAGACTGTGTACACCTGAAAGCAGAGAATATATTTAATCTAGTCTTTTTATTTTTTTCCTCCCTACCAGCTCCTAATACATGGTGGGCAGTCAATACTAGTTTGTGACATGAACTAGCAAAAAAAGAGCACCTTAATTCATTGTACCTGAACGAGTCAAAATGACAAGTTTAGCTCCATTTTAGTTGTATTAAGGCCAGTGATCAAACGAATATCTTAAAAATTTAATCTGAAACCTCTTTTCTGGGCCTAGCCAAAATACTAGTGTTAAGTGAACAATTCCCTTGGCTTCTTTGGCAGGTTAGTTTCCACATAACAAAAGACCTTGACACAGACTACCTAGAGAGACAGAGAGGAAGGGAGTGTGCAGACAGATATCACCTTGAACTTACTGGGTATGTTTCAAGTTTATAAGATCAGTCAGTTACAGCTTGCAAAGGTGAATCCAGGTCCAGGTAAATGGTAGTATTAGATATTTGAGTTTTGCAAGGAAAATCATTTTCCATTGGGTTGCTCCTTTTAAATACCATGACCAGAAGTGTCCACAGGGAAATCAAAGAAATGTGTTTGCCTTTACTTCTCCTTATTATATGTGTTATCTATTCCAGGATTGTGACACTATACTGCTTTTGTTTGGTGAGTATGGATTTCCTATGGGGCCCTGAGGTATCTTTTGAACTACCAGAAAAAAAAAAAAATTGTCATCTTATACAACTGAATGGATAAGAATTTGTGATAAATTACAAAATGCATGCTAAGGGATTTTTAAAATCTGGCTACATTTGCATATTTTTTCCTTTTATACAATTTAATAGGAACTAGAAATAAATGTTTCTACAAAACAAGTAAATGATGCATGAGGATTCAGTTCTAAAAAAAAAAGTAAAAAAAAAAAAAAAACAAAAACAAAAAGACCCAGTTCCAAGTGATGGAAAGATATTTAAAAAAATAAGACTAAAAATAAAAAACAAATATCAAAATATGTCTTATCAAATAAATGTTTAGACTATAATTTTAAAATCTACATTAAATGGCAGGTTTTGATAGCTTGATAATTTCTTTTGTAATTCTCTACCAGAGAACAAGACTACTCTTAGTTTTTCCAAATGAGAGATAAAGTGAAAATTTTATTGTGAATGTTTCTAGACTATAATGTTCATTTTTAAAAGAAGTATTTTTTGAAGATTCTGACCTTAAACTTTGAAAGCGAGTTTCCTACAAATATTTTTCATCTTACATTGCTCTTAATGAGCTTTATCACTGATTGGTTAGCAAACATCTTCTAAATGTCTATAGTTATCAAGCTAATGTGCTAGAATGTGAGAATTCCAAGGAGACATGAAAATTCAAAGACTCTTCTAAGATGATTGAGATAAGATTCCCCTGCACACAATCAGTGAAATCACATAAATTGGGAGACTTGTTTAAGGCCATACACCCTACCCAGATGTCAATGAACAAAGCACAATTTCTCCATTAATCAAATATGTATCTGGAGTACAAGATGCCACTTAGAGCCACAAGTCCATATTTCCCATGGAAATGTTTGAAAATTATAGATGCTACAGTGAGGAATGAGAACATACTGAAGAATTTTAATATGTCAAAGTCTCTCCTTGCCAAGCCTAGCAGGTAGGACTCATGCGCTACGTGCAGAGCTTGGATCAGGTATATAAGGGACTATCTCCATAGCCCCTGCTTTTCCACAGATGGCCCATTTCAGAGTAAAAAGCAAAGGCCCCTTTTCTGGCCACTAGCCACTCTCTACCCTAACGCTGTTAGGTGGCACTAACTCAGGCTTTACATAGCAGCTGATGGCCAAATAATCCAAGTGTAATTAAAAGTCATGTTCAGAAAACAAAAAGAAATCCCCACAGAGCAGTTTCCAGGAGGAAAGCTATCAGGCATCCACATGGGAGGCCAAACACAATGGATATGTGAGCCAAAAATGACTTGGGAAAGGAAAGGGACCTGGCGAAAGGCGGCAGCATGAAGGAGGGTAGCTGGAAACTCTCCGGCTCCAAAAGCAGTGGCTGCGCATGGCTGATTAGCTCACCTGAAGGTGACAGGAAAGGAAAATAAGAAAAGTCCCTGCCTTGGAACTGAAACAAGAGAAATGCCCTAAGCTCATTAGCATCAGGGAGCCAAAAGGCTTTGTTCCCACACAACATTAGCAGAGAGAATTACAGAATAATGACCGTCTTCAGTAAACAGACTTAATGCCTGGATGTGGCTCAGACACCCCACGTCTTATTATTTTTCCTGTGGACAAAAGGGGACATTTGTATTGAAATCTCTGACGTCAGCAAACAAGCTGGGCTAGACTTTCCCTAGGGGGCAGGAGGAACTTAGTGAAGCAATGAAAGATTATAAAGTGGTAAACCAGTTTTGACAGGCAAACCCTTTGGAGGAAAAAAAAAAAAAAAATCTTCCTTCATCAAGGCAAGTTTCTATGATTTAGGTTAGAAAAGAAACATATCAAATGTGTGCTCTAGGAAAATTGTACTACCTGAGTCTCCTTGTTGGGAAGGGTTGAAACTAGAGACCGAAACCTGTTTTGGTTGATACATTTTTTTTTTTTTTTCTGGATTATCTCAATTTGGCAGAAGAGATGTCCCTTAATGAAGTATTTATGCTATAGGAGGGGAGGGATTTCCCTCTGTATAAGGAGATTCATTTTCTAAAATTACTTTCAGACTCTCTGATTTCTGCCCATTGAACAGTAAGAGGGCATTGTTTGGATACCCAGTCTTACAGAGCAGCAGCACAAACAGTGCCTGGACTGTTTTGTGAAGACTGCAGGACAGGGGTATTTGAGTTCTTACAACTGCTGCTTTTTAATATGCAGAGAGCACTTAGTAACAATGTACATGTAATTTTTTTTTTGTCTAATCCTATTTCAATCCCAAAAGTTGGATAAACTGGCACCATATATGGAACATGCACTTGGCTTAAAATACAGACTATGTGGCATTCATGACATTCGGTTTGGGGGAAAGTGCTCTGGAGGATCTCATAAATCACGCTTACCTCCAGAGCACTTAAAGTGAGGCTTACTGAGAGGCTTCTGCAGTTACCAACCAGGAGGGAGGAGTCATTTGTAGTAACATACCATGTGCAGGAAAAACAAATGGCATTAACCGTAAACTGGAAGTCACAAGCACAGAGGTTTTTGGTTCTAGGCAGTGATGTGTGACTCAGTGGTTTCTCACATGGGCAACTGTACCATGAATGGCTGCAAGTTTATTCGGGGTTTAAACAATACTTAAAAGTCCAAGGATCTCTTAGGGAGAGCATATATTTTGGAACGAATGTAGAGATTTTCCTTTTTTTTTTTTTTTTCCAAAAACAAACTGAATGGGAACCACAGGTTTCTCTGGTGCAGGCAACTACCTCTTGATTTTTGCCTGCCAGATGAACACAGATGTTTTCATGGGAGGTAGTAACGCGCAGCAGCTAGGACTGATGATTATGAAGTGAGATAAATCTAGAACAAAATCCTAGTTCTGCCTGTACACTACCTAATTTTTCTGAACTTCGTTTTCTTCATGTATGAAATGGAGATAACAATAGAACCTACGTCAAGGATTTTCATAAGTATTAAGCAATGTTTGTTCCTTGATTAGCACAGCAGCTGGCATAGGATAACCATTCAAAAATCATACAATAATATAAAACTAATTAAATAGACTCCATGAATCATGGCTGACTTTCTATTAGTAACCACATTGGAGATTCACAGTGACTGATAGCAAGGAAAAGGTTTCTTTGACAAGGAAAATTCCATGAATATAAAGTCTTATTACTCCATGAGGAATAGGTCATAGCAGCTGCTGTTATTATAAGGATACCCAAGAACTGAACAGAGAAGAACTCTCATATCTTCCACTTTGTCTCCCTAGGTTTTTCAAGGTGGTGAATGACAGTTCCATGTCACCTTCCTTGTCTTTCCTTCCTTTGTTTTATAAAGTTGCTTTGTTTTATATAGTGTGCCTCTTATATGATTATTTGGATGAGATCCAGCCCCACCTATATGTAAATTTTAAGTAATTTATTTCTTCAAATCTCAAGGTCAAATTTGAATTATTAAAGTGTGAGATAAGGGAACAACAACAACAACAAAAAAAAACAGCATGAAAATCTTCTTCTTCATTCATTTGACAAGGGCAGACTTTGGAAATTGGGTAAATGGAAGGAGACAAAAAGAGGTATGGGGATGTGATAGCTCATATATGCTGAAGAAGGCCCTTATCTCTCAGTTAAGAAAGAAGGGCTCTTCCTGACTTCCTCTGGCAGTCCGTGGAAGACCTATGACATTTCTTCCTACCAAATGGATTCTTCTGAATCAGGCCAAGATACTCCAGAGGGCCACACATATTTAGGAAAGACAGTAACTTGTGTATAAAACACATAGGACTTTGGTGTTTTGATGAAAAAAAGTTACTCTTATTCATTGCTTTCTAGAGTCACATAATTTGATTTAAAGAAATCTTGGCTTATTGCCATGCAAACTGTTATCTTTACCAGCCCCAGACCTTGAAAATCACTACTTAAGAAAATTTTCAAGAAATTTTAGTAAAATGTGACTATTATTATTGCACAGAAATCATTTGGCTTACCAGGGGAATTCTTAAAACACTTGAATGAACTTCATTTTTCTTTTTTTTCTTTCTCTCTCTTTCTTTATGGTGAGAAAGGAAAAAAAAAAAAAAAACCATCTCTAAAGGCAATTTGGGAAGAATTTCTTTATTTATTGACTCACTTGCTGCATGTATCTGACCTTATCAATAAAGCAAAATTTTCAAGATAAAACCTAGAAATCATTGTTCTGACTCCCACTGGTGCAGGGGTGTGGAAAGTGAAATCCAAAACAAACCTGTAGCCTTTCTTGATTAAAGTAAGTTTCTACTCTGGAAGAAAAGATTGTACTGTTATAAAACTTCATATATTTGAAGAAAAACTTCCATTGACTATAGCCAAGAGGAGAGACGTCTTTGTGTGTGTGTGTGTGTGTGTGTGTGTGTGTGTGTGTGTGTGTGTGTCTGTGTGTGTCTGTGTGTGCCTGTGTCTGCTTTTCAGTAATTGGAAGTCAGTTATACCTTCAAAGAAACTACAGAATTTCTTTTGGAGGTTGGTTCTGTTCAATAATTTCAAAAGTTAGGTAGATTCAGAGAGGTAATAAATTCATAACCTGTCTCATGCTCACTTAGATAATATCAATGATGTAGGCTTTTCATAAGATTGCCCAATTGACTTGAGGACAAAGAAAAGAAAATACTGGGACATTGATTCAACCTGAAGGATTTTAAAGAATTCTACCGTTCCTTGAAGAGAGCCTGCTTTCATCTGCAATGTGAGCCATGGGAACTCTGATACTCTCTGCTCATCCTTACCTTTGTAAGTCAAGAGATTTCAGCACTTGTTGGATTCAAAACAAAAAGAATCAGTTGAATGTCAAAGTTGGCATCTCACTGGAATTTACTTCTCAGTAATAAAATGTTTTATATTCTGTTTATTTTGTATGGTTTGGTCTTATTTGCCCTTTTCCAGGAAGAAGGTATTTATTTTTGCATGAAAAACAAGAGGTATAATATTTATGAAGACTTTTACAGTCAATACATGTGAAGGAAATACATTTACAATGCAAAAATAAGTTGTATGACAAAAAGTGCTTGCATGTATTTGTGTGCATTTTTCTGTGAAGGAGCTCCATAGATTTTTATCAAATTCTCAAGAAGTCTTGAGAGTAAAAAAAAATGACCAACCGATTTGTACAGAAACTGTTCTAAATGATTAAACTAATAGAACAAATGACTAAATAAGTACAAGAAGTTTAGGGTTTGAAGAATATTAAGTAGAGTTGTAATTTGTCTTTATATACTCATATTAGGGCACCTGGGTGGTTCAGTTGGTTAAGTGTCTGCCTTCGGCTCAGGTCATGATCCCGGGGTCTTGAGATCGAGAGCAGCATCCCCTGCATCCCTACTTCTCCCTTGCCCCTCCCCCTTGCTCTTGCTCTCTCTTTCTCTCTCTCAAATAAATAATAAATTAATTAAAAAACTTAATAAATAAATACTCATATTAATAGAAGAAAGAGGGAGTGAAGAGGTTATATTTTCTGAAGTTGGGAAATGTTAATGGTTGTGGCCGTATGTATTGAAGAGCCCAAACAAATAGTCAATGAATTTCCTACAAAGGAAAATACACCCAGGACACATTTTACACATTTTACACCCAGGACATATTTGAATTTGCAAATAGGTCCTTCATTAATCAGAGACACAGAATCATGGAGTTAACTTAATAAAATGCAGGTTCAGATTCCAAACATCTTGGTGGAGCCTAAGATTCTGGATTTCTAACAAGCTCCCAGATGAAACTATTGCTGCTGCTTTGTCACATGTTGAATAACCAGGCTTAAGGCTAATAAATGCTGTAGTGGGCAAAGAAAAGGTTGCATAGTGTTTTACCTGACTTTCTAATTTATCTTGCTTTGGCACTTGGTTGACTCTTCCTTGTTACTTAAAACCTCACGCAAGCCTTAGTGCCTTTGTGTTATTGTCCTGATCTCCTGACTATTCTTTCGGCCTCCTATGTGTCCTCCTTCTCCAAATTGTCAATATAATTATTATTGTTATCATTATTTCTATTATTCACACTGCCTGCCAGGTAGCCTTTTATTTATTTTTCTAAAGATGTATTATTCATTTACTTTAGAGCTAGAGAGAGTGCATGAGCAGAGGGGAGGGGCAGAGAGAGAAAATCTCAAGCAGACTTCCTACTGAGTGGGGAGCCGCTGAGGGGCTTGATCTCATACCCTGAGATCATGACCTGAACTAAAATCAAGAGTCTGATTTGTCATCGATGAAACCACCCAGGCATCCCAAGCCAGCTAGTCCTTTAAACACTTTGTAAGAATTGACTCATGAATCCACCCTGCTGCCACATTAGTCATCTTCCAAAATATCATTCTTCTCCTATTGCTCTCATGCTCTAAACTTCCATTGGCTCCAACAGTATTCTCAGAATGGATTTAGATCATTTTCTCCTGGACGCTCCCATTAACCATCATTGTTCCAGGGTCAGAACTTCCCATGTGAGACAAATCTCAACTTTGCACTGTTCTGTAATATAAATATAAATTCTAACCTACCATTAGTTAACTAGTTAAGAGGGCCACCTTTTCATAATCTGTTAATTATACTGTTGAATGTTTTTCATCTTTTCCCTTGACATGTAAGACTTTTGTAATTTTGGTAACCTTCTGTGGGTAAGAAAGTACCAAGCATTAATATGTCTAGATTATTCAATGTTTAAGAGTAGATATTAATAATAAAAATATTCCAAGAACTTTCAAGGGAAAAAAAAGAGTGGAGGATCTATTAGGACCGAGGTTAAATTGGCAGGTGCAGCTTAATTTTTCCTATATATATCCTGATAATACATTCATTCAGTGTCTTTGTTAATTGATGTAGATGGCTATGATATTAGGTCAGTAATATCCTAAAATTATAAAGGGGTGTAGTTTTCAAAAACTGTAGAATTCTTGGGGAAAAGTACACATTTTCACAAGTTATCAAATCAGCACTATTCAAGATAGCAAAAGGTGGAGACAACCCAAACATCTATCAGCTGATAAATGGATAAACAAAACTGGTATATCCATACAGTGGAATATTATTCATGTCTAAAAGAGAATGCAGTACTGATATATACAATAACATAGATGAAACTTGAAAACATGTTAAAGGAAAAAACAGACACAAAAATGTTACATATTGTCTGATAGCATTTATATGAAATTTTCAGAATAGTTTCCTTTTGAGGTGGTGAAATATTTTGAATTAGACAGAAATAATAGTTCTATAACACTGTAATATAATAAATGCCACTGAATTATATATCTTAAAATCATTAAAATGATGATTTTCTATTATGCAAATTTTACTTAAGTTATTAAAAAATACATATTTGAAGGAAGTCTGGCATATTATATCGTCTATTTCTTACCAGATTCATTGGTCTCATGAGGATACCAAAAACTTCAATAACTGTCAGCAGATTGGCCTTCTCTTTAAAGTTACCACTAGGATCTCAAATGGCCAAAAAGACTACAAGGAAGCCCATGACATAGATTCCTCCATGCTAACTTAACCAATTCAAACCAACTTACCTAGAATTCTGGGCCTTTCTTAATATGATTTATCATGACTTGACATTAATTACCATAACTTCCCAAATTTAACCTCTGCTTCATACAGATAAATCACATGAGATTTCCATGAATGCATGAACATAATTGTCACCTGCACATCTTTCTTGATATCATTAAATACTCCAGCCTAAATACTCCAGCCTCTCCACTAGACATATCCTATCCATTCTCGAAGTCTTAGATAAAGGTGCATCAGGATTTATGGCCATCACTTCTGAAAGGTGTGAGTTCTCAACCTGTGAGTTATATCTAACCCTCAAAGATCCATCATGTGTTGTTTGTGATGCCTTTTCTTCTCAGCAAGCTTCATGAGAATTGAGAACATCTCTGTTACTATGACTTGGATAAGACTCTATGTGGCCCACTAATCTAAAAATAATTTAGTCATTTGTTTCAAGAAAGCTTTGTCCAGAAAAGATAAGCTTTAACCTTATAAGCCATCTCACAACTTGCTTCAGGAACTTCCCACAGATCAGTTTGTAAGAGACACTTAGGAAACAACTTAGTTATTAACCACAGTTTACTATCAAGACTCACTTTAAGACTTTCACTCTGCTGTGTCTGCCATTCTAACCAATTACATTACAAATTGTACCCAATCCCAATCAATTCCCAACTTTTAAGATCTACCTAAAACCACTTAAGCTCAGACCCCAAAACCCTATACTTGAATTCTGGTTTCCTCAGTTTAGGCATTGCTAAGATTCTGTCAAGATGATGTTCTCCCTTAATGTAGTAAATCATAATAAAGGTTTGGTTTTGCTTAATTAGCAGCTCTCTAGTGATAATCTGGGGGAGTTAATCATCCTAAAATATCAGTCAGTCTTCGTTATACTCATTTTATCCATGAGCCATGATGGATACAGAGGGAAGTAATCCCTAGTGGAAGAAGAGCAGGAAGGAAGGGCTTACATGAGAAGAAAAGGAAGGAAGGAAGGAAGGAAGGAAGGAAGGAAGGAAGGAAGGAAGGAAGGAAGGAAGGAAAAGGAGAGAGAGGGAGGAAGGGAAAGAGAGAAAAAGAAAGAAAGAAAGAAAGAAAGAAAGAAAGAAAGAAAGAAAGAAAGAAAGAAAGAAAGAAAGAAAGAAAGAAAGGAAGAAAGAAAGAAATAGAAAGAAAGGGAGGGAGGGAGCAAGCGAAGAAAGAAAGGAAGAGTTCTTGCATGTCATTTCTTACAGAAGTCCCATGATGTGAGCCGTCATTATGGAAACAGCATATGCTACTAAGAGCTAAGGTTTGGGAATGATTTAGCTGTGAGTGAGGGCTTCTCTTTTAATTATGCACACAATTATTAGCCACATTTGGGGCATACAAGTGCAAATAAAAAAGTAACTTTTCTGAAACTTAAAGTAATTCTTCTTAAATTGGAGCACAGTTCTCTATGGAAGTTAGGATCCACAGATGACCTCCCAAAGTTGTAAAGGAGAGTGTATTTTCTGTGGATGTATCTATGAGGATTGGTATGATTGAACAATTAATGGTACCTAGAATTCTGTAGAGTGAGTTCACTTATCCATTAGAGTGCTTAGCACCGATCATTCCCAACAACATTCTTGTGTATCACTAATGATAATGACATAGATTATTGCTTGCATTATAACCTAAAAATTGAAGGAATAATGTTTATAAATAGGGAAATATCAATGACTGAGAAACTGCTGCATCTGGGGAACCAAAGGATGGAAGCCCTTAATCATGCTATCAGGAAAACTTTAAAAATATTACTAAAGAGCAAATTATAAAGGATGCCACATGACAGATTGACAGGTGGTGGGAGGAACCATTTTAGGTAATAGACTAAATCCTATGTGTGGTAAGCAGAAGAGTGAGTCTTTCTGAATGAATACAGCCTTAAATTCCCATTGGCTTAACCCTTGCTTACTTCATGTTAGGATTTCCAAACACTAAGACATTACAGATTTTCAGGAACCTTCTGTGCCTACTTTCTCTTTTTTCTAATTACGTAAAATGTAGCCCATAAATTTTCTCTGGAGGGGATTTTTAAAATCTGTCTTCTTCTGGGGGCTCAAAAGAGTGGGTGTTCTATCATCTTAGTACTTTGGAAAAATAGTAAAAGTCTTCCTGTAGTACTTGACTGTAAGTTAAATAAAAAATTAATATATAATCAATAAAATTAAGTTGTGCAAATCTACTTTAAAGGGGAAAATAAATGGTTTCCAGGCCAAGTAAATTCTATTATAAGACTAACTGAATACATCAACATATCTAGGAAAGACTAAGTCAGCTAAGTGTTGGTCCCATGAAAGTTTAGCAGAAGGACAGTCAGGAAACCAATGCTCCTAGTGTCCATTTAGGTGAGGTTGGTGGAGAATGTTCCAGTCCCATTGACAAAACTTCCCTAGAAGTGTTCCTCAAGCTACCTTAACCAGAGACTACATTCTGAGATTCTGTAAGACACTATGAGAGTTCATGACTGCAATCTGGCTTCCCACATAGGCCTTCAGATTATAAGAAGTTGGTTATGCCCATGAGTTCTGACTTTTCTGTGACCACCTGATTTCTCAGTACATATTAATAGGTACCTATGTTAGCTATGTCTTCTACAACTTCTTATAGAGATCTCTGAATCATACAACTCTTCCCGTATGATGATGAAATCAGGATGCTGAGCCTGCAAAATTGAAACTCTGTTCAACTCACTATGCCATTCTATTCTGAATTCTTTTATGCAGCTACTCCCCTTCTCAACACCATTACCCTCCTTGAACATTTTAGCTCTTCCTTCCTCATCTTCTGTGTTGTAGAGGAAATAGAAACCACTAGATAAGGCATCCTCATCTTCTCTCTGTTCCAAACTCACCAAATCACCTCACTTACACCTTTAACTATGTATCTTCTTTCTCTGCTTATCTCTGTCCCTTTGTGGCTCTCTGTCTTCCATATAGACATAGATATATTAATCCATATTTGTGTGTATATACAGGGGTCTGTGTGTGTGCATCAATAATTGTTTTTTTACTTCTTTAAGTGTACATTCTTCTACTGTGCTTTGAATTTCACTCTTTCCCTTTTAACTGGCTCCTGCATATTGCCAATTTTTCATTCAACACATACTTATAAAATGCTTATTATATTCCAGATACTATTCAGCAGCATAAATTTCCTCTTATCCTCATCACAACCTTTCAAGGTTGGCATTCCTATCAATTTTACAGAGAAGAAAATAGTCACAACAAGGTTAAGTACAATACAGATGGTAAATAGCACAACTGAGATTTGAAACCAGGTTATTCTGACTCCAAAACACTTTTTCTTGTGTATTTTTTGCATTGCTTTTTCCCTCCATTAGAATATTGGCTCTCTGAGAACTAGGACCTGTTTTTGTTGTGAAGCACTACATCCTCAAACCCTCCAGTAGTGATTGGCACATAGTATATATTTGATTATTAGTAGTTGAATAAAATCATGAATGAATAAATGAATTCTCCTTCTATTTTATGGATATGGAGGCTGAAGATTTTTTCCTTTGACCCTTCCAGAATTCTGATGTTCCTACCCTACCCACCACAGTGTCAGTAACTTGTGGTTCTTCTTTTTCCCTTGAAATTCATTAACTTGGCTAAAATATGGCTTACTAGTTTTCATTCATAGGTTTTTTTTTTGGCTTATTTCCAATTGTTTCTCTTGAAATTATTCTTTCTTGAGTGACGCTGGCTTTTACTAGAACATCCTGTGCAGAAGGCTGGAGGGGAGCAATTTGGTGTATTTATCAGCCTCTACATGACCTTGTTGTTTCAAATATCCTCAGGCCAAATCTAATTTATCTTTTGCCTCAAGGGCACATATTACCCAAGTTCCTATATGCTATAGCTTGTCCTTTAGCTTACAAAATCTCTGTTCAATGCACTTCCTCACCAGTTTTTCTTCTAAGAGAACAAACTGCATTTTTAGTCGTAGAAATAGCTGGTAGGTATGCTTCTCTTCAAGCTTCCCCCCTAAAACCCCCAACTACTGAGAGATGTTGAGTAATTTTTCCACAGGACTGTTTGCTACCTCTTCCTTACCCTTGCCTGACCCTAGATCTCACAACACTGATCAATGGATCAGACATGCTTTTTGGGGACATCTTTAGGCTTCTAGAAGTCTGCAGTTAAACATTTTCTCTTATTACGCTCTTTCTTTGGAGCTGTATTCATGAAATTAGGCAAAGCAGCTTTGAATTTTTGATCCATAGCAGTTTTCTCCATGGAGCTTGGTGCCCCACCCTAGCCTGCATTGCCTTTGTCCTTTTACATCTGTCTAGAACTAATTAATATAAACACTAAGAAAGTTAAAATACAGATTTCCAGGGCTCACACTTGGAGATGCAGACTGCAGGTCTGAGGCTGCATCTGCCAATGCACATCTGAAAGCTCCCTAAGTGATTCTGATATGTGGCTTTTTGCAACACCACGCTGCTGAGTGTTCTTCATACATGATGAACAAAAGGAGTGGACCTGTTACTGCTATCTTAGCTAGAAAGTGAATTATTATGGAGGTAGAGACTTGGCTTTATTTACCTCAATTTTCATCATTACATGTGAAACAATAATTAAACCATCCCATCAAAGCTTTCATGGATTTCCTGAGGTCTAGGTTTCTTTATAAAGAGCAAACCTGGAAGCTAAAGAGTTAAGTCAGTTTTCACCTAACCATAAATGAGGTAGAGGGAGAGAAAGCAGATTCTGCCCCTGGAGATTTGAAAGGACTTAAATGTTAGCACTAACATATTGAACCTAATTCTCAGCTTCAGAGGTAGTCAGGGCAATCACCCAAGAGATCAATGCTTGTTCTCCCCTGGGGACAGACGCACTCCTGCCTTTCCTATTCCGTACCCCAAACCTCATTTCTGACCAACTGCCCAAGACGGAGAATAGTTGTTGTTTTTCTTTTTCTTCTTCTTTTTCTGTGAAAAATTCATTTAGGACATAACATCATAATTTTCCACCCCCACTCGTTTTTCTTCTTTTTGTGAAAATCAATAACCTATAGGACTGGATTTTATGAAGGCTGAAGCAGTTAGGAGAAAATAAAGGAATGAATCTTTTGGCTCATCATATTTCACACACCCACCTGCTTACTGCCTTTGTGTCAGCCAGAAGAGACTAGGAAACACCTAGGTATAGATGTCATGTGTCTGGGCAGTGTGGCTGGCTGGATGGAAAGGAAGTACACCCACCAGACAGAGGTAAGAAGGAGACACACACACACACACACACACACACACACACACACACACACACAAAGGAGGAAAGAAAAATAAGCATGAGAGAGAAAGATAAAGGGAGGGAGAAAAAAGGGAAGGAGGAGGGAGGGTAGGAGCTACATGAACTTGGGTGCCTGAATGTTGGCTACAGTGCTTATTTCATGGGTAGAAGCCAATTATTAAATATATGTTGACTGCTAACTTACTGACTTAATAAATGAATTAATAAATGAATACAGGAATGGACATTTAGTAGCAAATTAGAGCATTCAAGTTGGGAAGATATTAGAAACACACCAGAAGTCTCTTTCCTGTTAATGGTATGAGGAAAACTGCTACCTCTCTGGTCATTGGGTATCATGATCAAAATAGTATTGAAGGTTTGCGTAAACTAACAGCAGTATGTAGGTGTATTAGACTAGGGATTAATAATTATAAGCAGTTCCATTTGGCAAATAATATCATGCTTTAGCCATGTGATGAAGATCGGCACTAGGATAAGGACAGTATTAATGGGGAAGGTGTAGGCAGTAAGAGAGAATATATCAAAAAAAAAAAAAAAAGAAAGAAAGAAAGAAAGGAGAGAATTTAGAAAAAGACTACACTGTGGGGTGAGAGACAAAGAATAATCTTAGGGGAAGACACTTTCTAGCAATTCAAGAAATCATCTTCTCTGGGATAAACTGTCCATATGGTTAATTGCTACCTTTTAATTTTCACAGTAATATGTACATTTTTTTTGTAGAGTTTGCATTATAGAATTTATTGCTATTTATTTGTTCTTATCTTTCTTTACATTGGATCGTTAGTTTCTTTGGAAAAGACATTGACTCCCAAGGAAGTAGGAACTAGAGCACTTGTTCCAGGTATGGGTTCCAGGAGCCTGGGAGAGTTGTCAGTGATTAGGGAAAAGATTTGCCTGTTGTCGGGGCGCCTGGGTGGCTCAGTGGGTTAAGCCGCTGCCTTCGGCTCAGGTCATGATCTCAGGGTCCTGGGATCGAGTCCCACATTGGGCTCTCTGCTCAGCAGGGAGCCTGCTTCCCTCTCTCTCTCTGCCTGCCTCTACATCTACTTGTGATCTCTCTCTGTCAAATAAATAAATAAAATCTTTAAAAAAAGATTTTTGTTGTCAGTGTTTTAAAAGGGAAAAGCCAAAACATAAATTCCAAGGGTAAGCCAGGATTTAGAACTAAGCATTATGATCTAATAGAAGAACTACCTTTAGGATCTGGTCACAAAGGTATGAGGCCACAGGGAAGAAATCAGAGACACAATGAATAAATACATGTATAAAAGGGCTATACAAGTAATAAGGATAATAATAATGATGGTAATTATATAATTTGAGTATTTCCTATGCATCAACACCATGATAAAGGCTTTAAATTGTTAATATTTACCTAGATACTAAAAGGACTATATTCAAAATTAGAAGGTCCAAATAATAACTTTTATTTTACCATTGTTTATCTCCTTTCTCTCTGTGAGCCCATTGAAGTTATAATAGACACATTTTTCAAAATGTATTATCTCAGGAAGACAAAATAAAAGAGAATGCAATCAGGGGTAAAACTTTCTGCATTTTTGCAGAAGTTGGAGAAATGAATAGTGATTTAGGTGGACAGACGAAGTTATAATCTGGGGCACCCAGGTGGTTCAGTAGGTTAAGCATCTGCCTTTGGCTTAGGTTATGATCTGAGGGTCTTGGGATAAACCCCCATCAGGCTCCCTGCCTAGTGGGGAGTCTGCCTCCTCTCTCTCTCTCCCCCTGTACTTTCCCTTTCTCTCTCTCTCTCTCTCAAATAAATTAATAAAATCTTTTTTAAAAAGTCATAATCTAAGTGGCTACCTAACTCCAGAAATCTCTGCCCTTCCCTTCGGGGCCAGAATCTTCTACAAATGGTAGTAAAACCCTGGGTAGGGAAACAACACAGACTTGGCCCAGATAAAAAGAAACACCTTCTGTTCTACTCCTTGCTCTTCTTCTCTTCCCCAAACCCTGCCAGCTCTCTGGTGTTCTCCCTGTACATATTAAGAGGTACCTATCTAATATATAGCAGGAAGAAAACCACTCATCATGTTGGTATGTGATTAAGATGACAATAATAGCAGTCATATGAAGGTATGATCTTAAAGTGACTAAACTTGGAGAAAAGCTGCTAATGCTTCATCTCCCTCATCTCAGTTCTAGTCTCCCAAAAGCAGAATGTTTTAAATGGTGAGACATCCAGTCATGATTCTGTCATCTCTTTCTCATTCCAGTCCTTGTCCCAGTTTTTGGCTTTGAAGAAAACCGCCTTCAGACATTGAGATTAGTCATAATAGTTTTAAAAAGTGTAAAACAGAAAGGGGTAAATCAGGCATCTTCCTCCCATATCAAATTTTGTTAATTTATGATGGTTTTCCCATATTTGTCACTAACACATAAATGATCTAAAGCAGACTATTGGTAATACCAAATATTATGCCCCTCCTACTAACCCTCAAATGGTAGTATTGAGGAGGATAAAGATGTCTCAGAAGAGAA
The DNA here is from genome assembly GCF_964662115.1 of Mustela nivalis. Classification (NCBI taxonomy): domain Eukaryota; kingdom Metazoa; phylum Chordata; class Mammalia; order Carnivora; family Mustelidae; genus Mustela; species Mustela nivalis. The sequence continues at coordinate 16,385,430 of NC_139027.1, forward strand.
AAAGTTAGATCAAGCTTGCCTCCATTGACAATGTTCCTCTCATCTGTCTCCCACCATCGTTGTTCAGTGGTTACAATCCAGGTTTGACAGCATAATATATACAACAACATGAATTGGGAAGTTACTGAAAAGCAAAACCCTCAGGTAAATGTCTGAGTCAAGTTACTTTAGTTGTCTTCAGAAGACAAAGCTTTAAAAGCCAAAAGTTTAAAAAACAAAAGTCGTATGCAAGTCATACATTTGCACATCTGGAGGGAGCCTCACTCATCACCTGGTTTCACCTTCTCCCATCTTTCCTGATAGGTCATCATCCTTCCTAGTCAGAGTATCTTCCAATGAGGAGAGGACTGACTTTAGTAAGTGGATACAGTGGATATGGCTTAAACTACACAGCATTTCATTTCTCTTCTCTTGCTAAGGAACATAACCATTCATTCATTGAGCAGAGCTGAGTAAGAGCCTCTTGCATGCCAGGGGTTTTTCTTGGCATTATGAGAGAAGGAGCTACACATCCATCTACTCTTATGAGCTTTAGCTAATTGTTGATTCAACAGCATCAGCATTTGGCAACTCTTCCTGTCTAAATCTACATCTAGCGTTCTGCACCAGGTTCTTGATGTTCTTCAGCTCTGCAGAGTTTTCTCTCCAAAGGGACCTCAGAACCTAGAGCTCTGAGACGAAACTGTGAGACTAAACCAATTCCAGGCACAATGCTTGTCAACACAGACTCAGTAAACAAATATAAGACACTGGAGTAAGCAGAATGAGTCAGTATGAGCTAATTTACAGATGGTCTCTGCTTTCTAGAAGTTAATTATCTAAGAGAATTCATAATAACAAACATTAAGTACCAAAAGGAAGGCATATTCAATGTGTAATAGGACCATAAAACAAAGCAACAAAATGAAACAAAACAAAACAAAAAACAAAAAAAGCAAGCCATTGCTAAGGATGAGGGAGTCTAAGGGAGTCTTCAGGGAGGAGATGACATTTGGAAGTCATGACTGCTAACAAGAATCTGAGTCTTTGTGTGAACTTGAAACACGAGATTCTCTGCTTTTAAAATGGATATAAATCCACCTTCCTTTTTTACATCACACAGTGATTCCATGAACAGGATGGAAAGGTAGATTGAAAAAGTGGCAATCAGCAAGATTCAAAGGAAATTTAGATGCCAATGAAGCAGAATGTCTTTACATAGTACAAAGTACATACAGGAACTGGCAGCCAAATGTAGAAGAGACTGAAAATATAAAATCATCTGGAAGATTATCTTAGAAATTCTTGGATCTTTACTTTACATTCATGAAGAATAAGCAAAGAGCTATTTGATTATAGAGCCTTGGAATATGCCATGTTCCTTCCCTGTCTCTCCCCAGAGAAGGCCTCATCAGAGCCAGAATATTGGTAATTATGACCAATGGCAACAATTATGTACCCACAATCTTCTGTAATTTTGGGAGGCATCTCAGAGCCTCTGAGATTACTGTACCCATGAAAGCAAAGGAACTGTATTCCGGGTGACCAAAAAACCATTTTCCTAGGATAACCTTCATTACTAGCATTCCTTTTCACTCTCAAAAATGTCCCTGTTTAGATGTTTAATTATATGGGAACTCTAACTATTCCCTGCTTTCTATAGGACATCCCGAGGTGGGCCACAGATGTCCATTTTCCTGCAGCAAGCTTCCAAGCAAAGCCATGAGGATAGCTTGACATGTACTTGTGGAGAACACAAAAACTCCTTAGAAACTGTACCATAGGCGAAAGCCCTCCCATGCTTTGCAAAGAAACTATTGTCAGTTCAATCTGGTTTCATTCCAACATGATACATGACCTTGCCTACATTTTTGTTATTGTTGCCTATTTGCTTTATCAAACTATCAGCTGTCTCAAAGTTAAATTAGAAGTTCCTGGAAGGCAACAGCCCATGTGGCATAATCAAGATGATACTAATGATTAGGAGCAGGCATATGTACTTCATTTATACTTTATAGGAATTTGTGACGATTGTTTTAACTGACTGAAAATTCTTTGAATAATCCTAATTTTATAAATAAGGAAACTGAATGCTGGGTTCTGACTGTTAACTGGTGTTGAATTAATGGTGCCTGGACTTAACCAGGTCCTTTGAAGACAAATTCTAATCTCTGTCATCAGAATGCACCTCAGTTTTTGTTGGTAATAATTGTGATTACAACAATCAACAGCATAGGAAATGCAGGATGGGCCTAGGAGATCTATTAGGCACTTTGGAGGTTTTTAAAATGACCTCATAGCTTCTTCCCTTGTCAACCTCCAATTCTTTTTTTTTTTTAAAGATTTTACTTATTTATTTGACAGAGAGAGAGAGAGGGAGCACACAAGTAGGCAGAGTGGCAGGCAGAGGGAGAGGGAGAAGCAGGCTCCTTGCTGAGCAGAAGCCCAACATGGGGCTCCATCCCAAGACCCTGGGATCATGACCTGAGCTGGTCATCTGTTTAACTGACTAAGCCTCCCAGGCACCTGACCAACCTCTAATTCTTACCCTAGGTTCTTACCCTGACAGTCAGTTGATCTAGCCTCTAAGTTCTTTTTTTTTTTTTTAATTTTTTATTTTTTATAAACATATATTTTTATCCCTAGGGGTACAGGTCTGTGAATCACCAGGTTTACACACTTCACAGCACTCACTAAAGCACATACCCTCCCCAATGTCCATAGCCTCTAAGTTCTAATCTTGATGGTCACTTGATCTAGCCTGGAAGCCTCTTCCTTCACCAGCCTTACATCCTCCACATGCTATTCTGGTCCTCACCTTACACAGGAAGTCTTCCTTGGTTTCTTAGGTCCATGGGAATTTTTTTTTTTTTTCTTTTCTGAGCTCTTACATCAGTGATCTATAGAAACTTTCATCTGGAATCTCAGCTGTTGACTACTTTTACATGACTGATTCTTGTTTCCCTAGTATGTTGTCAAATTGAAATGGAGAGAGATTGTACGTATTCACTGCTGTAACCTGAGCCTCTCTTCAGAGACAAGGCAAACAGAGTAGACACAGAAACAAAAATGTACAACATGAGGGTGACTGAATCCTCTTGGGAAGCCATGGCAGTATTGCCTTTTACTATGAAACTGATTCCAGACTGAAATCAGACTCTCTCATGGGTGGTGAAGGGAATAAATCAGGCTCAAGGACCTAACAGTAGAGACACATACCCTTTGACCTCCCTGTTCCTTTACATATCTGGGGTCCAAAGGGCTTTTGCCCAAAGAGATGGCGAATTGAGAGAGTCAAGCCTGAACAGATCTCTGCATGGAAACCTCTTTCTTTGAGGCTGGAATGTGTTAATAACTGTGACAATTTCTGACTTCTGATGTGTTCAAATCTATAACCGTCAAATGGACTGGGCCTCATTCATGGCTGTAGTGTCCATCTGTGTGGTGTTTTACTATCAATCCTGACAGACTCTACCATTTAAAACATGTTAATTTAACTTATATTTCAAAATGTTGGTGGAATTTCAGAGGGAGATTTACAATTATAAGAATCTGTTGTACCATTAGAAAGATAGAGAGATAGGTCACTTTTTCACTGGCATTTCTTCTGTTTTGAATATATTTCCTCAAAACTGTCCAGGAACTATACCCCTCACATCCTTCAAGTCTTTGCTCAAATGTTATCCTTACAAGGAGACCTACCCTAAACATTAGAATTAAAATTGTTATTGCCTCACTTTGCTAGCTCTCACTGAACTCTTTCCTTTCTCTTTACCCTGTTCCTTTCTCTAACATCTTATAATAAAATGTATTTATTTATTACATGTATTATTTTAGTGTGTGTCCCCTCACTATGTAAACTCTATGTAGTTGGCAATTTTTGATGGGTTTTGTTCACTGACACCTTGCAAGCACATATGATAGTGCCAGGCACTTAGAATATACACTCAAGAAATTGTTTTTGTAGAATAAAATGGGATGGAATAGGATAGAAAAGAATGAAGGGACATCATTTCCTTACCAAACTCTGGGTATTTCAAGAATGGCTCACTTAAAGATAATGCAACCAAAAAAGGTGTTAAGAGACCTCTAAGGACTTAGAACTATTTGGGAATATGCAAATGAGCACAGGCACATGGTTTCAAGGCTGGATGACAGAATCCTCTCTGTAGTATTGGACCCCCATTGGGATTTTGTCAACACAAGCTTTGAACCAAGCTGGGAGCATACTAGTATGATCACCTTCTAAAGACCCAAGAGTCTGAGAAGTTAAACTTGAAAAGATACATGTTATCCACTCCCCAACTCTTGGGGACAGAGCATCTTCTCAGCATTGCACTTAGTACTTTAGTAAGGAAAAACAAGGAGCAGACATTGACTCTGACATCAAGATATCTACGGTCAGGACCCAGGAGACAAAAAAAAAAAAAAAGAGGAATGAGGATGCCTGTGTAACTCAGTTGGTTAAGCAACTGCTTTCAGCTCAGGTCATGATCCTGGAGTCCTGGGATCCAGTTCCACATCAGACTCCCTGCTCAGTGGGGAGTTGGCTTCTCCCTCTGACCTCTCCCCTCTCGTGTGCTCTCTTTATCATTCTGTCTCTCAAATAAATAAATAAAATCATTAAAACATTTTTAGAAAAGGAATAATAAGAATAATAAGAAACAAAGAAATGGTAGAACTAATATGCAGAATCCAAACATTCATGAAAACTCTCCTATGACTCAAGCTCCATTCTGGGTATTGGAGATAAGATGATGATGACAGGTTTTAGTCAGGATATAGGGAAGGGTTATAAATGCATCATTAAAAAACAGTGCAACAGGCACTATAAGATTTGTATATAGAATGTGTTATGGGGACATGGAGACAATGGTGAATGATTTCCCCATAAATGTAGGGAAAGCCAACAATGACAGGGTAATATTTTCTTTTGGCCTTGAAGGACAAATTGGAGCTTGCCAGAAGAGGAAGTTGTGCATTTCAGGAAGAAAAAAATAAGTGGAGACAAATGCAGGTATCAGGATTCCCTGCATTTTGGAAAGGCAAGACCCCATAGTTCTCAGAGGACCTCTCTTTACTCACTGTGCTAGAGTATGTCCAGTCCTCTCAATCTCTCTCCCAAGTCATTGAACAGTATCTGCTTCATAAGGCACACACTCAAGTATAAACTGAGTAAATGCTTAAAAGAATGAAAGCAATCAGGTCTAGCCAGCTCTCCAGTCAAGGCTTCTAGCCTATTATTTTTAACAGAAGGGCTGATATTTTTGAAGAGCAGCTCTATAGTCCAAAATCTTATGGGAATCTGCTTTGATTTTGTCAGCAATACATTCCCACTGTGAAGATGATGATTAGACCCCGTGATCAGGAGTCATATGCTATTCTTGACCCTGGTGTGCCTAGCACAAGTTTGAGCTAGGAGTGGTCATTTAGAAAATAGTACCAAGGGAGAACTGTACAGAGAGGCATTCAGAGAGTCAGATAGACTGCTCAAAGCCTTCCATTGCCAACTACAAGTATATGATCTTGGACAACTTCCTAATAGTTCTACTACTCTATTTATGAAATAGGAATAAAAGGATCTAGGTCTTAGTGTTGTTATAAGGCCCAAATAAATTAGTATTATACAAAATCTTTGAACAGTACCAGATACAAAATAGGCACTGGGTGATAGTTAGACGCTGTTATTAAGAGTTGCTATGACACTGATGTTTGTGATTCCTTCCCTACAGTGCTGCTCTGTCACACTACACTGACAGATTAGTAGATAGAAGGAGCTGTGTACCAGGACTCAGGAGGACTAGGTCCTACTCTTGGCTCTGCCCAAACTAGATGTCTTATCTAAGGCAAATAACTTTCTCCTCTGAGTCTCAGTTTCTTAAAAGGGTCAGATGTAACTATAGGGATGAAATAACTGTACACACATTGTTATAAGATCTTTTGGGTTTCTAGTTCTTTTTTTTCCTGAGGTGGACATCACCAGAATAGTGACAAAAGTTTCTTAGGGGACTGGTGCTCCTTCATAACTGGTTAAGAAGTAAGCACAGAGAGAAAATCTCTATTCTGAGAGAAAAACCTGACCCTGTGCTCAGCAGAAAATGTGTAGAGACTGCACTGCCACCCCCCCCCACTGTTATCGTTCAACTACACCTTGGGCCAGCAGGTGCAGGTGAGAGCAACCACTCTGTGTTCCTGGCATGATGCTAATGGAGGGAAAAGCTTCCTCCTGGAGCAAGCACAATGTGGTGGGGACAAGGCAGTCAAAGTTTCCGTCTTCCCTTCCATTGTGGCACTTAGCTTATTGAACTATAATTGCAGGATTTCCTTATTTGTGTTTCCTGTCAGAGCATGAGCTCACTAAGGGCTCTGATTGGTTTTTATTTGTACCATATTCATAGCATCTTACAAGGTGCTTGGAACGACAAATATGTGTTGAATGAATAGGTAATAAATAAATAATAGCATTATCAATAAGAACAAAAAATAGCTAATGCTTTTACTATGTTTTACTCTGTGCAAGCAGTGTGTAAAGTGCCACATACATATTATTCCAATTAATCCTCAGAGCAGGACAACAAGGGAGGTATTCCTATCCCTATCTCATGGACAAGAAAATAAAGATTCAGAAAGAATGAGAAACAAACAAGTTCACACAGCCAGCAATCAGAAGAACCAAGATTCACATGGACATCTACCTGAATCTAAAGCACTGATACAACCAGGGGTGAGATATTCAGCAAGTGAATAGACTTATCAGAGACCCCAAACCTAGAGCTAACTTCAAACTGAGCTAAATTTGGATTCCATATTTTTCTCTTTCTCCACCTATTTTTTTTTAAATTTTATTTATTTATTTGAGAGAGAGAGACAGAGTGAGAGAGCATGAGAGGGGAGGTCAGAGGGAGAAGCAGACTCCCCATGGAGCTGGAAGCCTGATGTGGGACTCGATCCCAGGACTCCGGGATCATGACCCAAGCTGAAGGCAGTTGCCTAACCAACTGAGCCACCCAGGCACCCCACTCCACCTAATTTTTTAAGTAAAACATCTCTTTAACATTTTGACTTCCTAGTTTTCTTAACACTAAGTTTATACTTCGTTGGGTTGGCAACTCCAGGACATAACCATGCTAATAAAACCACTACCGACAACCATCTCTAGGAGCCCAGAGCATGTATGTTGATAGGGGAGGGGCAGAGGGACCTTCTGCTCTGAAAAGTTAGCAAAGGTGCTTCGCTCTTTCAAAATGACTGTTCTTCAAAAAATTCAGTCTAATTGAATCTCATTTTCCCATCAAATTGTAAATTAGACTTTACCTGAAGTTGTATGCAATGTTCTGCCAAGTCTACTCTGGTGGGAAGCTTGATTTTTTAGCCTAAAGCCAAAGGTCCTTGGCCTATTTGTTAACCTATTAGGGGAACACCATGCAAAAACGGGGCTCTTCAAAGTGCCAATTTGTTTCTTAGGTGCCTGATAATTGCAGATGTTGGAAATTTTGGAATATAATAAAACTTTACTGACATTATGGATGAATTTAATCTGGTGACAATTAATTTGATTAATCCCAAGTGAGGTTGGAGGAAGAAAGAAAGAGAGCAATAGGATTCATTTAAAAGCCCTTTTCAGAAAAGAATGGGATTCAGGAGGATTTATTTGCATAGTCACATTATAATCTGAAAAGGCAATAAAAGAGACAAGAATTGTTATTTCTTGGGGCCATTGTTTCCATTATTGCTTTTATGTATATTGAATGTGGGTTAAAAGAATGAGAGCCCTGGAGAATTAAGATCCACAGGGCCTCAGAGATGAGGAGCAGAGATACAGCAGGAGAACCAGGGATAAAGGAATCAGAAAGAACTCCAGGAATTGTCCGCTAAGTCTCCTCACCCCAGCAACTTTAGCTATTGAGCATAAGGTAAAAGGAAGCTTTGCCTCATGGACCATATTTAGGCCACAGAGTATTGGGTTTCCCTGGGCATATGAAGATTAGTTGGAGAAAATCTGGATATTTAAGAGATGGAATGTCTAAGGGATCTATCCGCAAAACAGGTGAAGTATCAACAACTCTAGGATAATTACTGGAGACAGCTACAAAGTGAAAAAGCTGCACATAGACAAAGGGCTTACAGGTCACAAGGGATAAATTCAGACTAAGGGAAATAGAAACTAAAGCCTCGAAGATGAGGAGTATCAGCACACCAGCTGTCCCATATGGCACGGTTTTGGACTTGAGCTCCAGGTTCAAATCCACAGGTCACTATTGTTTTTTCAGGGTTTGGCATGGGATAAGCATTGAGAATAAAAAATTGAACTACACATATATCATCCTATGTCTTTTGAATTTTATATTGAGGAGAGAGAAGATAAAAAACCAGCATAGAGATAATTGTAGGTTGGGATAAGTGACCCTCAGCATGTTACATAGTCCTATTGTGCCCCTTTCCTTGATATTCAGAAACATGAAAATAATAAAGCCCACCTTGCTTAGATCACAGTGTAGGGTGAGAATGAAATGGAAACACTCCTGAGATACATTAGTAATTCCATTCAAATAAGACGTTATTTCATTGTTTTAAATTGCTTTGAACAGGACACTAAAGAATTATAGTAATTAACATAATAGAAAAGATTAATGTGGATATTGACTCAGAATGATGAAGGATGCCTACAACTGTTAGAGAGAGAAAGAGAGAGCCTCAGTGGAGAAATCAGGCATCTAAAAAGGGTGGGAAATGACTCAGCAAAAACCAGTGGCCAAATTTGTAAAGCAGCCTATGCTCCTTTTCATGAGAGAACTGTCACTTTTGGAACCTGAGTCTTTCTATACCAGTGGGAGATGAGTGAAGAAGATAGTTTATGAGCTGGACAGACACCCAAGGTTGAGGACTAGTGTCCTTAGGAACCCATCACAGATGGATTTTCATCAATCTGAGCTATCAGAATACAGCCGAGAGGAGAGAGGTGAAGACAAGAAAAGAAAACAAGGAAAGAAGTTCATGAATGTCAAAGGAAGAATATAAGCCTAAAAGAAGGGCCAGAGAGAGGGAGAGAAGAGAAGAGACTTGGAGAGAGAGACAGAGAGACAGAGAGAGAGGAGAAAGATTAAGAACAAGAAAGAGAGGGAAAGAGAAACAGAGAAAGAGGGCAATACTTAAAAAGAATAGCTCTGTGGCAAGGTAGTCACTGCAAAGGTGTTTAGAAGAAGACAGTTAGAAAATGATACTCAGGAGAGTATTAAGTGTGGCTTTCCACAGAAAACGCTTGCACGGTTAAAGGCTACACTGTTGTAAACCACCCCCATAAACCTTGGTCCAGAATAGGCACTGATTCCACGTTAGTGTCATTGTATTTTCCCTTCCCTTGACCACCATGAATGCATTACAATCAGGTATCATCTCTCATGTCTTGGCATGTTTCACAATGTCTTCACTACTGCTATACAAATGCTTGGTGATTAGGAAGGGTTTTTTTTTAATTTGTTTTGTTTTGTTTTGCATTTCTATAGCCAAGCTTCCCCGTCAGGTAGCAGAAGTCTAAAAGCCTGGCATATACTGGTTAAGAAGGACAACAATAATTCCAAAGCACCTCAAAAGAGAGTAGCTAGCTAGGTACGTAATGTTTTCATATACCGAAGGAAGTAGAAGCTGAGGTCCTATTGTAGATTTTACCAAAAAAAGTGGAAATAAAGTTTGTTAAAATGAGGTGATGGTGGTTATAGGAATGGACACTTATGTAGAAATAGATCAAAATATATGAAGCTGCTCACTTAAACTTTATGCATTTTTCAGACCTTATTGTATGTAATTGATACTTGAATTAAAAACATGCACTATAAGGAATGTAGTAGAAGGTCAAATGCACTTTCTGAATGTCACAGAACACCCTGGGTTACTGCCACTAGTGGTCAGAGCTGGACACAACTCAGTGTACTGGCTGTTCCATAGATACTACATGTGCTAGTAGTGAAGGGGTCTCCTAGAAGGAGTGAGCTGGGACATGCTACACAGCAGGGACTCAAGGTTGTACACTCAGGACACCCAAGATTCTGAGGAAAGGAGAGTGAAAACCACCATTCTCGGAGGGCCTACCACAAGCTCTATACATGTTATCTCATTTAATCCTCAATCCATTTAACAGATAAACTAATTGAGAGGAACTTGGAGGGATTAATTTTCCCAAGGGAGCGACGTGCCATGAGAAAGAGAAGGCAGTGGTTATATCATAAAACTCTACTCATCCTAAACCAGAATACTATGTGTTTCTTTACATTTTATTTTTCGAATCTGGACGTTTTCTAGGGATTCTCGTGGTGGTCAGACACAGCTTCTCAGGAGAGAGGCTTGATCTAGACTATGTGGTTCCAGTATAATGGAGAAAAGCAAACCCTTTCCTCTAGATTAGAATTTCTCTGTGATAGCCATTCCCCAGCTCAACCGCCTCCAGTACTGACCACATGAAAAATGTATTGGTATCTAGGAAAACACATAGTGGAACTTGGGAGTAGGAGCTGCAGTTTCTACTCAGTCCCTATGCGTAACTTCCATTAGCACTAATGTCTGTGATGTGTGTGAGCTGAGGGAATACTTTGCTTTATTAAGAGGAAATGATATATATAGTTACTTATGGAGTAAAATCAAATAGCAGAATTGCTATTTGTCTATGGGAAGTCTTTCTTATTAGTGTCATATAAATGCAAGTAGATACTTAAAGAGATTGATAACACATGGGCCAGGCATAGCCACACCATTAGAATGACTAAAAGCCAATTTTAAAAACAGATAGGTATGAATTTTTTCGACATTTTGTGATAAGAATATTCCAATTCTAGAACCATAACCTCACCTCTTAATAACCGCAGTAGAATGCAATATTTCTAGATCTTAAGCAGATCTGGAAAGCAAAGAGCAAAATGCGGTGAGGTAAGCATGTTTTCTCTCACCTTTACCTTTTCTACTAAGCAAAATAAGTTAATGAGTCAACTCATTTCCAACCTGCATGTTACGTGCCAATTGCTTAAATCAAATGAGAAGCTCCTTTTAGCGCAGGACCCAGAGCTCAAGTGAAAGTTGTCAGATTTGATAAAGTAGATTTGTTCTAGAAGGAAACATTCCCTTTCTATTTTCCAGGGTACATCTGTTTGCCAGGGTGCATTTCCCAGCTAATACCAGTTTGTCGACAGCATTTGCAATGAACTTTAATTGTGTGCTTTACCTGACAGTCTTAATTGTAATCTGACTTCCTTCAGGTAGCAATCAGCCGAGTGAGGTAATCATATCTCCCTGAAGCCCATAAACACAACCACCTGCGCCTCTTCTGTTTCGCTTTCCTCTTTTTAACTCCAGTATCACACGGAGAGGGGATACAGAGCCTGAGAAGGTACAGTGTCCTCAAAATAGCTGCTATTTTCCTATCATCATGGTGGTGTATAATTAAACACAGACGGAATAACTGAAGCCAAAAATAATCCTATAGTTTTAAATTGTAATAGTAAAGCTGAGGTACAAGCAGCGATGGGCTTTTTTAGAAGGGAGGAAATTGGTTCTGCTTCCTGCTTACACCTGCCTCTGCAGATTTCCCTGGAGGCTCATTTTGGTATGCGGTTTTCCATGTGAATATCAGGGGCATTTCCTTCGTACACCTCATCTAGAACCTCCATCCTTTTCCCTATCCTCTGGTCCCACTGCTCATATCCCTGATCCTCATTACCTCCCTCAGTAATTCCCAAAGAGGGTTCTAAGTATTCTCTGTGCGTCCAGTTTCTCTCTGTTCAAACCACAGCACTCATGGTACTCAAATAACTTTTTAAAAATGAAAGTCAGATTAGGCCACAGATTTAGCAGAAGCCGTCAGTGAACTGAGCTTCCCAGAAAGATGGCAGTGGAATCATCGATTTGCAGATTATCACTACTATCAAAATTTTTTTTTTAAATTCCATGGTGTTAAATTAATGAATAGACCCAAATCAAACCCCAAATCATATATAGCCAATCTCATTTTTTTAAAATATAAATATATGCAGTACATTTTCTAAAGATGACACTAACCATAATTAGCATCATGAATTCATTTATGTTTCTCATAAACTTTTTAATTAAATATCCATCTACAATTAATAACATTTTACTAGTTGAATATAATTTAATTGCCTTTCACAGCAATTTACTTATCCACTTTCCTTCTTTCAACATTTACATTCCCCCCAATGTTCAGAAATAGTAGAGATAAACAATATACAATTAAAAGTTTTCAAGCATAATCGATTATTTCCTTAGAGGAAAAATTCCTTAAGGCAAGTGAAAGGATAGGCATATTGTTGAAACTAATGATATCTTTCATAAATTGCTCTCTTAACTATAGAGAACAACCTGAGGGTTGCTGGAGAGAGCAGGAGTTGGGGGAGGAAGAGGGAGATGGGTTAAATGAGGAAATGGGTATTAAGGAGGCACTTGTGATAAGCACTGGGTGTTCTCTGTAAGTGATGAATTGCTAAATCCTACTCCTGAAACCAACTTTACCATATATGTTAACAGAATTTAAACAACAACTGGCAGTTAAAAAAACAAAAACAAACTGCTCTCTAGAAAGAATGTCTCTCCAGTGTGTTAGTGTTAGGTGTTAGTTTTCCTTTCTTACACCAAGAATGAGGTCAATGATTATTTCCTCTCATTATTAGACATACATATTTATATGTATGTGTATATGAATTATAGATATGCATTCTTTCTCATATTTTTTGGCATGTTCATCTATTTCCTGTTCATCTATAAGAGCTCTTTATATATGTATATTAACCATAATATATTCCTTTAGTGCTTTGACCCTCCTAATCTCCTAGATGGCTACTTTAGTCATTTTCTTTTTGTCAAACCTATAAAACTTCCCCCACCATCCTTAATTTTTCTTAAAGACCTTATTCCATACATCATTGAAAACCTGAAGCGATTAGGAGAGAACTTTCACACGTTGCCACATATGCACTTACCAACATCTACAGCCACATTTGCTGCTTTCTTTCCTGCAGCTATAGATGAACTCCCCATGCCTGGCTGAGATCAAGCCTCCCTCTTCTGTATGAACTCTCAGTCCCTCAAGAGGTAATCAAGGACATCACACCGCAACTTTTCCAATCTCCTTTGTATCATCAGCCTCCCCCTCTTTACTGGATTATTTCCATCAACATACGAAATTACTCTTTTCATTTCTCCTGCCTTAAAAAATACCCACTGCTCTCTTCAATTCTACCTCCAGCTGGCAGTGTATATTTCTACTTTATTTTATAGCAAAAGTCCTTGAAACCACTGTCTATATGTCTATTTTGCTATCTCACCATCCTGTCCTTTCAATTCCCTCCTAAAACAATTTGAACTAGATCTTACCTAATATTCCACTGTAAGTTTTGACATAGTAGCATTTGCATTCTGCTCCTGAAATGTTTTCAGTTAGTTTCTCAGATACCACATACTTCTGATTTTCCTCCAACCTTATTGCCTCACTCTTTTCAGCCTCCTTTGCCGAAGGAAACTAATCATCTTCTCACTATTTGTTGCGGGGAGGGTGCGGGAGGGGGCACAAGTCTCAGTCTTTGTTTTTGGGAGTTTTTAAAAATTCCTTCCTTCTACTCTCTTCTCTGTTTACATCCAGTCTCTCTTTTGGAGATTGTTCAACTCCTTGGCTTTAAATACCATGAATAAGTTGGACAGTCTAAGAATTATATCCCAGTTCAGACTTCTCTCTTGAACTGTAGACTCAGATGTCCAACTTCCCACTCCCTATGGAGTTCTGATAACCATCTCAAATGTAATAGATACCAAACTGATCTCTTATTATTTCCCCTCAATCCTGCTTCTCCCAAAGTCTTTTCTAGAGCCTTTATGGCATCTCAATCATTCTAGTGACTAAGATCAAAATTTTCCTTGATTCTTTCTTCTTTCAACCCACATGTAATTCACCTGCAAATTCACTTCACTCTACCTTCAAAATATGCATAGAAACATACTACTTCTTATAATGTCTACTATCACCACTTTTTCTATGCTCTTATAATCTTTAAGATAATCCAATAACTTGATGACTGGCTTTCCTGTTTCTGCCCATACCTTTGTATAATTTATTTACAATAGAGTAGTCTGGGTTATCCTGTGAAAACCTAAGTCCAGCTGAGATACTCTTCTGCTAAAAGAAATGATGGTTGACCATCTCACATAGATTAAAACTGAGCTCTCTTAAATGGCCTACAAAGTTCTAGACCATTAGACCTATGATGACTCTGATTGCATCTCTTACCTCTATCCCACTCGGTTGTTTCTTTGCAACCATGGTGCCCTCTTCTGTCATTCCAGTATGCCAGATACACTCCTACCACAAAGCTTCTGCATTTGTATTCTCTCTGAATGGAATCGTCTTCCTTATATCACATACACATTGCTCATTCTCTCAAAACCACCTTTCCAGTGAAGACCATGTCTATTAAAATTTCTACTCCCAGACCTAAATTTCCACATCACCCATCCTGCTTGATTTTCCCCCATAGAACTGTCAATGTATAACATGTTACATAATTTACTTATTTATTTTATCCTTTGTCTAATTCTCCAGATTAGATAATGAGATCAGTAGGGGTCATATTTTCTCTCTTACTTATTCACCAACCTATATCTTACAGCTAGAACATTATCTGAAACAACAGAGGTATCCAATAAATATTCATTAAATGAATAAATGAAAAAACTGAATACCAAATCCTTTGATTAAACACCCAAGTACCCACGCCAGTCCACACACAAGGGTCTATTATATAAACTGTAAGAAAAAGTCATTGATAAGCAGAACTACTTAGTAGCTTCAAGGGAGAGAAAATAGATCTCCAAAGGCCAATAGTCAGACTGACAGGAGTCTGACTTAGCATCAGCATAGTAGATGCTACTACTAGAGGAATAATATCCTCAAAGTGCCAAGGGAGAAACTTTCAAGTTTAAATTTTTTAATCAGCTAAACTACCATTTGAAAACATGATGTAGAAATAAAGACTTAATAGACATAAGAACTCAGTTGTCATAATCATAACTGTGCCATTTTCTAATTATGTGGCCCTTCTCAAGTTACTCAACATCCTAGTATCATTATCTCTTAAAAAGTGGATAATTATATTATTGTTGCATAGAGCTTATTGAAAGAATTCAGAGAGGTTGTACATGCAAAGCCTTGGCATATTCTCAAAAAGTTGGCTATGTGTTTTGATGATTAATATTACTATTTTGCAGGGATGCCTGGGTGGTTCAGGTGGTTAAGCATCTACCTTCAGCTCAGGTCATGATCCTAGAGTCCTGAGAATGAGCCCTGCATGGGGCTCCCAGCTCTGTGGGGAGCCTGCTTCTCCTTCTCCCCCTGCCCCTCCTCCTGTTTGTGTGTATGTTCTCGCTCTCTCTCAAATAAATAAACAAAATCTTTAAAATATATATATTACTATTTTGTTATTAGAAAACACAGAAATCTTTCTACTTTATTTTAAAAGCCTATCCTAATCCTTATATTTATCTTGGCTAGTACAATGAAATAAAAATGTCAATTTCACTTATAAATTTAGATGAAATATCATAGATAAAATATTAGCAAATCAAATATACCAATGTGTCATTACCAGCTAGGTGTATCCCAGGAAGGCAATGCATGAATGGATTAACATCAGGAAATCTATTAATGTAATTCAGTATATTAAAAGATTAAAGGTGAACAACTATATGATTATCTCAGTAGAGTGCTGATAAAACTCAAAATTCATACTTGATAAAATCCCCAGTACACTAAGAGAAGAAAACTTGGTTAACCTGAAAAGATTTTCCAAGTACATACACTCTGAAGTTAGTTTCCTAAGTTCTGTATTCTATTTTCTATTATATGACCCAAGTAAGTTGCTTAGTTTCCTCATATAAAAAGTAGGTACGCTAAGAGTACACTGTCATCAGGTTGTTATGAAGAGTAAATGAAAACATTGGTAAGTATTCCCTAAATTATGGCTTAAAAATGCCTTTGATTATAAAACATGTGTCTCATCACATTACTTATGAAGGCATCTTAAGAAGTTCAGTGTCAACTGTTTTTAACATTTTTAACATTTTATTGAGTGTTCTAACAAATATGTTAAAATAAAATAGATGGGAAGTAGAAATATCAGAAGATAATATTCAGTATAGTCACTTATTAAAGGCAATACAAGTATTTACCTAGAATATTCTAAAGAATTGACCAATAAACTATTAAAAATAACACAACAGAATTAAGCATCTGAATACAAGGTAAATATTTGCATAAAACATTTACACAACTGGTAAATATTTTAAAAATGTAACTTTTACTTTACTTCCAAGATTTATTTTATTTATTTGACAGAGAGAGATGCAGCAAGAGAGGGAACACAAGTAGGGAGAGAGGAAGAGGGAGAAGCAGGCTCCCCACTGAGCAGGGAGCCCCATGTGGGGGATCAATCCCAGGACCTTGTGATCATGACCTGAGCTGAAGCCTGATGATGCTTAACCAACTGAGCCTCCCAGGTACCCCAAAAGTAAAATTTTAAAAATCCATTCACAAATGTTCCAAAAAACCATTAAATTCCTAAGAACACATTAATAAGAAATGTACTTGATCTCTGTTTAAAGTGATATAGACATTTTCAAAAGACCTAAATAAAGGGCCCTTATTAGAAAGAGTCAATATTGCAAATGTGTAAATTTCTTCCATATTCATTTATAAATAAAACTCAATACATGTTTTAATAACTAATTCTACAATTGATGAAGAAATGAAGAAGAAAATGCACAATAGTAAAGAAGTTTAAAAAGAAGAATAATGAAGTTCATCTCTTTGAGGAAAACAAAAACTTTATCTTTATGCCTTCATTCTCATACCTCTAGATTCCCTACACTGCAGGAGAGCATCCTTTTAAAATGCAAATCCATTAGGATGACTATTATCAAAAAGACAAATATTTGAGAGGATGTGCAGAAAAGAAAACTCTTATACACTGTTAATGGGAATGTAAAATGGCAGAGCCATTATGGAAAACAGTGTGGCAGTACCTCAAAATTAAAAATTGAACTACCGTATGATACAGCAACCCCACTCCTGGGTATATGTATCCGAAGGAACTGAAATCATCTTGATTTCAGTATCTTCTTGATCATATCTTGAAGATATGATCTTCAATATTTTGAAGAGTTATCTACACACCCATGTTCCTTACAACATTATTCACAATAGCCAAGATATGGAAACAACCTAAATGTCCTTTGACAGACAGATGGATAAAGAAAACATGGTATACATATAAGCTATGGAATGTTATTATAAATGTGAAAGTATGTACACTTAAAAAGGAATGAAATCCTGTTATTTGTGACATGAGTCTGGAGGGCATTATGCTAAGTGAAATAAACTATTTGCTCATTCACCAAATGGGTATTTATATACATCATTGAGAAAAGTGTGAATTTATGTAATTGTTTTGGGAAGAAAATTTGGCTATACTTATCAGAATTAAAAGGGTAAAATTAAAGGACTCCTCAAAGGAAAAATGATTATAATATATCCATACCATTGTATACTGTGAACTTCATAAGGAAAGAACAGTAAGATCTTTAAAATTATATTATTAAGAAGAATAAAGTCACAAAATTATATGTGAAGATACCATACATATGCATATATACATATGTACATAAAATTAAAATCATTCAAAATGACTAGTGTTATGCACACTAAGTCTTTAACAGTGGTTCTCTCTGAGTAAGATAGAGAGGGGAAACTGGGGATTAATCAGGAGACTGCCATATTTTATTCTACATTTATAACAATTCTCTGGAATTGTAAACTGTTGAGCAAGCGGCATCTGTTGCTTACCACCAGGAGCACAAGGAGTGCACATTTCTGCCCGCTGAGTCTTGGTATTGGAGTCATCAAAGAAAGCATACTATAGTTAACCACTGAATGGAACAATGCTTTTCTCACATGGAGAAGAGACAGAAAAAGATCAGCTTTAGTAGGGGGTGTCAGACCATGGCCAGCAGTCACTCCTGGAAGCCAACAGAGGGCCATTGGCTTGCATGCTACCCTCTTGTACCTCAGAATGATCCACAGAAGACAGACAGAATAATGGGGTTGCCCAGGTGTTTAATGACACACACATACATAAACAGAACAAAGGAGTGCATATTGAGTCTGAAACAGGGAAAGATAGCTCAGGACAAGTTGATAAGCCCAGCACAGGCTGTGGGGGCTCTTTGTCTTTTGGTAAGAGAGTGTTTCAGGCCCCATGCACTTTCCTATTCAGCTGAGTGGGGCCAAAAGACTGCACACACAAGACTGCCTTTCCCAACATAGAATACTGGGATTTTTGTATTACTTATTATAAATAAGTAAAGAATAAAAAGGACACCATGTTTAAAGCATTATAGAACCATAAAACACTGATGGGAACTAACAAACGTTCATCTCTTTTTAGACCCTGTAAGCTAGGAGTCATAGGGCAACCTTCATAAGACTGAACACTCATACTCCTATAGCAACCTAATGAGTTAGGGATCTTCACTAACTGTTTGTAATTGGAGAAGCTAAAGTTTCGAGAGATTCAGTAACTTCTATTTTCTGGTTCAAAAATTTTCACATAATGGCAAAAACATCTGCAAGTGTCAGAGAAAGTGATCCCACATGCCACATGAAATCAAGAAGGCCAATCAGGCCCTGCTCTTACTGGCCTAGAGTAATTGCTGGCCAAGGTGCTGATAAACATTTTCCAGTAACTCCAAGCAAACAGTTCAGACCAACATTTTATTGTAAGTCAGAGTATAACCCGGAAGTGCATGTTTTCATCACACTATCTTAGAGCATTCTCCCAGCTCTCCAGGACTTCAGCTAGACAGGTCCGGGAGCCACAGCATTCAACTGCCTGCAAAAGGTGAGCAATCTGTTTCTTCTTGTTCCCTATGATCCAACGTAATACTGACTTAGACATTATTACCATTTGCAGAGGATTAAGACAGTTACTATCAAAGTGCTACTTAGAAATAAGGGAACATCTCAAAATAAAATTTTACTCTTCAAAAGATTAGAGATTTCATTCCTTCCATCTCCAAAAGCAAACAAGCAGAACCAGGAATCGTTTAACAGATTAACTTCTCCTCAATTATTACTAAAAAACAAACAAACAACAAACAAACAAAAACAATAAAAAGGGGACTCTTTATTTAGAGAGATTTTTTAATAAGTCATAAAAAATTTAGTGTGATTTTTTTCAGGACAAGAGATATTTGACAATTACCTTTCCTAGAAAAGGAAAGCTTGGAGAGAGTAAAGGATTTAAAAAATTTTAATTTAGGGGTGCCTGGGTGGCTCAGTGGGTTAAAGCCTCTGCCTTCAGCTCAGGTCATGATCCCAGGGTCCTGGGATTGAGCCCCGCGGACTCTCTGCTCAGCAGGGAGCCTGCTTCCTCCTCTCTCTCTGCCTGCCTCTCTGCCTAGTTGTGATCTCTGTCAAATAAATGAATAAAATCTTAAAAAAAAGAGAAACTATTAATAACATTCTTATCAGTAGGGCAAAAAAGAAAATTTATCGGACCATCTCATTACACATGATGAATTTTAATAAAATTTTTCACTAACAAAAATCTGTATAAAATAAGAAATAAAGAACCTACTTTAACATGATAAAAATATTTATATCATTTATATCAGACATAATAAACAATGACATAGCTAATAGTGAAGTATCAGAAGAATTCCAGTTGATTCCAGGAGCAAAACACATGTATCAGCTGTCACCATGTGATTTAGCATTTCTCTGGAAGTCTAGCCATTGCAGTGTGATGAAATTATCTTTATTCCAAAAAAGAAGCTAAGGTACATTTATGTATAGATTAGATGATTAACAAGTTTTAAGAATATAAATGATTGCAAAATAAATACATAAAAGTAATTCTAGTTGTGTGTACTAGAAATAATTGGTTAGAAAAATATAATGGGAAAATATAAAAAAATAAAAACAAAATACATGTAAGTATTAATGAATTTTCCCATTGAAACACACTTCACTGAAATTTTTTTCAAACAGCAATATAATGAACACACTGAACTCATCTAATACTATATAATCTAATTTTTCTTTCTTTAAATTTTTTTCATAATCTTATTTTCATCATTTTATAATCTTTCAAAGTTAGTTTTACCGTAGGTATACCTCTTTTGACAAGCATGTGGCTGAATTTATTTTGTTTTCCAATTCCTTGGATCCCTATGAAACAGAGGAGTTTAATAATTACATCCTACTGTATATTAGGTACATTATTTATATCATCTTATTGTATATCCTCCTTTAACTGTTCATTATGTTTTTCTTATTTTCTGCTCTTTATTGGACTGGCCAACTGTTTGGAGTTTGTTGTTGTTGTTGCTGGGTTATTGTTGTTGTTGTTGTTTTAGTATAGTTGACACGCACTGTTACATTTGTCTCAAGTGCACACTTGTGATTCCACAAGTCTATACAGTATGTTGTGCTCACTAGTGTAGCCACCATCTGTTATCATACAATGTTATTACAATACTGTTGACTAGATTTCCTATACTGTGCCTTTTATCCCCTGACTTACTCATTCCATAACTTAAAGCCTGTACCTTCCGCTCCCCTTCCACCATTTTGTCCATCCACACACTCTCCTCCCCTCTGGCAACCATCAGTTTGTTCTCTGTATTTATAGGTTTGATTCTGCTTTTTGTTTGTTTGATTCTTTGTTTATTTTTTTTTTTTTTAGATACCACATGTAAATAAAATCATGTGGTCTATTTTGTTCCTTAGTCTGACTTATTTCACCCAGTATAATACCCTCATGTTTTGTGTTTCCTCTACTTGTTGGAAGGGAGTACATAGTCTTTCTTTTGTTTTAGTAGTTACACTTCACATTTAACATAAATATTCAGAATTCATTCATAAGAACATTAGAATTCCTTCAGAACAAATTTCCCTAAGTCTCAGCTTTCCTATTATTGTTCAGTATTTCAGATCTACTTGTTTCTTCACTTTCCAACTGAGTCATTTCTCTTATTTACACTCAGTGCTTATTTAGATTGATCCACATTTGCTCTTTCTTTCATCTTACTCTTCTTTTGGCTTCAATAGCCTTCCTGATGAAACATTTCCTTAGTAGTTATTATCAGTCTACCACAAGGAAATTCTCTTATTTCACCTTCATTCTTTTTTATTTTTCTTAAGATTTTTGTTTATTTATTCGACAGACAGAGATCACAAGCAGGCAGAGAACCAGGCAGAGAGAGAGAGAGAGAGGAAGGGAAGCAGGCTCCCCACTGAGCAGAGAGCCTGACACCGGCCTCGATCACAGGACCCCTGGATCATGACCGGAGCTGAAGGCAGAGGTTTTAACCCACTGAGCCACCCAGGCGCCCCCACCTTCATTCTTAAATAAAGTTTAGCTTGGTTTGAAACTCTAGGTAATCAGTTCTTTTCCTCTGTACTATGAGGGTCTGTTTCCCAGTGTTTGGGATTTGATGTAGTTTGTGAAATATTCATTGTAGGTTCATTTGGTAACTCCTTATAAAAAAATAATTGAGGGGCGCCTGGATAGCTCAGTAGGTTAAAGCCTCTGCCTTCGGCTCAGGTCATGATCCCAGGGTCTTGGGATCGAGCCCCGCATCAGGCTCTCTGCTCTGCGGGGAGCCTGCTTCCTCCTCTGTCTGCCTGCCTCTCTGCTTACTTGTGATTTCTCTCTGTCAAATAAATAAATAAAATCTTAAAAAAAAATAAAAAATAATAATTGAACTCTTCTTTCAGGAAAACTAATTTTTTTAAGTGTTTAGTGTTGTGCAATTTCACTATAATTCAACCAAATCTGGATGTTTATAGTTACCCAACTTCCTAAGACATAGGAAGTTTAGTAAATCTGAAAATTCAGACATTCCTCAATAGGGAAAATTTCTCAGTACTGTATTACCCCTCTCCTTATACTCTATACTCTTTCATCTGGAACATCTAGACTTTATTATGTCTATATATCCTAAAACCTCTTTTCTATGTACTTATCAGTCCATATTATCCCAGATTATTTCCTACCCTCTGTCTTCCAATTAATAAAGTCACTCTTCAACTATATCCAATCTACTTATCACCTGATCCAAAGATGGTTTTTTTTAATTTTAATTACTGTGTGTTTTGTTTTTTAGACTATTTAGTTACTTTCCAGTGTTGTCTTTTCCTTTATCATAGTTAACAGGTCTTACAGTATTTATTACTTTCTTTTGTCTGAAAATTTCAAAATCCACTTAAATTATTTAAATTAGGTTATTATCTTTAGTTCTATTTGGTGTGTTTTTTGATTCCCTCCAAATTTTATCTCATGTGTGGTTCGTATTTTTTAAAATAAGTTCATCCTGACAAGAAGCTAAATTCAGTGGAAATTCTATTTTTCCTAGATTGTAAGAATATCTCCTTAGAAATTTGTGCCTCTGATAGGTCTTTTCCCTTGACTAGCTAGAGGCATGGATTGTGGAGTACAAATTCAGTCTTTTATAAAAGGTGAAAAGGCTTGGGAATACAATTCTTTTCAGGTCATATTTTTCTGTCCATGCCCTCAGGCAGGCTGAAAGTTTTTGTGCTATTTTCCTGGGTCATTAAGAATTTGAATAGTTTTCTATTTTATGAATGGATCAGACCTTATGAATCCTGGTTTTATGCAGTAGCTCATTTCTAATCCCCAACATGATCCCTTGATCTAACAGTGGCTAGCAGAGTCCCAGCCCATGCCTGGGCTTCATGTTCCATTCACTGCTCCAATTTTAAATTCCCTCTGTATTTGGATACTTTTTTCCTTGTTTCTATCTTGAGCTTAGCCAAATATTTGAATTTTCAGTTGTTATATTTTAAATGGCACTTCTATATATTTGAAATTGGAAAAAGGTTTTCTGGGTCAGCTCAGTCCAGACTATTTAGTTACTTTCCAGTGTTGTCTTTTCCTTTATCATAGTTAACAGGTCTTACAGTATTTATTATTTTCTTTTGTCTGAAAATTTCAAAATCAAAAAACTTAATGGAAATCAACTTGGCATTACATGAAATATTCTAATTGTCAATTTAGTTTTGGTCTTCTAAGCAGAATGATTTCCTTGAGGAAAAGAACTATATTCTATTCATCTGTGTTTCTATTTGTTGAACAGATGAACTTATCACCTATGTCCTCATCTTACTCTTGCCATTTTCTGGTATTTCAGAATTTTGCTGACTGCTGATAGAGTTTTTGCAACATTTGGTTGCTGTAACACAAACATATGAATCTGCAGTGACCTTTAGTGTTTGGTGGGGTTTAATGAAGCTTTGTCTGAATGATGGCTTGAAATCCAGATGTAGAAAGCAGGCTTCCCCAGTCTCTGTTATTAGGAGAAAATGAACACAGAAGCATAATTATAATGTATGTCTTTAGTAAAGCTACCACCTGGGATGAAAGGTAGGCTTCTTTTTATTGAAAATGTTAAATAGTTGCTTCAAAAGTTCAATGAATCAATTAACATTTCTTTGTATTTAAGCCTGCATTTTTGGGGAAAGAAATTTGAAATCTTTGTACCTATTCTAAAAACAAAATTGAG
The DNA here is from genome assembly GCF_964662115.1 of Mustela nivalis. Lineage (NCBI taxonomy): Eukaryota > Metazoa > Chordata > Mammalia > Carnivora > Mustelidae > Mustela > Mustela nivalis. Next base: position 16,409,040 of record NC_139027.1, read on the forward strand.
CAATATAATTTTGTTAAATATTTTCAACAAGTATCAAACCAATAGAATGATAATGTTTTAATTTGTCAACTATATGAGATAGTTCTATTTTTATGGTTACTTATAATAACTTCTCTGAAGGTTTAAAAGACATAGACATCACCATCCTTGGCTAGATTTTATGTTCTCATTATTTTTGTGACTATAGTTTCACAATATACATGTATATTATGAAATACATATATGTATACACACACAATGTGTGGCTAGATTCTGATTAGATCTATGTTGTACCTATTTAGATGCTAAATAGTAATGTATCTTTTCCAAGAAGATGGTAAAATGAGTACCTTTTCAAAGAAATGATTCTCTTTACATCTGTTATAACAATTAAATCAGAATTTCTCATCCTTTTCTTAATTCATGTCCCTTACAATAGTTTCTCAATTCTTTGCTTGTCCCCATTAGCCAAGCAAATTTCACAGGGCTTTCCTTTTTAAGCTTGTTTTAGGAAAGCAAGAATATTGAAAATGATGTTTCAAATTATGTCTCTGTATTTTGGAATATTTTCACAGAATCAACAGCTATTAAAATAAATACGGCCTCAAGACCTACCATAAACAAAATTTCACAGTTTCTGTTAGTAGAATTTCATTCAGTGAGAACAGACAAAACTCCAGTTTCCAACAAAATGTTTTGAATTTCTACTCTAGTCAGATAAGAACTGGTTTATCTGAGGGATTGGCAAATAATGACCATCAAGACTAATATAGTCCATGGCTTACTTTTGAATAAAGTTTTATTAAATCACAGGCTTGCATATTTGCTTCCACAATAACTATAGCTCCTTCTTGGCTATATCAGAAGACTTGAGAAGTTCCAAGTGTTGCGACAGATTGTATGGTCCACAAAAACAAAAAATGTTTACTATCTGGCTCTTTATGGAAAAGTTTGCAGGCTCTTGCTTTAAATCACTCAGGGCTGCATCAGGGTCAAATTTCTTAAGCTAATTAAAGCACAGAGGCTTTACACTGGCATGGATTTCTAATTCTAGAGCCAAATATTAGCAAACAACTTGAACAGATAAGGTGATAGTATTTTTGTTCAAAATATTTGCTGTATCTTTCTGGGAGGAGAATTATATTTTCTGGCTCCTTTAACATCAGGTCTAGCCATATAACTTCTTTGCCCAATGAACTGTGAATTGAATAATGTGTTTCACCTCCAGAAAGAAGCTTTAAAATCCAATGCATGACTTGCCATGCACTTTTTTCCATCTGGAAGGAGACTGGTGATGTCTTAGAGGTTGTTCTGACAGCCTGAACCCTTAGAAAAGGTAACATGGAAATAGAGCTGCTACTAATCCTCAGTATTTATCAGCATTGGTGAGAAATAAAACTTTACTATGTGAAAGCTACTGAGACTTTGGGGTTGTTTGTCACTGCACAATAACTAAATTTAACTTGACTTATAAAAAGTTCTTTTTAGGAAGAAACATGTTTTTATTGGCTCATTGAAAGATCAAAAAGCTAGAGTGAAGATCAAATAAGCAAAGTCAGCAACAAATAAATGATTGGATTATTTTTTTAGTCTGAGCCCAAATGAAAAACAATTTTAAACTGTCTCCAATCAACTAATATAACATTTAGTGAATGCTATCAGTATCAGTTACATAGAGAACACAACTGAATAAGACAGCCACACACACACACACGCACACACCCACCAATGGAGGCTGAAATAAAAACAAAAATCACTAAGCTTCAATAGTACAAAGTTAAAGATAAACCTAGTTTTTTCACTTTTTGACTATATGCAGGCAATAGAGAAATTTTAATTCCATTATTTGACCAACTAGTTAGAGGGATCTGTTTTATCCCTCACTAATTCATGTACTTGCATCTAAAAGAAAATTAAGCTAACTTCAGGGCTATCATAAATTTAAAAAAAAAAAAAGAATATGCTTGGATCAGTTGTCATAACCAATGCCAAAACTTTAAAAATGAAAACACAAATAACCAATACGCCTATGAAAAGTTCATACATAGTAAATACGCTAATTAATGAGAAGACACTGCTTTCCTCTGAAGGATGGGCTAGTATCTTAATATCTAATAATGGCAAATATTTAAGCAAGCATGTGTCTTGTCCCACATACATTGCTGGTGAGATTTCAAAAGGGTAAAAGCTTTCTGGGAGGCCATATTATGATATGTATCAAGGATTATTACAATAATCATAACATTTGATCCAACAATTCTGCAACTAGGAATTTATCCTAAGGAAGTGATTAAGCACGTGTGAAAATATTAATTTACAAGAATAGTCATCTGATCACAGTTGATAAAAAATTGAAAATAGCATACATTTCTTAAAACATGAAAGTGGTTAAATAATCATGCCAAATCATTTTATGGAAATCCATTTAGCAATTAAAGATTTGGTAATAGAAAAATAATAACATGAAAATAAGGTCATGGTTGATTATCAAGCAGAACAAACCAATGAACAACAGGATAAAAATCATTATAAATGGTATGAGTACATATTAGCATAGGAAACATTCTAGAAGATATACACAAAGTGTGACTAATGACTAACCATCAATTGTTAGATTAAGGATGATACTTAGTTCCTTTTATTTGCCTTTATTTTTTAATTAGTCTACAATATGAACAGATTGCTTTTCATAAACAAAATTTAAGTTAATAAATCATTAAGCAACAGTACTTAAGAGTGCAAAAGAAAAAAATATAATATAAAATATATTATGCATAATATATATTATGTATTTATATATCACACATTTATTATATTATATATTGATCTCTCCTTCTCTCTCTATATAAATGTACATGTACATATATCTCCTAATAGATTTCCAGAAAGATTATAAACTATATGTAATGCTTAAATTTGTGATAAGTCATTGAAACTGATGTATGGATAGGAAAATAATATATAATATATCAAATTAGAATATATTGAAATATTTTAGAAGTGAAAAAATAACAAATTATCTTTACATTAATGAGAGTTATATACATACAAAGTGTCATCATTTTTATATCATTCAAATTGTTAATTTTAAATTTTTCAATATTAATTGAAATCATTAAGGAAAATACTGACATAGTGCTCAAATATTTGTTTGTATAATTTGAAATGAATTTTAACACTTTTAGAAGCACTTATATAGTTAAAATTTTAAAAAAGCACATTCAGAAAAAATATGTGCTACATCTAATAAATGGATAAAAATTTTTAGACATAGGACAGAATTAGGAAGCTCAGGAAAAAAAATGCAATAGATAAAATAATATTCAACTCAAAAAAGGAAGCATTCACTTAAATAAAGAATTTTACATTTTTATTAAAGCAGCAATACATATATGATATAAACCAGTGAAGGACAGGTTGTGAAAAGCTAACATGGTAGTAAGTGTAGCATCTGTGCACATTATGATACAACCCTTCTGGAAAACAAATCTAGTACACAGTTATACTTTCACCTAGCAATTACACTTGCAGGATTACCATATTTAATGCAAAATTCTCTCCTGGCTGAAAGTGAGTTTGGAATTTGCCCTACTGTATCTTCCCAAGGTTTTCACCTATACAAGTGTATATTTAATTGGACTTGCTGAGACAAAGATTATGCATATTTGACAGTACTTGCCAAATGTTTTCCATTAAGGAGGCGCAAATGGGAAACTGAAAACCATGTTCAGAGAGTCACTAAAAGGACTCACAGGACTCAACATACAATTATACTCATGGCTGGGATTTAATGCAGTGACACAAGAGCACACAGCTAGATCAGAAGGGTAAAACAGGCAGAAGAGTCTGGAGGAGCCCAGGTGCAGGCTTCCTCAGACACTTTCCATCTCATGAGGGGTCACACTGAACACTCTTCCTCCAGCAACCAAAAGGCAAGAGTATATGTGTGATCTCTCTCCAGCCCATTGGAGAGATGCAGTGCCAGAGGTTTTCAGTGGAGGCTGTTCATGTAGGCACCTTCTATTTGGCATTTATCAAAATTCCAAAAGGAAGGGAAAAGTTTGGCAGAAACTTATATATAAACAGTCTAGGCACAGTGAGTCACTCTTTTCAATCAGGAAAAAGTGGAAACCCTATAGAAATTCAAGTTCCTGGCTGCCTCCTTCCCATGCAGACCTATCTAAGAACATTAGTCTAAGATGGGCTATGTTAACCCTTTCTGCACAGAAACACACCAGCCCATGTGCTATTTCCTGTTTTGCTATGCATTGGCACAAATGTGCTCTTGTCATAGTTTTTTAAAAAGCAGGGAGAGTGCAGGGCAGGATGATAGGTAAAATTAGTATTTCATTTTCATTTCTTTAATTAAACCTGAAGTTATGTATGCTTTTCACTCTTTGCTGGTCACTGGTATTTCTTTGAAGTGCTTTGTTCAAGCATTTGTTAGACTAATTTTTGTGAGAAAAAATTATTAGGCACTCATTTCTGCTCAGTGATTTGAATATCTCTGGTCTAGTAGCCTCATACTGAAGTTCGTCTAGAATGAGAAGTCAGTGACACTAGCCAGGACATATCTGGAAAGATTATGAAATGGGAAACAGGAAGTAGGGAAAATAACACTGCAAGGCAACAAACTGTATTATAAAGTCATGGTAAGTTTTATGATACATCTAAAAATTTCTGTTATGCAGTTTTAGTCTTCAAGATGAACTTTCCATATCATTTTATTATATTAGAAAGAGATGATACTTTGAACAGGTCACATTGAATTTATTTTTTTTTTTAAATTACTCTTTACATCCTTGATGTTCTCCAATATTTGTGGCTCCTTTAATTCTTTTGTATCCTCAGAAGACTCTTAAGAATTTATTTTACATAAAAACCCATTAACTTTTGATAAATGTATCCCTAGAAGGTTGATTTTTATTTTATTTTTACTGTGAACTGATTTTTTCCCCTTTTTTATACTATGTAATTAGATTTTTTCATACAGTATACATTGGTAAGCTATTGATTCTTTTAAATTGATTTTTTGTTTTCACCTGTTTTGTTGTATTACCTTATTATTTCTAACCTTTTTAAGCTCATTTTCTTTCAGTTTCTTTATAAATTACCATATAATATGCAATACACAAATATGACAACTTAACCTCTTAAGAAGACTTTATAGATTTTACATTGTGATTTTATCTAATTATGGTTTTTAATATTATCAGAAGAACTATAAGTAATATTGGCAATTCTGAGCCCCTTGTCTTCTTCTTGGTTTAATGGGATTATTTATACTATTTCTTTTATTTGTTGGGGGAAATACTGTTTTTATGGGGTGGTGAAAGAAAGAAAGGGGAGGAGGAATATAAGAGAAAGAGTTAAGGAAGTATCCACTGACTTCTATTTTGCTAACACTTTACAAGAAATGACTGTTGACTTTTATTGAAGAATTTTATCATAGAATGAAACTCTCTTGAGGACAAATGTCATCTACTTACAGAAGCACCCATTGTCACTTTATATGAAGTGACATACCCAAATAATTTTTGTCTCATCTTTATAGTTACTCTATAGCATAGGTCAAAAATCTCTAGTAACTGGTAAACATATTTATTTGGCTGCTGTCTATTTCTCCCTAAGGAGTGTTGGCTCTCCAAAGACCTTGTTTATTATGCATCTACTTCATATCTACAGTTTTTAAGAGTGTTAGGACAGTAATTCACACATAGTAAATACTTCAAAAATTTACTAATCAAGAAGCAATGTATTTTTTAAATTTATGTATAAGTTTAATTACTAATATCATTTTATTTGGAATTTATGTTGGTATTCCTAAATGAATTTCCTTTTACTTTTTAGTACATGCTTATTTTTCATTTTCTTAAAATGACATTAAAAAATTAAAATATATTATATATATATATATATATATATATATATATATAATATATATTTATTGCCTCTTCAATAAATGGTGCTGGGAAAATTGGACAGCCACATGCAGAAAAATGAAATTGGACCATTTCCTTACACCACACACAAAAATAGACTCAAAATGGATGAAGGACCTCAATGTGTGAAAGGAATCCATCAAAATCCTTGAGGAGAACACAGGCAGCAACCTCTTTGACCTCAGCCGCAGCAACATCTTCCTAGGAACATCGCCAAAGGCAAGGGAAGCAAGGGCAAAAATGAACTATTGGGATTTCATCAAGATCAAAAGCTTTTGCACAGCAAAGGAAACAGTTAACAGAACCAAAAGACAACTGACAGAACAGGAGAAGATATTTGCAAACGACATATCAGATAAAGGACTAATGTCCAAAATCTATAAAGAACTTAGCAAACTCAACACCCAAAGAACAAATAATCCAATCAAGAAATGGGCAGAGGACATGAACAGACATTTCTGCAAAGAAGACATCCAGATGGCCAACAGACACATGAAAAAGTGCTCCATATCACTCGGCATTAGGGAAATACAAATCAAAACCACAATGAGATATCACCTCACACCAGTCAGAATGGCTAAAATCAACAGATGAATGGATCAAGAAGATGTGGTATATATACACAATGGAATACTATGCAGCCATCAAAAGAAATGAAATCTTGCCATTTGTGACAATGTGGATGGAACTAGAGCGTATCATGCTTAGCGAAATAAGTCAAGCAGAGAAAGACAACTATCATATGCTCTCCCTGATATGAGGAAGTAGTGATGCAACATGGAGGCTTAAGTGGGTAGGAGAAGAATAAATGAAACAAGATGGGATTGGGAGGGAGACAAACCATAAGTGACTCTTAATCTCACAAAACAAACTGAGGGTTGCTGGGGGGAGGGGGTTTGGGAGAAGGGGGGTGGGATTATGGACATTGGGGACGGTATGTGCTTTGGTGAGTGCTGTGAAGTGTGTAAACCTGGTGATTCACAGACCTGTACCCCTGGGGATAAAAATATATGTTTATAAAAAATAAAAAATTAAAAAAAAAAAAGAATGGCTAAAATCAACAAGTCAGGAAATGACAGATGCTGGCGAGGATGCGGAGAAAGGGGAACCCTCCTACACTGTTGGTGGGAATGCAAGCTGGTGCAGCCACCTGGAAAACAGCATGGAGGTTCCTCAAAATGTTGAAAATAGAACTGCCCTATGACCCAGCAACTGCACTACTGGGTATTTACCCTAAAGACACAAACGTAGTGACCCAAAGAGACACGTGCACCCGAATGTTTATAGCAGCAATATTCACCATAGCCAAACTATGGAAAGAACCTAGATGTCCATCAACAGATGAATGGATCAAGAAGATGTGGTATATATACACAATGGAATACTATGCAGCCATCAAAAGAAATGAAATCTTGCCATTTGCGACAACATGGATGGAACTAGAGCGTATCATGCTTAGCGAAATAAGTCAAGCAGAGAAAGACAACTATCATATGATCTCCCTGATATGAGGACGTGGTGATGCAACATGGGGGCTTAAGTGGGTAGAAGAAGAATCAATGAAACAAGATGGAATTGGGAGGGAGACAAACCATAAGTGACTCTTAATCTCACAAAACAAACTGAGGGTTGCTGGGGGGAGGGGGTTGGGAGAAGGGGGTGGGGTTATGGATATTGGGGAGGGTATGTGCTTTGGTGAGTGCTGTGAAGTGTGTAAACCTGGTGATTCACAGACCTATACCCCTGGGGATAAAAATATATGTTTATAAAAAATAAAAAATATATTTATTTATTTGAGAGAGTGGGGGGCAGAGTGAAAGGGAGAAAGAGAATCTCCAAGCAGACTCCCCATTCAGTGCAAGGCCCAATGTGGGCCAATCCCATGGCCCAAGATCACAACCCAAGCCAGAATCAAGAATTGGAGCTCAACTAACTGAGCCACCCAGTCACCCTATTAAAATGACATTTAAAAAATGACATTAAGTACACACAGATTTTTTTTCAATGTCATAAATTATTTAAAGAGTATAAAGTTATCATTTAAATATTTAACATAATTTATCTGGAAAAATATCTGAGCCCTTCAATTCAGACTAGAAATGGCTCTTTGATAACCTTCTCAAAATTCATATGGATTCAGTCTGCTTAGCTTTTTTTTATTTGTTCTTTATCTTCTATGTGTTTTCTTGGTCACCCTTATTAACATGTTTTTTCCTAGAAATCTATTTAGTTTAGATTTTCCAAATGATTCATGTTAGATGCATGTTTAATTTTCTATATTTGTTAGTATTTGTCTTTTTTTTCTCACTGTTTCTGAATATCATTTATAATTTCCTGAATTTTGTTCTTGATTTATCTATCTAAATGTGAACTCTTTAAAAATATATTTTATAAAGTTACTTGTGATAGTTTTTTCCTATTTTGGCTTTATTTTCATTCTTAATATCTATTTTTATATTTTTGTTGTAAATTGCAATGATATTTACCAACTTGTATAAACCTCATATTTAAAAATTTGTCATTTATTCATATTTTATTTTCATTTAATGTGTTTCTGTTATACATTACTGAGCATTTGAAGTTTCTTTTTTGTTTTCTATTTTTGATATTGTAATAATTTATTTTTTTATTACATTTACATCCTCTATATGATGATTGTCACCAATTTCGGAATTTACACTAAGGAAATACTTTTAGATTCTAAACTAATAATGGTTTTAGGACATGCCATCAATTTAATATAGCTTGTTAACAATATTTAAAGACCATGTTAAATACACATAGATTATAAAACATACCCTGATTTTGAAGTAGTTAAGATATTAAAAATGTTTATTTTTGGATTTAGAGATTATAGTCATTCATATGATGAAAACATAGAGACGTTCACAAATATATTTAAGGCGGAATTACTTAAAATAGCAAACTACTATTTAAATAAATGCCTACAACTAGATAAACATCTAAGTGAAGTATACCAAGTTTAAATCTTATGCAGCAATATAAAATAATTATGAACATATAATTACAAGGAGAATATTTATGAAAGAACATTAAATGAACAGGAAAAATAAACTATTTCAATACTACAGATGAAATTCTCTAGAAGCATGCTCACATATGTATAAACACAGAATGATACATAGGAGGAAAAAATTAAAGAGCACTTTAAATAGTCCCAATAATATTCCCAATAATGAGGTTAGAGGAGATTTTTTATTCTCATATCCCTCTTCCCAGCCAAATTTTGTTCTAAATTTATCTGAGCAATAAAGGAAAATGTAGCAAATTCAGAGATCTACAGAAAGCAGTAAAGGCCAGGCTCACATGATCTACCCCTTGATTCCCTCACAGGGCTGAGAGGAGGAAAGAAGAGCAGAGCTGCAAAGGGCTTATCTCCCATCTTTCTTCCTGAGACATGCAGACAAGCAGATCAAGAAGATGTGGTATATATACACACGGGCAGATCTGAACCAAGTGCTGTGTACACCTGAGTGAGGGCCAAACGCAAGAGTCCAGGTCGACACCTCTATTCACTCAAAATGGTCTAATTTCCTAGTAAAATGATATGAATCTACTCCCTCAGTTATTTTATCTGTTCATAAGAATTTCCCTAAGCTGAAGATTGAAGACAAATATCAAGAAGGATTTGAAATGGCCGTAATTATGTTATTCAAGAAGCAGCTGTCCCCATAGTCTGCTTTCCCCACAAACCCTGATGTCTCTTGTTGCCTCGTCTTTCATTCCCAATAGATTTCACATTGTTGAAAAACAAGGTCCCTGACTTTGATTTTTTTTAAAAAATCTGCTATTGTGCTTCATAAAAGTTTGGCAAATAGTAGAAACCCCAGTATATATGCATATACATATACATATACCTGAAAATCTAATTCTTTATTCATATATATGCATTGAATCAAAAACACATCATCCTTTAGCTGGCATTGCTATTTTTAAATCAGTCTCTCTAAATTTCCCCCAAATAGCCTATTTTAAGGTGGAGTTTGAACAAAATATTTCATGGAAAATTATATAATTATGTTTCCTTTTTTTTTTTTTTTTTTAGATTTTTATTCTCCAGGGATACTGAGAGTAGAATGCCTCAACACTGTCCGATTCCCATCCAACACCTCCACTTCACTCAGACTCCCTTACTGGATTATTTTCTGGGCTGTATTATTGTTTCCTACACTCCACATTGACAAATGTGTCACTTTCCCACTCACATTATCACTATCAAAATCTCTTCTCTACACTTGATCCATTTTGTTTTTCCTTAAAAAATAATTGCATACAAAATTCAACTTGTACTCTATAGATGAGCCCCTTCACACACACACACACACACTTACTTGGTTTCTCATATCAATATTTTGAGAATTAAAATATAGGGGTACTGGGTGGCTCAGTTGATTAAGCATCTGACTCTTGATTTCCACTCAGGTCAAGATCTCTGGATCATGAGATCAAGCCCCCTTTAGGGTGCTGAGCTAAGTATGGAGTCTGCTTAACAATCTCTCTCTCCCTCTCTCATTGCTCCTCCCCACCTTGCTCACATTCTCTCTCTCTCCCTGAAAAAAACATTTTTTTTTAAATTAGTATATTATAAAAACATAATGTAGAGGGATCTGGTTATCTCTGTGTTTCTTTTAATACTTTTTTAGTACTTTCTTTAGTACTTTAGTACTTTAGTACATGTACTTTAGAACATAATACAAACTATGTATGTAGTTTGTATTACATATATACAAATTATTATATGCAAACATAAACTAGGCACATATCAAAGATTGTTTAGCTAACTGATGATGAAATCACCAAGATACTGAAGTTGGTTCAAAAGCATGGTGGTATGGAGGTATTTACAATGGCTAAAAGAAAAAAAAAAAAAATACCTGAGAAAGATTGCTAGTCCAGGTACAAAATAAGTTAAAGTTCATCAAGTTCAAGTAATTCTGTACTCTTTGGTCAAAAACCATGTGCAATTCATTCCCATTGCTATAGGATTGGAATCATTTACATTGCCAACCATTTTCTGCAGGGGAACAGGTATCCTTGCAATGTTGCAAACTATTCTAAATGATAGTAAATAGCAAGTCAAACAGGGAATATACAAGACAAGTGAATTGGGAAATCCCTTGGCAGGACTGTTAGATAATGTCTAGCAGGACAGTGAAAAGACTTTCTGTAATCCTTTCCATGTTTTGAATCATTTCTCTCAACAATCTGAATTTCTGAATGATTACTAATGCTTCACATACATATGGACCTAACTATAAACATGTCCATGTTTGGTGCAAAACCGGTGTTTTCATCCCTGACTAGATTTGAAGAATCTGGAAGTTCAGAGTTTCTTGGCCTCTATCCAGTCAGTCAATGCAGGCTGACACAGGCTATCCCATATAAGTGTATCCTTCCTCCAGGAAACACTTATGGATTGCCTACTATGCTCCAGGTGCTGTGTGTTATACAGAAGAAAATTCAATTCTTCCCTCTTTGGGCCTAAGAGCCTAATTGAGAAGACAGATGTACAACCAATTACAGTAGAATCTGACAAGTGTTTGCAGGATGCCGGGGGCCCCCAGGGGAGCAGCTCCTCATGTCAGGGCTTCTGAGTCAAACCAGCCTGAATTTTACCACTGAAATCATGTTGTTTATTGACTGCACAAAGTATCCATAATAAACTTTTATACCTCAATTCTAAGCTTGAAATCTTTAAAAAATGCATGACACAATTCTCTGACTCCTGAACCTGAGGATATAAAAATAACTCAAATTGATTAGATGACTCTGGGTCATTATGCTAAATACACAAACCATCCTGGACTGTCACTCAGCAATGACCCAGAAACTAGTGAGTCATAAAGGACATATTTTCTCCCATAATAAATAACCCAGCCTGCTATGTTTTTAAATTACTATATCTGCTTTATATGATTTTATGTCTCCTGTACCACTGTCTGATGTCCTTTGATATGTACAATGAAAATACTTGTCATAGTTATTCTGTTTTACATATAAATCATGTAAATACGTGATCACTGTTATTTTTCACATCATGATAATTTATATTGTTGCTATCATGTGCAGAATAAATTGTTCTTTACTTTAGTATTTCCAACTGAAAAATGGGTGGAATGACAGACAATAATGATGGGGTGGTAAGAAGTCACAGCAATCTCCTGTAAGATAAGGTTATGAAATAAGAGAAGTGATATTCTAGATTTATAAAGGATAATTGAATAATCTTATTCTGTATTACTTTGAAAAAGCTTTCAACACCTCATTGTGTTCAATTATACCACTGATTGCTCAGATGGAGAAAATTTCGGAAAGTTGCAAGACACTTGCTGGTAAATTGCTGATGAAGTACTTTCTCATTGTCCTTGTGTCTTAAGTGGGCAGGATCATGAGTCCCTTGCAGACATCTGTGAATTTCAGTTATTTGTTTGTTTGTTTATTTATGTTTCTCATATTAATGGCTTGTGGTCTTTGTCAAAGATTCAAGGGCCAGTTTGAATTAAGTTTTCTGGAAAAGAATACATGAAATAGAACTCTATTTCCTGAAGCATACTTCTCCTATGACTTTTATTATATAACTGGAGATGAACATATTTAAGGGACAAAAAATACCACAAAGATGGTGTTAAAAATCACACAGTTCAATCCATAATGTAAACACAAGCTTTAGGTCCACAATCAGAATTTCTTCCTGTAAGGTAGGACATATATTAAAAATGTTTGTGTTTGCTTTCTTTCCCAGAAAAATAAAGACTCCAGAGCAAGAGAAAAATCTAGGCTTCCAATTCATTCAACCCACAATTATTTCTTATCAGATATGTAGATATAAAGAAAGAGTTCCTGTCTTCACTGAATTTCTAAACCGGCAAGAAAAATCAACAACTGGGCTAAGCTGGTTAGTGTCATTGGTGCTTTGTGGGTGATGTGCCAGGATGTATGGGCAGGTTGACCATGAAGACTTTGCATACTTGTAGACAGGAAATGGTATGTAAGTTGAGACATGAACATGTGTTAGAGGGTGGGGAAGCAAGTCACAGGGAAAGGGTTCTCTCTAGACAAACTGAATCTTAGGTGCAAAAGCACAGAAGAGATATAAATTAAGTGGCAGTTTTAGGGACCCTAAGAGAAAACTCATGTGGACAAAGCCAAGAATGCAAGGGGCAGCAGAGGGCACATGATAAAGCTGGAAAGCTAGAGGATGCCAGGGTCTTAATCAAGATTTTATTCTGAGGACAATGGGAAGTCACTTAAAAATCTTAAAAATGATGATATTTTTAACTTATTTTATTTAAATTCAACTAGTTAGCATATAGTGTATTATTACTTTCAGAGGTAGAGTTCAGTTATTCATCTTTTGCATATAACATCCAGTGCTCATCACATGACATGCTCTCCTTAATGTTCATCACCCAGTAACTCCATACTCTCCCCTCCCCTCCAGCAACCCTCAATTCATTTCCTATAGTTAAGAGTCTGTTATGGTTTGTCTCCCTCTCTGATTTTGTCTTATTTTGAAAAAAAAAAATGGAGATTTAAGGAGAAAAATGGTTATTTCCATAATCACATTTGCATTTTTAAAAGATTGCTTTCCTTGCATATGGAGACCATCCAGAGGAGGTAGAAAACTCCCTTAGCAAGTGCCTTGCTTTGTTTCTTTGTTTGCTTGTTTTAATACAGTGAGTAGAATGTGTTTAAGATAGGTTTGGACCTGCCCTGATAGAAATAAGAACCAGAGAAAAAGAAAATCTCAAGGTGGACTCATATTTCCATGCTCACCTGACTTCATGATAGTAAATTCCATCTGTTCAGTGTGTCAAGAAAAGGGTGGACTAAAAGAAAGTAGAGATGTACACCTAATAAGAATCTTCCCACATACTCCTCAGTTTCTCTCTGTTGCCCATTGTGATAGGCCATGGCCTGAATATGAGCCACAGTGACTAGCTATGGTTGACAAAAAGTACACAAAGGGATCCCAAGATGTGTTCCACTTCCTGTCATAGTCAAAAGAACATGTCCAGGAAATTCTGGAACCAGATATGTGTATATGAGAGTGGCATTCTCCTAGGGACCAGGCTAGCCCAAGACAAGTCATAAGAAAGGTTCTATGGCATAAACCGGAGCTCAACTTCAATTGAGTCAGGCAGCTCAAAGCCAGAGCTGTCCATCAAGAGTAGGGTCAGCAAGAGAATCATCTCTGACAGCCTTCCTGAAGCCATATGTTCTTTCTGAAGCCCTGGGCTGGGAATCCAGGTCTCCTCTCAATACTTCTTGAAGTGACAGGTGCCTGGGGCAAGTCATGAGAATGGCAGCTGACATCTATATGTTATGCCTTAGCCACCTGTCACATATATAAAAAAAATTTGAACTGAATAGTTTCTATGGGCAGGGTAGGCATTTTGACTATTGATGAGCACACAGTTGACACCAAATAAATATTTAATTAAATCTAGTATTTAAAAGATCTCATTCTTGCCTACTAGATATTTAGAAAATCTGGAATAATAAATTTAAATAGTTGTATCATACCACTATTACATCAACAACTCCCCAGAAAACAGTGGGACACGAAATAAACATAGTAGTGAGTTAACAGATATTTTTCATTTTTCTCTTGCTAGAATCTGTGGTGATCAACCATCCTTTTTGACTTCTTCTTCCTGTCTTCCCTGAGCACACATCCCTTCTTAGAATTTTCATCCCTCTAGATTACAAACCCTTGCCAAGAATTAGGTCACTAAATGCTTTACCCCACAGAAAACTCCAAAAACATAGAAGAGCGGATTAGTTCACCTTCAGGAAATAATTTTAACTTCACTCTAAAATAAAAACTCAGGATCTTATATTGACTAAAAAGAAGAGCCCCCTTTCTTCTCAGCTGCATCTTTCCTTTCGCAGGTTTCAGACCAGAATCTCCTGCCATAGACTCTACTCTTTTGGTTCTGGAAGGTATTACATGAAATGTAATGACAGGAGTCAGCATGGCTCTTACTGACGCATTCCCTCATGACGCTCCAGTGATTTATTTCAATCATTATTTCCTCTGTATCTCTATCAGCTAGAAGACTGAAGAGTACACAGTAGGCACTCAATCAATATTGGCTGAATAAATAATTGAGTGACACATTATAAAATCAATATATACTAATTGTAGAAAGTTTGAAAAATAGATATGTGTACGTGGGTGCAATGTTACTACCCTGAGTTAACCACTGTTAACATTTCAGTGAAAATTTTTGGATGATTTCCTATTAAAGTTATTGAGGTTTCTGAAGAGATCATAGTGATCTAAGTATGGAAAAGTTAATCACCGCAGTCAAGAGGGCCAGGGAAAGGCAATGAACTGTGATTTGAAAGAGAAGCTCAGAGGACACATTAGGATGAATCCTTTCAAATAAGCTTGGGCAGGCAATAGAATCATTTACTCCAGAAAATCTCACTGAGGTGCCTTCAGGAACATAGTTCAAAGGGAGAGCAGACTGTCTATAATTCTATGGAAAAAAAAGCTATAAGTCTGGAAGTTTCTGTTTATGCCAGATAATACATAGCACTTGACCCCTCTAACCCTATAATCTATGAATCTCTATTATTTCCCTTGATATAGCCCAGCCTGAAATTTAATTCTGTTTTGACTGGCAGTGAGAGTTGTTCACACTCCAGTATTTACAGAAAACATCAATTTCCATAAGCCTAGATACTTATGAATTACATTTGAATTATTCGTGTGATATATGGCAAATGTATTGCTGACCTAGTTAGAATACTTCCAAAAGTGCTTTGTTAGTGCATTTGAGAAGTTTAATATGCAGGGTGGCCTGTTTAGAACAGGTTCCACTTAATTCATCATGGCCAGCTTCAGTGACAGGTACTTTCAGTTTGGGGCCAAGAACAAGCTTTTTCAATCCCAAATACTCACATCCACTCCTCTAAGGACACATAGCAGTAGCTATGGGCCCCTGGGTTATAGAGATTCCTTCTCCTTCTCTCACCTCTCTTTGCTCACCATATAGCCATTTCACATTCCTGATCATCAAAGATCAATTCTAAACCTTCTTGCAAAATCTGTGATCCTTTCTCTGTTTGTCAAGATCCTCTCCATTCTCCAATTAAGGAATTTCCAAATTTACAGCTTCTAAGACTATCAGTGCTTTAATTAACCAGAAAACAAATTTCAAAATAGTAACAGAAATACATGAAAAAAATACAGGTACTAGGATAGGAAAGTGCTTGGTCAGAGTCAAAGCTCAAAAATGTTAAAGAAAATGCAGAAGAAAAAGAAGAGGCAAAATCTGAATCAGTAATCTGTTCAATGAATACTCATTGAGGCCTACTATGTTTCAGATATTTGGGTCAGGGCTGAAGCAACAGATAGTGAGCAAAACAGATGGAGCCCCTGCTTTGATGAACCTTCCAGGCAACTGGTGGACAGAGATGCTGATCAAGTTTGTCCAAGATAAATAGAAAGTGGCATGGACTACAGGTGAGATGTGTTTAGTGCTATGAGAGCATTTGATGAGGAGATGTGGTATAGCCACTGGGTCTTGTGGCATTTCCCCAAGAAACAATGATGGAGCTCAGAGCTGAAAGGGAATAGCATGCTAAGGCTGGGAGATGGCCAAGCACATCACATGTTTGAGAAATGAAATGAAGGCCAGCATGGATGGTGCTAAGGGTCAGTATGAGCACTGTGGGCAATTGGCTGGGAGAGGTAGGGAGATACCAAACAGTGCAGTGGATTTTAGGACATCTCAGGCTACAAGCAAGGAGAAGTTGTTGACTTGACCTAAAGAGGATCTAAAACCAGATGCAGTCACATGATTCACCCACATTGTTATTTCCTTACACATTTGTTCATTTACAATAAAACTTCTTTTATTTTATGTATGCTTACAAAAGGAAATGCTCAAATAAAATCAGGATGAGCTAAATTGGACATTCAGCTTAACAGCAAGGTCCTGCTGTGGATGGTTCAACACCCCTCTCTTCCCTTCATTTTCCCAACTTGTTTTATTTTTATTTATTTCTTTTTGAAACAGTGGTTTTCAGTTGATCAACTGAGCATATGGTGAGGTGCTGTGTTATCTTGTGTTTGTGACTGCAGTAACATGTCTCTGTACCCTGTACCATGGACTTAGCTAGCATGTGACCCCTCTGAGTCACTTACGTCTTCTGGCAGATAACCATGATAAAATAATCTGTGGTATTTGCACAGGTATCCTGTCACATTCCCTGTTTTTCACAGTTCTGGAGTTACTATGGAGGAAAAACTTTGAAATTTGTTTTCAACTGGAGTTTGGAAACACAGAAAAGGAATAAAGCAGTTGGTAGAACCCAAATTTAAACACAGCAACAAGGGCCTGAGCGTGTGAGCACTAAAGTTTGGGAAAGAGAGGCTGCTGTGATTAAAAAAAAAAAAAATACTGAAGCATCTAGAGATTTGATGGACTCTGCCTGAGATCTGTACTTCAAAACAAGAGATTTGTGAAGGGCATTTCCTCCATTAGACAGAAAGTTGGAAAATAAAGCAGATAAACCAAGAGCCTTAGAAGTTAGGAGTGGGATAATCACGTGGGTGATTTGCTGGAGGGCACAGCCAGCCCTTGCAGATACATGCCTATAGTGAGGAAGAGTTATAAGGGAGAAGACAGAAGCAGGAGCAAACACTGCACCTAGGAATAAATGAAGAGACTGCTCTTCTGTTTTCTTGGAGAGTCCTAGAAAGTTCTTTCCATGTGAAAGAAAGTAAGATTCTGCCATTTAAAACTAGAAGCTATAGATCTGGCATTTCCAGGTGAAACCTGGGAAATCTTTCTTATAGCTTATATGCTAGTGGGATATATGGGACAGCCAAGTTCTACTGCGATCATCTCTCCTGCTCGAAGTATACAAAATGATACTGTTCACATACGTGTGTGCACATGTGTGCATATACATGGTCAAAGTATTATCAAGAGTAGTTCAATTGTTAATAGCTCTTCATCTTGGAAAATTTCCATGTGAAAATTGATGTTAAGTACTGCATATCACAAGATGTCAAGGTCCTATAAGAAAGTAATGAAATTACCTGTGAATTGAAAGCTGAGGTCATATTTATAGGGGCTCTCCTATATTTCCTTATGATATACCCTTTTGCTCATTTGGATGTGAGATACCAGTGATGGAAGAAGACATGCTGAACTGGAAGGTGCTGGGCAATGTAGAGGGAGATATGGTTTTATATTGACTGTATTCATTTGAGCTGCGAGTGTAAAATGGCATCATCCAAGGCCATGTTGCCCAGAGCGATCACGGCATCAGTGAAGCTTCATTGGATTCAAAGCAGAACTTTCTCTTTTCTCATTGAATTATCCAAAGACAAAAGTCTATGCCTCCAGCAAAATAATTAATTGTGAAGTCATCACACATATTTCATTAATGTTTTTCTTGCTTCTCACAAAACCCTCTAAGAGGGCAGGAGTCATGCATAAGTATAACTCTATTTACCATAAACAAAAAAGATACTTTGATTGTAGCTGTGTGCTTCTAAGTCTTTAGTAGACTGCATGTCCCTTGAACAAAAGGAATTTACTTTTCATTTATTAAATAAATATTTGTAACTTTCTAAAGTAGTAAACAAAAGAGCAAAATAATCTCCTTCCTCATGCAGCTTTTATTTTAGTGTTTCCCTATCACTTCTGTAATGCTTACTATATTCCAAAGAATGTTCAAAGCCTAAATATATATTAAATACGGTTTAATCAAATCAATTAAATATTTAATTATATAATTAAATATTAATAAATTAATAATAACTAATAGATAAATTTTAACTAACTAATTAATTAATTATATATAAAGGCAACCACCTGTGAAGTAAGTACTAGTATTAGTTCCATCTTCAAATGGAAGGACTAAACAGAGGGAGTATTAATGCCTTGTTCAAGGGCACAGATGCTGGAATTTATACCCAGGTACTTTGACTTCAAAATCTACATCCTTGTTCTCTTTGCTCTATCTATTATCTCTCCTCCTTTATATTACCTTTCTATTACTAGTGCTCAGCGTAACTCTCTGCAAAGAGTAAATGAATGCTTATTGAACACATTGATTAAAGGATGGCTATCATGTTAAAGGTGTTGATGGTGAGAAAATACTGACAATAATGATTTATATTTATCAAGTACCTGACATACTACGTTTCATGAGTTACAAGCATCTCGCCATGCAGTCCTCTCAATAGGCACAATGTTGGTCTGCTACCCAGGTGGTTAGTCACAGAACCAGAATTTGAACCCTGGGCCTTTCTAACCACTGTATCCATGCTCTTCCACTACAGCTAAAAGTCATCAATTGTGGGATTACTCTTCTACCTTCTGGCTAAGTGATTTGAGACTAATTACTTACAACTTTGCGTTGCACATTAACCACTATAAAATAAGTTTAAGTTATACTTTGTCAAGTGCAGTGAATATATTAAAAACACATATAGTATACAATAACAAAATAAAATCTCTCTATCAGTACACACACACACAAACACACATACACACTCTTATTCCACAGGATAGCAAGTTGAAAGTCACTATGAATCAACCATAAATCCCAGTGGATCTAATGGAAAGAGTCTGAATGAAATGGAGATTAATATAGTAGGCACAATGGATAAAATACAATTTATGATTTAAAATCCATAGAGCAACACTAAGGGCATTATGATTTATTCTATATTAAACCCATTTCCCAATCCTAATATTCATGCCCACATGTTTTTAATATGCTATTTAGCCACACATTTTACAGGCATAAACATCACCATATGAGCTTTCAATTAGCATTGATTTTCATCCTGAAGAAGTGCCTATTGGAATGAAATGGTAGGAATGGCTGGGAACTGATGTATGCGGAGTTAAAGTGCTGTTAATTCAATTGCTTTATCTGATCCAAAGTCACTTAGATTATATTAAATTAGCCATCTGCTTGGCTTTCACCTTGGAATGTCTGCCAGATGCTGAATGTGTTTACAGAGTTCATTAACAGACCCAACCTTAACAACAACTTTCTTGTGGTAACACTAATGACCAGAAGTTTTCTTGCAAAGATATTATAGGAAAAATGCATAAGCAACACTTAAATAAATGTTCCCAGAACAGAATATTTTGATTAATTTTCAAATTAAAAAACTCTTTTGATTGGAAGGGAATTTGGGCCAAGGAGTCCTACACTGACTGATCCCTTTCACTTCTCTCTTGACAAGCAATGATAGTTGATCATCCTTGAATTATAAAAATACCAGTTTCCACCAATTTAGATTATTAATTATGTTACAATCATTTGTGTGCTATACACCAAAGAGAATCTTCTACCACTGTACACTTCTAACTTTGTCAAGTGAATACCCAGTAGTGGATGACTATTCTACCTTGTAGAATCATAACCTAGCAATAAAAGTATATACATAAAAACTAATTTTATTTCCATGAAAAATTGTTAGACATGTGGACTGCACTCCTTTGTCTGAAGAAATTTGTCTGAAGTAACATTTGACTTGGATCTTGAACACAATAGACTAACTACATATAACACAGCCAGATAAAAGTGAACATTCATTAAAAGGCATTTCAGTGGGGCTCCTGGGTGGCTCAGTTAGCTGGGTGTCTGACTCTTGATTTAGCTTAGGTTATGGTCTCAGAGTCATGGGATAGAGTCCCAAGTCAAGCTCTGCACTCAGTGGGGAGTCTGCCTGAGATTCTCTCCCTCCCCCTCTGCCCACCCCTGACCCCCTCTCTCTCTCAAATGAGTAAATAAAACCATTTTTAAAAGTCATTTCAGTTGGGATATTAAGCATAGAATGTGGGGAACTGAGAAACATGAGTTTGGAAAAATTCTCAGATCATGAAGATCCTTGATTGCTTTCTAGGAAATTTTGGTCTTTAATAATGTTATAAACAAGAAACCACCAAACAGTTTTAAACAATAGAGTCATATGTCATACATGCGATTTAGAAACCTTGGGAAAAGTGACTTATATAGAGGAGTTAGTTACCTGAATCCCAGGCCTGAACTGAGACTAAGGTAAAGGTATGGGGAAGAGATCATGGAAACCCTAGCCAAAATAGAGAAGGCAGAAATGCTGAAAAGGGGCAAATTCAATCAATTATTTGAGAAATAAACCATTAGGATGTTTTCACAATTGGAAATGAGAATGTTAAGAGAAGACGATGCTTCAGATAACTTCCAGGATTCTGACGTGTACAACAGATTGAAATGAGTTAAAAGTTGAGAGGAAGGTTATGGAAATTAAAGAGAGGGGGCAATGGGGTCATGGCTTTGCCTTTAGATATTTTGAATTCAATGTGACTATTAAATATTCTGGGAGGGGCACCTGGGTGGCTCAGTGGGTTAAGCCGCTGCCTTCGGCTCAGGTCATGATCTCAGGGTCCTGGGATCGAGTACCACATTGGGCTCTCTGCTCAGCAGGGAGCCTGCTTCCCTCCCTCTCTCTCTGCCTGCCTCTCCATCTACTTGTGATTTCTCTCTGCCAAATAAATAAATAAATAATCTTTAAAAATAAATAAATAAATAAATATTCTGGGAGAAGTATTTGTAGTTAGCTTTGTAACTCTGAAACTCAAGATAATAGTCTGAGCTAGAAATCAAAATATGAAGTTCAATGATGCGTTCTATAAATTTGGGAGCATGGAAGTTAAGTGAAGCTATCCAGGAAGAATATTTGTAATGAAAAAATAAGAATGCTAACTATAGAACCCAGAGTTACATTATTATTGTCTGAGGTACAGGAGGAAGGAAACACTGCAATGGACTCTTCAAAGAAGGGGAAGGAAAACCAGGCAGAAATATTATTGCAGAAGTCACTGGAAGAAAGAGTAACTATAAGAAGGAGAGAGGGTGAAGACAATCAAAGGTTGCAGAGGAACACTCTCTTCTACCTTTAGTACTAAAAGCCTAGCAAATCAAATTAAAGTACCCAACAGGCCATAGACAAAGAAAGAGAGAGAGAGAGAGAGAGAGAGAGAGATAGATAGATACACAGAAATTGATGAAAAGTGTGCAATCTAGCCATACTTAAATATACGTAAAATGAATTTTAACATTTTAACAGCTCTGTAAGACTTGGCTTCCTGGCCTAGTTATTAATATATCCATCTACAAAGGGAAAATCATAAGTGAAAGACAGCAGATAAAACTTAATAAAAATAAGAACTATATTAACAAGTTGTATTTTGCTTTCTGGTATTTAAATTTCCTCCCAGTACAAGTTGCCTTTGAAACCTTAAACAGCATTATGAAATACTTGGAGAATTATTACTATGTCATCATCTTTATCCTCATGTCATAATAAAGAAAAGTAATACTTAGAGAAATAAAAGTTAAAGAGCCAGCTTATTTTCACACAGCCCATGAGGGGCACATTCAGGACCCACATCCAAATCTTTTGGCTTCAACTTCTAAACTTCAGTGGAAAACTGAAATAAATTCTAAGCACTCTGTGACAAACAATGCATCAGTCTTGGCCAGGTCATTTGGTATCTCCCCCTTTCAGAGTAAATGAGGGACTAGAAGCAGATGATCTCCCCTAGTTCTATGAATCTGTATTTCTATTAAATGTTCTTAAAGTCATGCAATTGTAAATGTCCCCTGGTATTAATGAATAGTTACCCAAACCTACAAAAATATTACTTTAAATTCAATTAATTTTCTAAAGAATTAAGGTTTATGTCTTGGAGCAAAGTATTTCAATTTGATTAATTATCATTCAATATTTATAAAAGTTCATGTTTCTGCTAAGTATACTAGGTTGGAGCACTAGCTCCCATCACAGGCTGTAATAAATGATGATGGATAATTATTATTTCAATTATCTAGCTCCTTTTTTAAAAAAGATGTTCACTTATGCTACAAATTGGACAATCCTCACTCATTTGGATGTTATGGTTTCAGGGTAACTTGTAGGCAACCACTGATAATTCAGGAGTATCACTGTATTCAAGATGTAAAATAAATTGAATAGTAATATATATGGCTCAAGAAATATTCAGACTTGAATTGACACCAACTTCCGTGAAAGCACCTCACCTTTAAACATTTCCCTGGCCTCATTTATTTTTATTATTAGACTTTATTTTTTTTCTTTTTATAATTATTATTTCTTTTAAAAATTTAAATTCAACTAGCCAACATAGAGTACATCATTAGTTTCAGATGTACCGTTCAGTAATTCATCAGTTGTATAGACTCTCTTTTTAAGAATGGTTTTAGAATTACAGAAAAATTAAGAAGGTAGTGCCGATGGTCCCCATATGTCCCATATACACTATTAACATCTTCCACAAGCAGTTCCCATGCATTACAATTTATGTACTAATTGTGACACATTATTATTAACTAAAGTCCATAGTTTATTCAGATGTCCTTATTTTTACCTAATGTCCTTTTTCTGTTCCACAATTCTATCCACATTATATTTAGTTTTTATGTCTCTTTAAGCTCCCCACTATGAAAATTTTCCAAAGGTTCCTTGTTTTCAATGACTTTGAGTTTTAAGGAGTGCTGTTTAGAAATATTGTGGGATGACCCAGTATTGGTATTTGTGTGATGTTTTTCTTCTGGTGAAATTGAAGTTATAGGTTTTAGGGAGAAACATAATAGAGGTAAAACATCATTGTCATCATCTCATGTCATTGTATCAACATGATTTATGATGGTTAATGTTGAACTTGATCATCTACTTCTTTAAATAATGTTTGTCAGGTTTTTATACTGCAAAGTTACTTTTCCCCCTTCCCACACTCTATTCTTTGGAAAGAAGTCATTAGGCAAAGCCCATATTTAAAGGATGGGGAGTTAGGTTCCCTCTCTTTAAGAGTAGACTATCTTTTTAATTTATTTGAAATTCTTATGCATGGGAAATTTGTCTCTTCTCCTCCATTTATAAGTTTATTCAAGCATTTATTTATATCAATATAGACTCATGGGTATTTATTTTATATATTGGGTAATAAACTAGTGCTAATTCATTTATCTTGCTGCTCAAATTGTTCCAGCTTTGGTCTTGAGAGCTCTTTTAATTTGCTCACTTGCTTTATTTCAAGAACCATCAGTATATATTTGTGTGCTCTATGAATGACCTTCTAAATGGGGTTCACTGGAAGATGCTAATAGGGAGAAAAACCAAGTCTTTACTTCAATAGATACAAAATGAAACTTTACAAAATTATTCTAATAAACAAAAAATATATAAATTTTATTAGAACTTATTTAAAAAAATTTAAAAGTACCCAAATAAAAATCATCATTAAAATTGATTTAAAAAATAATAGGTTAAATTATTTAACATTATATGCATTATTGTATTAAAATGTTTTTGAAAATTAGAAAAAAAGTAGTGCTTATTCATGAATAACATAACATTAGAGTTAGAAATAAATGGAAAGAAAACCATTAAAATACTATACTTGTTAAGGTAGCTGAGTTAAATATAAGACAAATCCTCAGTAACTTTCTTGTATGAAAGCAATGGATAAAGCAAAAAAATTCGTTCTTTCTCAAAATAAAGCATGAATTACAGTTATTTTGATGTGCATAAGTTTTTGTTATCAAGATAACTAGACTTCTCTTTCTAGCTGAATGGTAGACCAGTTACCCTGAATGGCCCTTCTTACTATAAGTTAAATAAAAAATAAAATAAAAATGCCAAATAAAAGAAAAGCAATCATTAAGAACACATTGCTGACCTAGAAAAATTGAAGATACCTACAGAGGTCAAAGTCAAAATCAAAGTAAAAGCCAAAACTCTGGTTTGTGAGTGTTATCCCAAAATAGATTTTACCCTGAAGATTTTTAACAACGTCTAGAGATCTTGAGCTTTCATATTTATAGCTACACAAAAATATGGGATAGAAAATAAGTCATAAGTCTTAAAGCCATCCAAGATAGAGTATCTATCAGGAAATTCTCACATAAATCTCACACCTATATTACAAGTGGAAACAAAATCTAAACCTACTATATATCAAGGAACAGGAACAGCAAGGAAATTTTATGTGTAGGCTTTGATCTTACATGTAGAGGGACAATCTTCATCAAGAAGTCAAAAAAAAAAAAAAAAAAAAAAAAAAAGACTGAGTTCATATAGCTGAAGAGAGAATTAGTAAAATGAAAAACACATTTGATGAAGTTACATACAATGCAACCTGATAAAACTAAGATATAAAAAAATCATGTACATAATAAGAAAGCATAAGAAATGTCTGACATAGCTTCTAGAAAGAGATTATGGTAAAGAAGAAATATGAAATAGAGCCACCCTACAACCCAGCAATTGTACTACTACGTATTTACCCCAAAGATACAGGTGTAATGAAAAGAAGGGGCACATATACCTGAATGTTCATAGAAGCAATGTCTGCAATAATCAAACTAGGGAAAGAGCAGAGATGTTATACTTCAACAAATGAATGATAAAGAAAATGTAGTTCATATATACAATGGAATATTACTCAGTCATCAGAAAGGATGAATACCTACCATGTACATCAATGTGGATAGAATTGGAGGGGATTATGCTAAGTGAAATAAACCAAGCAAAGAAAGACAATTATCATATGTTTTCACTCATGTGTGGAATAGTGCAGAGGACCACGGGGGAAGGGAGAGAAAATTGAATGGGAAGCATTCAGAGAGGGAGACAAACCGTTAGAGACTCTGGACTCTGGAAAACAAACTGAGGGTTACAGAAGTGGGGGTGGGAACAGGGGTAACCTGATAATGGGTATTAAGGAGGGCACATGATGTGATGAGCACTGGGTATTATACACAACTAATGAATTGTTGAACAGTACATGCAAAACTAATGATACACTATATGATGGCTAATTGAACAGAATAAATTAAAAATAAAAGAAAACTGAAAAAAAAAACCTAAAAAAAATGGCATATGATAGAAACTTGTATCAAATATGTATGAAAAATTCTCATACACATCAATGAGAAAATGAGTGGTAATCCAATTTCTGTTTTTAAAAAAGGCCAAAAGACATAACCAGGCATTTTGTAAGAGAAGAAACTAAATGGCCAAACATTATGGAAAAGTGTCCAGCCTCACTAGACATCAGAGAAATACAATCTAAAACTATAATACCCACCAGGAAAAACATAAGTAAAATTAAAAAGCCTATCACACTAAGAGGTAGAAATAATGAGATACTGAAACTTACATATTACTATGGAAGGATAATTTTTTAAAATTTTTAACCACTTTGAAAAACTGACAATATCTATAAAAGCTGAGCATATGCATAGACTGTGATACCATACTTTCACTTATCCAACAAGAATGCATATGTATATGCATCAGAAATCATGCATAAGTATGTTTATTATAGGTATGTAATACTATATATGTTATTTTCCCTAATACACAGAACTGGAAATGAGTCAAATGTCTATCACTAATATTTACACTTTATTCATCATTTAGTATTAATCTCACTATCACCAATATACTCTTGAACAAAAGAAGCCAGACACAAAAGAGTGTACAGTATGAGTATGATATAAAGTTCAAAAATTATCAAAACTAGTATATATTATTACAAGTAAAGATAGTGGTAACTTTGGTGGCGAGATAGAATGAAGGTAAAACTTTAGGAAGACTTTGAGGACTAAAAGGGAAAAGAAGACTATTTACAGTGGCAAGAAAAATACCTACCTATTTAGAAATAATACTAGCAGAAGTTCTACTAACTCTTTAAGAAACAATTACAAACTCTTTTGAAGGTATTAAAGAGCACCTAAATAAAGTAAATGACATATAGTAAGATGAGAAGACTGGATATTATAAGAATGTAAATGTTCCCTATATACTTTTAACTTCAAAGAAATCCCAAACAAATATCTACAGAATTGTTCATGGAAATGACAAAGTGATTCTAAAATTTACATGAAAACACCAGAGATGAAAAAGAGCAAGATCCTCTTAAAAGAGAACAAGATGGGGTGACTTGCTCTAACAGCAGATTTATTGTAAACTGTCGTCATTTCAATTCATCCACATATGCAAATGTAATTTAAAACTGAACTGGCCCTTCAGATCAGTGGAGAAAGAACCTCTTACCTAACTGTGCTTAAATAATTGGTTATCATGCAAAATAATTAACTTCTATCCCTCCCTCACACCCTACAAAAATCAATTTTGAATGTATTAAAGAATTAAATAGGGGGAAGAAACAGCATTATAAAACTTTCAGGAAACAACAGAGACAAAATTTTTCATTGACCTCATGATAGAAAAATTTCTAAAGGAACACGCAAAAAGTCTGAACCTTAAAAGAAAATATCACAGATTCATGAAGTTCTGCTATCATACAGTGAGTAAATGACAAGATTTATACTGGGAAAGATATTTGTGTCTCATATAACAAACAAATTATGAAACTCTTACATTAAATAGACTCTCTCAAGGTAATAAAAAAAAAAATGTCCAGGGGTGCCTGGATGGCACAGTCAATTAGGTGTACAACTCTTGATTTTGGCTGAGGTCATGATCTCAGGGTCCTGGGATGGAGCCCCTTATCAGATTCCAGACTCCATGCTCAGTGAAGAGTCTGCTTGACATTCTCTCTCTTTCTCCCTCTCCCTTGGCTCTCCCCCTACCCTGGGCTTGCTTGGACTCTCTCTCTTTCTCTAAAATAAGTAAATCTTAAAAAAATTAAAGGGTAAAAGACATGAAGAGGATAAAAAACAAGAATGATCTATAAACATGTGAAAATAGTCTGTACCTCACTAACAAAGAGAAATTTAAAACACGATACATGGTAGAAAACAAATTAGGTACCATTCCATACCCTGGCTGGCAAACATTAGAAAGTCAAATAGTACCAGATGTTGGGGAACTTCTGAAGCAAAACAAACTCATCCACTTGTCACTGTGCAATCGTCCATTGGCACAACCACTTGAGAAAATAGTTCACCATCACTGACCAAGTTGCTTATGTACATATTCTGGCATTTATATTCTGGTGTGTATATGTATACACCAGATAAAGTCTTGGGCATGGGCAGCATAGCACACAGACAGGAGTATTCACAACAGCATGTTTCATCATGGAAAAAAAAAAAAAAAAGGAAAATCCAAAAGTCTAATTAATCATAAAATGTAAAAATAAATTCTAGTATGTCCTTATAGCAATAAAAACGGGAAATATGCTACAACTACTCAGAGACTTGTAGCCACCCGGATGAAAAACTGAAGCATAATTTTGCAGCAAAGAGACAAATCAAAGAAGTACTCTTGCCATATGTTGTTGAGGGGTGTATGAGGGAAAGATAGACTATCTTTAATAAAAGTGTGAGGGTGATGAACACAGAATCCAGAACAGTATTTCCCCAGGGGGACAGAGTAGCATGCAATCTGTGGGGGCCACTCTGATGGTCTCTAAGTCTGGTGATGTCCTTTTTATTAAACTGTATTTAGACTACCTGAGTAGTCATCTTACTATTCTCACAATTTTTCATGTGCATTTTATAAACTATCTACATGGGTGACATATTTCATCATAAAAAAATTTAAATTATTAAGAGAAGAGAAAAATAGTGTTTTTAAAACTGTTTTAAAGATTTGAATAAAAACTTACATCTCCCAGATGAAAATGTAAAACAGAAAAGACTATTGTGAGATGTCACTAAATGCCAGGAAATAATTGCTTTTTTAAATCAGACTCCCTATAAATAAAGAAATATGAACAGCTTAAAATGTTAAATATATTCAGGGATGACCAGACCTCAGTTTTTCCTTTTTGGGTCCCCATCAGCGTCTCTGCATGGGATGTAAAGGAACTCAGATATACCGGAAAACTTGCTAGAGGCTAAGTATTCCCTGGACAGTGCCACTGTCTTTGGTTTTAGCCCAGCTCATGCCCGGCTTCCTCTTGAGCCACTGCGAGTGCCTCCAGAGCACACTTCTGCCATCACACACTCCTGACCACATTCCTGCCTGCTGCCTCTTCCTATTAAGGGCTCTTTTAGAAGAGGTTCTCAGCATAATGAAACTGTCTTTTGCCTTTCTTATGCAGTCTTCACCTCATAAAGATAGAAATTCAGGGAGTGGCAGGGCAAGGGGATGGGAGTTTGAGGAACAAGAAGAGATCAGACACATCTCTACACGTTATCCTGACTCTGCATTGTTGAGGCATCATATTACATTTGCACTACTCTGACAGATTTCCTCCTCCTTCCCAGTTATGTTCTCTCTGGATCACCTTTGCTTCTCCTTGCACATTGACTTCTCTTGTTCCCCGCCTTCTCACATTTATCAAACATCTCTGCATGTATCTATGAGAAAATTATTAAGGCATGGGAAAAAAATGAAAGCCTGCAGTAGAATAAATGATCCAAAAATATTAACAGTTAATTTATCCCCAAAACATTAGATTTCACTAGAAATGTAGTAAATTCAAATTATAGCAAGTGAGATAATGTTTGTACATCCATTGACATATGAAGATAAAGATAATATAATTATCTAATGGAAGCACAATTAAAGATGATTAATAAACCTCTTGCAATCCTATTAAAATTTATACTTTGGGAAAGCAAAATGGTATAAGATAAAGAAACCATAGATATATATTTTAAAAAGAAAGTATGTAACATATGTAATATGTATGCATGGTCTATGTTGGGGGAGGGGTATTTTACTATAATTTATTAAAGCAAGAGCAAACAAAATTTGGTTCACTACTACCACTGTCAATCTCTAAATTATGGACGTTTGTGGCTATGCCATAATTTATTAAAATACCTTAA
The DNA here is from genome assembly GCF_964662115.1 of Mustela nivalis. Taxonomy (NCBI): domain Eukaryota; kingdom Metazoa; phylum Chordata; class Mammalia; order Carnivora; family Mustelidae; genus Mustela; species Mustela nivalis. The sequence goes on from NC_139027.1 coordinate 16,438,781, forward strand.
TATTTAATATTTTAGGAGCAAAATACTTATGATGTTAAATATTTATGACATAATAGAAATTTATAGTTATAAATCCATAAGCACATATTCTGCATGTTGATTTAAAAGTGCACATTGAGAAATGGACATTTTGTCATGGAGGGTACTTGGATTGTAAATTTTAAGTTACTTGCTTGAAAAGTATGAAATTGCCAAATGTCAACTGCTTTTGACCTAAAAGAAGGAAATGGCATTTGGTTCAATCTAGTATATTAAAAATGCTACCTTGGAAAAAAGAAGCAGTTTTCTTCTCAAGGAATGCCAGTCAACAGTATTTGTTTATAAAGGTGGGCAGTGACAGATTCCATAGATTTCTTAAATCTCTTCAGTTTAATTATAAGACCTTCGGTATTTTAAGGTACATTTTAAAAGCTTTTTAACCTACATATTTGTTTATTTTCTGCACAATCCTAAATGTTTTCTAGTCTTCCCTACAGTTACAGAGCTGCAAGCATATGACAGTGATGAACACAGGGCACCAAATGGCACAAAAGCCCATATTTCTAATAAAATTCTAACGTGCCCCCCGACATAGTGCTTCAAGCCTAACCTGCTGTCTTTCAGTCTCTCCTGCCTATGCAAATCCATTTGGCTGAAACAACCTGAGAAAACTAGAATTATTTGCAGAATCACTGCAAAGGAGTTCAAGCATGGAAGAATCATTATTCATAATTTGCTGCCTATGGTAAAAATCAGTACCAGTCTGTTCATTTTCACTTACTTATTCACTTAATAAATCATCGAGTAGACATGATTTTCAACCTCCCCCAAGAAAGACAAAATTCTTTCAGAAAATAATCACTCAATGATTTAAGCTGAAAATATAAATGTAGTGCACACAGTACATAGAAATCTCTGTCAGCTATATAAATCTTAGGCATGTCCTGCTTCTTTTCCATGGTATAACAATGCTAAGAGGCCAAAGAATGTTTATAAGTAAGATTTTTCAAAATGCTCAATGTCAAAAGTTTCTCTTAGACATTTTCAAAAATAAAATAAGCTGGATATAAACCCCACCCAGATGAGTCAATTTAGGAAAATTGGTTTTTTTTTTCTTATCTCTGGCTAAGACCAGATTTCTGACAAAGCATTTTTAAAAAGAAGTGGGTTGAGAAGGTTAAACCAACAAACAGACACAATGAAATTTAAAGGAAGAATAAAATAGGGAAGAGAAATGGAATACACACATACACACACACACACACACAGGACTATATTATATATATAGTATATACACATACGATGGACTATAATATAGTATATATACATACAAATTATGATAGAGGGCACAGACAAGAGATAGAAAAGAGAAGAAATATGTATTTAGTTGATTACTGTTGAATCTGTATCGTGTGCTAGGTTGTGTCATGTTAACAAACAACTCCTAATCTCAGTAGTTTATGAGGATGAGGGTTTATTTCTCACCTTTATTGGCTGGGATCGAGTCTGAAGTAGCAACCTACCTGCATCTAGGACATGCATACTCAAGGCACAGGAAAGAAGCAATGATGGAATCAAGGGATGGCTCTTTAAACTTCTCAGAAGTGATCTACTTTACTTCTGCTGGCATTCTATTGGCCAATACAGGTCAGAGGCAAAGCTGAACATCAGTGGAAGGTGATTTACATTCCTCCCAGAGGGTTGGGCCCTGCAATGACAAATATGGTAGTGAATGGAAGCAAACAATTGGGAATAATAATACAATATACCACAAGTTCCAACAGTATCTGTGATCCATATCAGAAAGAAATTCCTAGATACACTTAACTTCAATCAAAGATTAGTTGTCTCAGTGGAAGCTCAGTATAGGGATTAAGATTAATCACGGTGGAATTTTTTTACAACTATTGTAAAGAGGCAAGAATTTTTGATCATATAGAAGGTACCCCTGAAGTACTTACATTCATACTTGAAATAGGCTTTATAGTAGATATTAAAAGTGATTGCTATTGGGGCGCCTGGGTGGCTCAGTGGGTTAAGCCTCTGCTGTTGGCTCAGGTCATGATCCCAGGGTCCTGAAATCGAACCCCACATCAGGCTCTCGGCTCAGCAAGGAGCTTGCTTCCCCCTCTGCCTCTCTGCCTACTTGTGATCTCTGCCTGTCAAATAAATAAATAAATAAAATTTTTAAAAATAAAAAGTGATTGCTACCTATCTAACATCATTTTTTCTTATTGCATAACATATGACTGGGGCTTTAAAGAATTGGTAAGCATTGCCCCATTCTTTTTTTCCAGAGATTGCAACAAACTGTGCAACATATAAGATAGAAAAATGGAGATGAAAAATAGAGATGAAAAATGGAGGAATCACCTGCATTAATGGCAGGGGGAGAAAAGCTCTACAGTATAACTTTAGATATGCCAATAAAAGAACTTGTTAACACTCAATGTCTTTATATTAAACAGACTAACTCATCCTTTTTTTGGTAAAACTGGATAAATTCGGGACTCCAATATAGAAAAGGAACACATAAGTTTCATTGGTTCAACAATACCAAGTCTCTTATGTGCCTTTCTCATGAAACAATATAAAAAATTTCAGGCTAGCACGCATAGCAAACAGGCCAATCCTAACTAAAGGATTTAACTGAAGCCAAGTTATTTCTCCAGAATCCAGTACTTAGTATTGCCAAAGAGTCCCTTACTGGGATGATAACAGCAGATCTTAGTGTATCATCTACAGTAAAAAGATCCAAAAGAAGAGAAAGGAAAGGGCTGAGCTGAGCATGGTGAATTTATCCTTCCAAATTCATCAGTTTTCATAACATACTCGTCTTGTAGGGATGGGGGGTGGAGAGAAAAGTCAGGAGAGTTAGTCTAACTGAAGACCTTCCACGTGTTAATATGAGAAGCAGAGAATAAATCTTCCTTTCTAACACAGAGACATAATTGCATTGACAAGATGCATGCTTTACAAAAGCAAAACAGAAAGATGGATTTCTATTTCCATATCTTCCTGAGGTCCAAAGATTTCTTTAGCATCTGCCCCAAAGATCCTTTACAAGATACTCCCTCTCTAACCATAAATCCTTAGGTCACAGGTAATGCAAAGTAGTTTCTAAGTAATTAAGACCTGGCAATCACTGAACTAACAATTCTCTCTGGGTTCAACAAAGGCTACTAAGTTAGCAAGAGAACTCCTTATGTAGGAATCAGAGTAATTAGATACATAACATATTATAAACACTATCTTTAAGAAATAACCTTAAATAAATGGGAATTATATGGTAGATCATTGACTTACCTATTAAGATCAGAAAAAACCTTATGACAAAGTCTTAGATAGGATATATATAAGGAATTATGAAAAAAAATAATACCAAAGACGAATTAAATTCTGAATCCTGGTTACTTTAACTATAATGATTATTTCCCCTTTTTAAAACCATATTTTAAAAATCTAGGTTAATAAACAAGCTGAGAAAGACCTCAAAAGAAGATGCCAAGAACATCTAGTTTTAAAAGACACTTATTTCATATTTTATTTAAATTTTCTTCATTTTGGGGAGCCCGGCTGTCTCAGTTGGTAGAGCATGTGATTCTTTTTTTTTTTTAATATATTTTTTTATTTTTTATAAACATATATTTTTATCCCCAGAGGTACAGGTCTGTGAATCACCAGGTTTACATACTTCACAGCACTCACCAAAGCACATACCCTCAACAAACTGAGGGTTGCTGGGGGGAGGGTTGTTGGGAGAAGGGGGTGGGATTATGGACATTGGGGAGGGTATGTGCTTTGGTGAGTGCTGTGAAGTATGTAAACCTGGTGATTGATGCTTGATCTTAGGGTCATGGGTTCAAGCCCCATATTGGGTGCAGAGATTACTTAAATGAATAATCTTAATTTTTTTCTTTATTTCTACTTTATTATACCTCCACTAAATTGTCATACAGACCATTATGCTCTGCCATGATTAGAAGAGGGTCCTATCAATCTCACATAAAATTGTGAGTAAATATGTGTGTATCTAAATCCTAACCATGTCTCAGGATCCACTATGACTTTCATTTCAAAAAGTTTGTTAAGGTCTCAAATTTTCATGACTAGATATTCATACAAAAAATTGCATAGCTAGGTGTTATTATAAATACATATGTCTTGTCACATAAACCGATATGAGCACTGTATGAACATAATATATACTGTGGAGGATTTTCAAAATTATTTGAGGTAATTTATAATAAAATAATATTTAAAATAGAATAACTGGAAATAATTATTCTAGAAAATATTTAGAAACTCATAACCATCCAGTCAAGATCAATTCAATATCCTATGCTGAGCTATAGGTATCTTTGTCTTTGACCAATAAGATGACCAGATGGCAAAGCTAACATTCAGCTTTGCAAATAAAACAAACTTCTTTTCCTGAATAGTTGTAGGGACATCCTATCAGCATATCCTACTCATAGAAACACTCTTTTTTTTTTTTTTTTTTTTTTTAATCTCCCAAGGTTGTTCTTGTCCAAGTATATACCTTGTCAAAGTATGTAACACTCAGTTCATCATAATGTAGGGGTAGATCACAGGGCCCAGACATACTTTTTTTTTTCTTTTTTAAGCAAGTTGTCTGCTACCTCAGAATGGCTTTTATAGAACATACGAATTTTGAACTCACCTCCCCCTCCCCCAAGAAAAAGCCATTGTGCAATAAATCCCTAGCAGGTATTTGGTGGCATTCAATGATTGTTTATGTTAATGCTGGGGAATGTCAGACAAAAATAAATTTTGTAATGTTGGTCTAACTGCTCTTCAAAATAATGAAGTGTTCTGATTTTCTGTTTTTTTTTTTCTTTATAGTACTAACCAGAAGAATAAGGTAAGTTCTGCAAATTAGTACATTATTAATATGTGATAAATTATCAAATAAATATTCATTTCTCTTATGGCACCTGTGTAAGGAGTTGAATCTACAAAAATAGAATGATAAGACCCAAAGGTCTAATAAGAAATAAAAAGATGAAAATATATCATCATAGTATAATATGTTAAAGGATTAAATAATGGTATGTACAGTGATGTAATGAATGGTCCATTGGAGGATTTTTGACTTTCTTTGTCATGACAAATTCACCTAAAAACTGAGTCATATTATTTGAGAATATGTTAAAATGTCATGGATTTGGAAGAAAATCTATACTATATTATTTATAACTGTATATATACAACCAATGCATTGTTCCTTCTCAGAATGGTCCTGGTAGTTTATATAAACATACAATCTTTAAAGCCCATGTTATATACTTTTTCTTGAATCCCACTTCAAACTTGATATTCTTTTAATAATTAAATATAGAAATATATATTTCAAATATACTATCTAGATATCAAATATTGATTATTTATTAAATGATTTTTCTATAGCTTTTGGGTATTCACTATATTTTTCCACTACTTCTGTTTTCAATTCACCTTCAAGTACATACAAGGAACATTGTGACAATCAAAAACTCATTAAGCAATTGAATATGGATTATGTAAGTTACAAAGCAGAATATTAATCAGATAGTTTTTTTTTTTAACAGATTTGCCTTTAAAAAAAAATGAATCACTTAGAGGGTTTCTGCATGATGTCTGTTAACTTTCAAAATGTCCTTCTAGATAAATGAAAATCAAGACTTAGAAGTTAGCAACATACACAAAGTTACACCATTCTTCTGGCTTGCTCCAAAGATTTACAGTTTTTCAAATTAACTACTGGGAATTTGCCCCCATCCCAAATTTAGCCAATAACTTGTAAAGAAAGGATTTATTAACTAAAACAAGGGCAATATTATTCTGAAGCATCCACAATTCTCCTTCTACATAACTGTGAGATGTATGGGATCACTGCAGAGAAAAGACCAGACTCATGACCTTGGCATCACCATTATCCTTGAGCTTTGGGGCAAGTATCTGATGTATTCCTGGCCCTATGTTGGCCAAGCAAGTGCCTGAAAGATGACATGATGCTTAGTTTGCTGGAGCCTATATTCTTTATTCCTCTTTCTTCCCCCTCGAACACTAAAGCAATCATCACAATTCATTGAATGATGGCCTTAAACCTTTTTGCATAAAGGAATTCTATCATTCAAACTTGCTTTTTCACAGCATTATCCCCATGAAATATGTTTAATCAAAATTATTGAAGAGTTGTATTTGTGAAAAAGTGAATGATGAATTCAGCCACAGTGATACATTGGCATGCTGATTTCCTTCAATTTCTCAAATAGTGGATGTCTCCTACCTCAAAAGCTATAGCTTTCTAGATATAAGATTTACTTGAGAACACAAATAACTACTTTAAAAAAGAGTACATGGTTCATTAATTTACCAAGTTCCTATTAGTCCATGTTGGGCTTCAGCCAGAAAACATTTACCAGTGGGTGGTTAAAAAGTAAGCTTTCCTATGTCCAAATGACATGTATACTCTCTTGAGTGCTTAAAGACACTCTGGTGCACTAGTAAACAACACTATCACCCAAAAGAACTGAGATAGGACAAATGATGATGAGCAAAGCTCAGCTCTGTCCTTACATTCAATTTGGGGATCTTTCTGGATAAAAAGTCTATTATGCCTGGAGATGTCATAGCCATCAAACTGTCAATAGAAAAGTCATTTATTTTTAAAGAGCTTTACTTCATAGGTTAACCTCTCCAGACTTAGGTTCTAAATACTGTAGGATCAATTAGAATTAATCCCAAGCATAATATTAGACTATGCTTTCCTTTTATTTATTTATTTTTAATTCTCCGGCCAGAAACAGACAGGCATTCCAAGTCTGCTACTGAACAGCCCTCTATAAAGAAAAACATTTCCTGCCTATGATCATTACACAATGCAAATATTTTCCCTGTGAATCTCATAATCCATCATGCTAAATAGGAAAATGATATTGCCTTTGTGCATCAACTGTAAGTTCCAGGAAGAAAGCTCACTGGTTCTTTGATGAGTTAGGACCAATGATGAGTTGGATAGGAGAGACTCCCTCCATCTCCATCTGGTGCAGCTTCATTCCACTGGGGATTAATTGACTGGAACTGAATTAGCAGATACTCTGTGCAATTGCTTGATGAGGTGATGATGATCTCAGTTCAACCACTGATTAACTTGTTGGAAGGCCCAGGTGAAGTGATAATTGTTTTAGAAATCTGAATCTAAAATTCAAACCTAAATTTCTGCTGACAACATAGAAGAAACAGAACTTAATCAGGAAGAACCTGGGCTATTTATTTGCTACAGTAGGAAGGAAGATCGAAAGACTCATTCTACCTTTGAAGCATGTGCTTTAAACACCAATGGCTTTCCTGTTATCCATATGTCATCCTCAGAAAGGCAGGGGTGGTTGAAAATATTATATAAAGAATGTATAGCAGATTTCTGAATCAACAACTGTGAAGAAACAATGTGAATAACCAAATTAAAGATGTGACAGTTGAGAAATGGGAACAAGTTATTATGGAGCATGTGTACACTCAAGGTTCGTAAAAGGTTCTTAAAATAGAATTAATCCTTACAAGCCACTAATGCTTCTGTACTAGATTAATGCTACTATTCACAGAGGCTGATCATCCCCAAGGAAGTTCACAGTACATCAAACAAACACTGTTCACTAAAGGGCAATTATATTTGGTAGAAATAATCCCCTTGAAAGTAGAAAAGGAAAAGAAAATCAATCACTTCATGAGTTAATGGACTACCCAACTGCAATGCCAGCCATTACCAAATATGAACTACTCTGGTAATAATTAGAAGATGTTTTATTACAGAAAAAAAATCACATTTGGAACCATTTAAAATTAAAACTCATTAAAATTTAATTCATATTGCCTATACAATAAAAAAAAAATCAGTGATTTTGAAAATTCATCCCAAATTCTAGGTAGCCATTAATGGTTTGATTATTCAGTCATTTAATAAATATTTACTTATTACATTTAATATGTGGGACATTAGTCTCTTTGAAAATTATAAAAAGTTTTTAAATCTAGATGCACTCCCTTCTGATCAACATCTCTCTCGAGTATGGTAATTAAATCTTAATGTTAGAAATTCCAGGAATATGTTAAATGGAAAGGAGAAATCATATCAAACAACTTGTTTTATATCTATTAAGACCCTAGCCTTATCTTTCATCTCCATTTCTATATATCCTATCCCAAGTCTTTCTCTAAAATATCCCATGCGGAACCACAGTCTTCACTGACTGCTTTCACACCTTTGTTTATGCTGCCTTTTTACCTATAAGATTTAGCATTTCCATCTCTACCTGTCTAAGTCTCTTATTCGATCCAGGTCTTGTTCTGAGTTCAAGTAAAATTAGAAGATATTCTAATTCAGAGCTAATCTCTCCTTTTTTTAACCTCTCACGTCACTGTGTATATCTCTTTATAGTACTTCTCATGGTTTTTCATAGCTGGGAACTTAGGAAGGTTTCCTCCCTTTAGACCTAGAAATTCTTGGAATGAGAGAATACATCTTTGTCTAGCCCAGAGAAAGAAATTTTGAATTAGCATAGAAAGTTGCAAATCCATCTAGTAAAGACTTTATCATCCCTCATTGATGACTTGAACTAGTTGAGTTTTTACAAACCATATTCTGTTTCTGTGAAGGTTGTTGCAGTATCAGTAGTGGTGAATCAATGTCATTCACTGATATGTGGTTCAAGATCTAGCTATCCCATTGAACCACATGAAGAACTGGAGAAATTTCCTAAACTCCATAAATTCAGGTTCCTCATAGGAAAATGCTAATAATAATAAAGGGACATTTTAGTGGGGTTTAAGGCTACCACCACCAAATGAATCCTTAAGAATTATCTGAATAAGATAATAATGAATAAGGCATCTGCAAAACTTTCCTTTCCCTTCTGTTTTATAGAGCAAGAATCTAAAAACTGAAGCCCAGTTAGAGATCATGTATTCCATACCAGGTTTTCTCCCTACATTTCTATTGAATACTCTCACTTCTGTCTCAAGTAAGGGATGCTCCAGCCAATAACCTTTCTACCTATAGCTGCAAAATCAAAGGCAGGACAATGTTTACCATTACAGACAATACACTCATGGAATCCAGTGATAACTGAGATTCACACCTAGTACCCAGGCATGGGCAGATTTTTCCAGTTTTTCCGTATCATGATGCCCTAGCTCCTTCTTGAAATATGGGGAAGTTTTCGCCAAAAGAAGATTCATTATTCATAACTACCAATAGAAAGAAAGAAATTTTTATTTATTTTTATTTCCAACACAATTCCTAGTTCTATTATTGATGTGTATAAACTGTAGGGACACTTCAATAACATGGTGAAGAAGAAAACCCAAATAATTTTGGAATTATGTAGAAAAAATATCAACAAGGCTTCAATGTGGAAGCAAATCTCTCTCCTTCAATATTACATCTTGTTTCAACATTTCCATAGTTACAGAAAGCTTGAGTGTTCTTGGATAGAATTCTATGCACAGAGAGGTTTAAATGTTGTTTCTTTTAAACTGGGGGTCATTTGTCTGTTCTAGCAGCACGCAACTCTTTTAGCGTCACAAATTTTGATTTATGCCGAACGTAAATCCCCTCCCTCATTTTCCTAATGAGTAAAGCCTGGTAGGAAATAAAACACATTTTGATTAATAGTGCTTTGATAGTTATCACTTCTTTGATTATGAGGAAGCTTGCTAGTTGCCTCTTAGTTGCAAATTAGAAAATAATACTTCAGTCATCCAGTTCTCTCTAAGGTTGCTGAGGCAATTCAGTTCTAGTTAATTAGCATTAATGAGCATCTACTGTTTTTCCTGGCACTGTATTCAGTGAAGGAAAAAGACAGGAAAGATCACGGTGCCTGGCCTCAAAGAGCTTACGGTATAGTCAGGAAGATGGCATGTGGACACAGAAGTGAAATGGCTTTATGGAAGTGTTGCCTCTATACAGTTAATGCGAAAAAGACAAGACACAGCAGAGGAAGAAATATGTTCTGTTGGGAATGGGAATGTGCAAAAAGAAAAAGAATTCCATTCCCAGCAGTTTGTGGATATAACTGTACTCATATTAACATATTAATCACCCTAACTTGCATCAAAACCCGTCCCCCCATGAAGTCACCTCACGCATTTCTGGGTGTCCCCAGATGGAGTCTCTTATATATTCCTAATATGTCCTTTTATTCCTTCTGATTCTGCTTTCCTGACAAGTTCACTGTTTACAAACTAAGTCAGGAATTTCTTCCTCTTGAACATGGAGAGAAGTACCCTCCATGTTGCTCTCAGCTCTCCTACCCAGGGTGCCAAACTTGCAGCCATTGGGATATCACCCAGCAGGGTCCTCCTCTCAATCCTCACTCTGTGGAAGTCACACTGTTTTATGTCCTTTTCCAATCTCTGTGTTGCATCTTTCCAGTGACTTTTGAAGCATTACTGCCCATGCAGGATTCACACAATGTTCTGCATGATTTTTCCTATATATTTTTCCTATAGCCTCTCCCTTTGGTAGTAGACACTGGTTGTGGCACATGCTCTCTAATTTCTAGATAGCCGAGCATCAATTTTCTCCCTGTTATGTCTTTTCTGCAACTCTTCTTTCCCATGATTATAAATGACAGTAACTAGATATCACATGGGAAATGCTGCACACCAGTTCATGAGAAAGGGCCATTTAGGCTTAATCCCTGTTACAACTCCTAGAAGAGTTGAGCCCTGATTGTGAACGTTGTTTTTAATAGGAACCTCCTGAAGCCCAGTCATGTAAAGATATGACACCATCTAAAGCAAAGTAGCTCAATCTAATATTAAAACTGTGAATTATCTTGAAATAGTAGTTTGGGCAATGTCCAACAAGGGTTTTGTTTCATCCAAACATTTAAATTATCCTACAATGCCCTCTGTGAATTTTGCCATAGTGCTCTGGAGCACTTCAGCACACATTTTGCGAGCCACAAAAACAAAGGAATACTACTAGAGTCAGATCTTAGTCACAGTATTCCTGTAAATGTCAATAGTTATGGTTTAGAGGTGCAAGGTCATAGGGATGGGGGTGAGGAGACAAAATATTTATTTTTTAAAAAGTCCTGGTATTTTTTTTTATATACAGGAAAAGAAGAAAAGGTGGTTGAAATTAGAAAATTAGATACTCCTGAAAAAGAATTTTTCTCATCAAGAAGTAGTCTTGCCTCCTAAATGAAACAATGTTTTTTCCTAGTATTTTTGTTTTGCTCTAGAAGTCTATGAGTAGTCTCTTCACAATGCCATGGCAGGATAAAGAAGCCAAATTTATCAGGAACAGGTGTTTTCAGCAGGTGAGAGTCATATTTCAACAGACAGGGATGTCTCTGAAAATTTACCTTTGAAGATGAAGAAGGTAATTTTAGGTCTATAGATTTCTGATCTTTGAAAAGGCAATAGAGAACTTTCTGAATGAGTTTCTTTATTGCATATTGCATGCTTGGTTCCTGCACTCTGCTGCACCTAGAGACAGCTATCAACTTTTTCTATTTATTCATTCATTCACTCATTCAGTCATCAAACATTCATTGACTATCAGCTCTGTGCCAGGTATACTATTCTAGACACTGTAGAAAATTAAAGAATGGAATGTTGAAATGTGATACCACAGGAATTTAGAAATTGGGTCATCTTCCACTTTTAAAAATATTATCTTTAATTCTATAAACCAGAGGCATTTAAGAGACCAGTTGTCTCCAACAGAAAGTAAGTGGACCAGTTCAAATGTTCTTTGTTCACTGAGATGTTTGTAGACATAAATTCTCACATGATTGACTTCCAGTGCAGTGATCTTTCTCCTCTGGCTCTAAAAATGGGTTTGAGCCATATGTTCTAAGGGTATCATGGGGGCATCATAATGGAAAAGGAGGTAGTACGAACTGTGAACTTTCACCCCACTTTATCTATGGTGGCATAATTTTTATTTCTTCTATATATTGGACTAAAATAAAACTTTAAACAAAGAGATTATCTTGATGAAAGAAAAAAAAAATAAAAACAATCATACTCTATTCTGGCACCTCTCCTTCATCCAGGAAAAAAATAGTGGCTTATAGGAAAATTTCAAATAAATTTCACTCCTCTCGGCTTCCACAGTCCTGTTGGTATTTGTTAGGAGTTATGGTTATATTATTCACCATCATGCATGTCTCAGGCAAAGTACCTTTCTTTCTAGTTCTATGGAGGGAATTAATATGAGCTTACTAACTGAAGCAAAAGAGGATATAATGAGATCATTCTCATCACATAGGCATTCAGAGGAGCCTGACAACAAGCTATAGAGGAAAAATTTAGTAATAGACTTTGGAGTTCAAGGGGACTGATCAATTGCACCCTTGCTTCTTTATCCCAGTTCTGATCACATTGAAAGAAAAATGAAGGAAGATAGAGATGAGTATATCATGTGTATTGGTTCTCAAAGGCTAGCTTGGAGGATATGGATTTAAGACTATTAACCAGGTGGACTTGGTGATACTACATCCTCGAATTTAAATTACCACATTGCGAACACTACTGGAAACCATGGGCCTCACCTGCAGGTCATCACACCACATGCCCAAAGACAGACCAAAGCACAAGCTCTCTGCAGACAAGCACATCCCAAAGAGAAAAAGGGAAGAATCTGGTTTCACCTCTTTAGTTTCTGTTCCCCATAGTATTAGTTACAATATTCCCCCTTTTTCCTAGAAAGGAGTGAGGGAATGGGGCAAGAAGCTTGAAGTGTAAGGGAGAACCTCTCTCAGGGGAAACCTGAGGAATGGAAATAAGCAATCCATACTGAAATCACATAACATTACCTGTGAGTGAGAAATCAGGGTGAGTAGTAGCCAGGTTGTAAAGGAGTATGTATGTGTGTCTGTGTTAGTATGTGTTTATGGGATCCTGTAATACATCTAGATGGCCAGAACTAGGACATTAAAACTATAACTTTGAATACTCAGACTGTTACAAGTAACTTGATCAGCCTCCCAAGTAACATCTTTAGAAACATGATCATTAATTCATTCACAATATAATTCTTCACACTGGGAAGATAGAGAGAAGACAGGACTACTGCATTCCAGTGCTACCCAGCAGTATCTCCAGAATGAATTTGTGTCTGAATATATTGAATTTAAAAGTATCGTGGTCCAACCATATGATTAAAATAAAAGAATAAGTGAGACTGTGGGAAATGTGAAAGTGAACACACTAGGGTAAGGAGAGAAAAAGGAAAAAGATCTAAGCAAGAATGATAATAGTAAAGGCTCACTTGAGTTTATTCTTTCTGTATATCCTTGATGAAACCCAGGAACATACCTCCTCATTTCTCATTTATACAGCACTCCCTTTTGAGAATAGATAGTTTTAAAAAAAATCATCATATTTTCTTCTTACCACCACTTTCTTAAGTATAACCATTCTACTAATCAGAGTAAGTGACAATCTACAAGGAGATCTAAGCCAAATTTACATTATTTTCTAATACTCACTGGAATTTGTTTTCAGTTTATAGAATAACAGACTCCAAATGCATATGGATGGTCTTTTAAAAATCCATAGTCTGCTCTCCAACTTATGTCCAAAGGCTGTCTGGGATGCTGAAGGCAGAGCCAAAGGCATGTCTGGAGCTCTGTGCTGAAGCATGGTAACTGGGCATTCCTGAGCATTATAAAATGATGTAAATTTGGACTTGGCCTGTGGTCCTAATGGTCAGGTGATCTGAAAGCAAAATATGTACTTCTTGCTGTTTTTGGTCTTGGTCACCCAGAAGGTGTTCAGCTTGAAGCATTAAATAAGCAATTACTGAGAAACAATAAATTGGCAAGCCACAGGTCATGGATAAGAAGCAGTTCGGGTCTGTTCCAAATTTCACTGAATCCATATTTTATTTGGTTCTACTTTTATGGTTCATTGTGAGTAATTTCTCTGAAATCAGAATAAATGCAAAGGTTCTATGTGAGCAGTTGCTTAAACAATCAAAACTTCAGCCCCCCCTCCCCAACCTTTGGATTTGTAAAAGAGATTCTAATGCCCAAACAACATATCTTTGGTTGTAGTTGCAATGGGGAATTAATATTATAATCAAATTATGTACACAAAAGTGGGTTGTGCCTAGAAATTTTTAAATGTGAAAAGGTGAAATGTTATTCATCATTCCCTCCAAATTAATCATAGCATGACATAAGCAAAGTATATCATGAGAGTCTTTATTTCAGGAAGGCCAAAAATTCAGAGATAAGGCAAACAGGTAAAATGCCAAAAATAAAATACTTATGAAATAGTAAAATAATAAGTTAAAATAACAGAGGCAACTTACATTTAATTATGTAAATAAATTAATAGGAAAATATTTGTTCAGAATATGTCTTGGGTATAAAATAAAGTGATGCAATCTATACAAAAGGTTTTCCTTGTTATTAAATAAGATCTCACATTGATCCATTCATCTTCATCATGGTTTTCAAAGCCTACATGCAAAGTTCATCACCTATGGCTCCAGCTAATGGCAAAAATTCCTGCGCACGAGCTCTCTCATACTGTTTTTTTCTGAACAATCTGGCACATGATAGCTTCATTCACTTAACAATCAAGTACTCAACCTTCTTAAGTTAATTTAGTATTGCCTAGCATATGGTATGTACATTATGGCAGAGTTTTAAGAAGGGAGTACCTAGCAAAGAATAAGACAGATTTGACTTTTGCTCTCACTAGAGTCCATAAATAATCCATTTTAGACATACATTGAAAAAATATACCCTGATGTCCATGAAGTAATCCTACTTCTAATTGTTCAACTCTGCATTGCTTAAAGAACAGATGTTATGGGGCGCCTGGGTGGCTCAGTGGGTTAAAGCCTCTGCCTTTCGCTCAGGTCATGATCCCAGGTGGTGGGATCGAGCCCCACATTGGGCTCTCTGCTCAGCAGGGAACCTGCTTCCTCCTCTCTCTCTCTGCCTGCCTCTCTGCCTCCATGTGATCTTTGTCAAATAAATAAATAAAATCTTTAAAGAAAAAAAAAAGAACAGATGTTAATCTTCCTCTGTAATATACAAGCTCCTCACATATTCTCTTCTTCGTGTTCCTTCACTCCTCTACAAGCATCCCATTTCATTGGCCAATTCCAATTACTTACTGTTCTTCAGACCCATTACGTAATTTCATTGTCCTAGTTTTTTGGTTGGAGATTCCCTCTATCTGAAACATCAGTGACTTCATTCTTTTTCAGGCAAATGCAGGTTCATTATTTAAAAGTTGTGAATGAATGACAAAAGGAAAAATGTGGAAGAGAATAAGGGAGAGGGAAAGAAAAAAACATGTTCTCTGTCCTGTATTTAATGCTTCTCATTTCTGGTTGTGATCTTAACTGGGTTTTCCTATTGCTCAGTTATTCATTCAACAATTAGAGATGGAAAAACTGATTAAGATTGCCTTTAGAGATAACCACCAATAATTCTTCCCATCCAGGAACTGGTTTATGCCTCCTCCCTTCCAGAGATGGACTCTATTTCACTTCCACTTGAATCTGATCTGGCTTTGTGACATTCGTTGACTAATAGAATGCAGCAGATGGGACACTGTGCCAGTTCTGGGCCCAACTTGAAGAAGCCTGGCAGCTTGAGCTTTATCCTCTTGGACTCTAGTCACCATACATTAGGAAAGCTGGTATAAACTAATGGGAAAGGAGAGACCATGTGGAGGGGAACTGAGCTGCCTGGCCAACAGCAAATACTGCTAGACAAATGTGAATGAGGCCATCTTGGATTTTCAAGCCACAGCTCAGCTCCCAACAGAATGCAGAAAAAGGCCCATCAACTCATAGAATCATGAAGAAAGAGACTGCTGTTATTTTAGGCTACTAAATTTGGGGGTATTTTATTATGCAGCAATAGATAACTGAAGCATTATGCTACTGGTACTATGTCAGTCACAAAAGATAAAAGGTAGAAGTATACCTTCTAGAATAACTCAGTGATGGGTAGAAGAGATGGGTATATAAATATTTAATGACATATTACAAAAACATGTATTAAGTATGATGGAAACTGTCTTATCACTAACCTATTTTTTGGTGCAAAACATAAAGACAGGACTTTCTTTGCAGTGGTAAGAAACCAAAAACAAGTAGCAAGATAGTTCACAGACCAGTAGAAAAATTTCTTGGAAGAATCTCATAGATTTTCAGATCTGTCCTTTCCTTAATTATTCAACAATCATAAAGCTTTGACCTGAAATTCCTTGCTAGTTTTCATTTGGCAACTTAGAAGGGAAGAAGAATTGTGAGAGAATTCTTAGTTTGTGTCTCCTAGTTTTTCCAGAGTTCTTCAAATTAATTTTTTTTAATAACTTCCAATTAAGTCATTGGTGCCAGAAGGAGGTATTCTTTTTGATTCTGTACATGCATGAAAATCTAGAATGTTCAGAATTTAAAAAAAAAAAAAAACACCTTATTTCTTAGCTGGCATTATCATTCTCAGAGAATGTGTTGTCCTCAAAGCTAGTGCATTTTATTAACTACCTTCTTTATGCTCAGCACTCTGCTGGTCATGAAGACGGAAAAAGAAGCAAGAAACATATGTTGTAAAAGCCCATAAACAAATATTTTAGCAAATTTACCTGCCAGAAAGGGTTTTACTCTGTACCTGCAATAGGACAAGGATGGTATTAAAGACATGGGATGGAGAAGGTGAGGAGAATCCAAAGTATATTAGGCACAGGTTTACCCTCCATGAGAGAACTCCCTAGTGGAGAAAACAACTCATGTTTACACAATAATTTCACGTGTTCCTAGTACTACTGCTATGTCTACTAATAATAATACCAGAATTATAAGAATAATTCCACATAAATGTGTTTCATCTTTTTAAATAAAATGAACATTGCAGTAAATTCTACAGAAAATAAAACTGACACCAAAGCAGACACTTCTGAAGCTGTTCCTGATTTCGGAGAATAGTTTCCTACATTAATGAAGTGTTGCAAATGCTGACATATATTTTCTAAACTGAATCTCATAGAATTTTTTTCAACAACAAACACACAACAAATGGGACATAGTACTGCTGCTTTGTTGTTCAGTCCTGTTTATTGTGAGGTCAGAGGGTTTTAATACTCTCTAAAAAAATGTTTTTAATGAGCCTCATCTTGTAACTTCACTAAGGCTGGCTTGACTAAAAGGGGAGCATACAATTCTCCAGTCCTCCATGGACTTTCAGGACTTTTAGGAAAAGACTGACTTGACTTCTCCAGGGTAATGAAAGATTGAGCTGTTTAAGTTGGTTGCCAGAAGGGCAGTGTCTTCTGAGAGCTTACCTTTAGCATTTTAAACACACTTCTTCTGGGGTCCATGTTCATTGCACATTCATTTTGCTGTTTGGTTGACACCATCAGGGATTTTGCATTGTTCCTCCATGCCAAGGCTCTCCTGTGGATTTATTTTTAATTGTGACCGGGATTAAATGGCCTGTTACTACTTTAGAAAAAAACTTAAAGCAGACTCTCAAAGACATTTTTAAGTTGTAAACTGCCAATCTTATGCTTACCTACATGCCCATGTTTTTATTATTACTTTTCATAACACTCCAAATCAGAGATGTTGAGAAATTACTGTATACCTCTATTTGAAATATATCTTTACTATTGAAAATGCTTCAAAATTAAAAATTACACTGCAAAGCAACTGAAATCTGTTTCTACCACCACCAAAAAAAATAATAATAATGAAAACATTTGAAAGGTTCTCAGATCTTGCTAAAGTATTTAATAGACATAAAGTAGGATTTTATACATATTGACCTTCATTTAAAAATAAAAGACAGGGGCGCCTGGGTGGCTCAGTGGGTTAAAGCCTCTGCCTTCGGCTCAGGTCATGATCCCAGGGTCCTGGGATCGAGCCCCGCATCGGGCTCTCTGCTCAGCAGGGAGACTGCTTCCTCCTCTCTCTCTCTGCCTGTCTCTCTGCCTACTTGTGATCTCTCTCTGTGAAATAAATAAAATCTTTAAAAAAAATAAAAAATAAATAAAAAAAATAAAAGACAAATAAGGCCAGTGAGATTTTTTCTTCACACTTAAAAAAAGAAGCAGTAAAAAATAGGCACAGGGAAATATTTGTCTCTGTAGTTGTATCAGTTAGGTTTGATGCATAACAACTATTCTAACACTGTTTGTGGCAATTGTTAAGAGCAGGCAATTATGTGGATCAACAACTTGGGTTGGGCTTTGTTGGGCAGTCCTCCTGCTGTTTCTTGAGCTTATTTATCTGGTTACAGACAGACAACAGGTCAGATGAGGGCTCCTTGGTCTTAGATGGCCTCACACATATTTCTGGCATTTGGCAAGCTGGGGATATGGGGGTAGTGTTTTTCTTATGAGCCCAGCAGTTGGCTGTGTCAGCTGGAGTGATGCCTACATGTCTCTCATCATCCAGTAATTTGTTCAAATGATGGTGGAAAATAACACTTTTCACGTTTTTGCTTGTATTATTTTTTAAAAATTTTATTGATTTTTTTTTTTTTTTTTTTAGAGAGTGAGAAAGAGCATGAATGGGGGGAGAAGCAGAAAGAGAGTGATAGGGGATCTCAAGCAGACTTCATGCTGAGCACAAACCAAAAGCAGGGCTCAATCCTAGGACACTGAGGTCATGTCCTGACTGAAAATCAAGAGTTGAACACTTAACTGACTGTGCCACCCAGGTACCCCTCTGCTTGTGTTATGTTTGTTGGTTTCCCATTGACCAAGGAAATTCATATGGCAAGCTCCTATTCAAAGAGTGGAGAGATGAAGCGTTCTTTTTTTTTTTTTTTTTTTAAAGATCTTATTTATTTTTTTTTTAATTTTTTATTTTTTATAAACATATATTTTTATCCCCACAAAACAAACTGAGGGTTGCTGGGGGGGGGGGTTGGGAGAAGGGGGTGGGATTATGGACATTGGGGAGGGTATGTGCCTGGTGATTCACAGAAGCGTTCTTTTTGATAAGAGGAACTTCAAAGACTGTTCATTTTTCACCTTTGAAGAAAATACTCATAATACTTCCTTACTATTTTCTTTTTTTTTTTTTAAGATTTTATTTATTTATTTGACAGACAGAGATTACAAGCAGGCAGAGAGGCAGGCGGTGGGGCAGGGGGGTATAGGGGCCCGGAAGCAGGCTCCCTACTGAGCAGAGAACCTGATATGGGGCTCAATCCCAGGTCCCTGGGATCATGACCAGAGCCGAAGGCAGAGGCTTTAAGCCACTGAGCCACCCAGGAGCCCCCAGAGTTCGTTTTCTCAACCACAACTCTTATCTACAGAGGTTGAACTATTTCTCTTCTAAGAAAAAAGTTTGAGACCAGCAATTTCACAAGGGAATTGAAGGTAATTACATTTAATTAATAACTAGATGCATATTTTCACATTTTAAGATGTCTGAAATGAAGCTCATCTTTCATTTGTTGCATGTCATCATATAGTTAGCAGTTGTATTTTTTTCTTCTTAATGGTACATAAAAAATGGTGCATCTTGCTATATATAGTGACTTACATTTAATAAAAATGACAGTATCATCATTGAAGCTTAGGTAACTTCAAGTATCAGTATATTCAGCCACCAAGAGTATTAATCAAAGGTAGCTCAGTCCAAACTCAGTGGCTTAGGCAAAGCTTAGCTTAAACTAAATGATGAGTGAAACTCATTGCATGTTTGGGTATTGGCATTTCTTTCCATTTTCCTCTAAATGATATCATTTTTAAATGAAAAAAGTACTAGCTTTTATGATGTTACCTGAAGCCTAAGAAAGGCTCTAGAAAAGACACCTTATGAACACATAATGAGATCTTTGTCTCTGTAATGTACAATAGTGGTTTATCCATTAACCACTTTCTTTGAAATATCCTGTGAAAACTCAATATATAAAACTAGTGAACTCAGAACGATACTATTTAATTGGGGCTTGGGGAGTATTGAAAAGGTGAGTGGACAACATGGTACCTGTGCTTCAGAGAGGATAGTGATTAGGATGGCAGTTCTGATACTAGATTTCCTGAGTTTTCAACCTCATCTTGGGCAAGTCAGTTACTACCATGTTGCAGTTTCCTCATATGTAAAATTGGGTGCAACTACCACCTGCTCTTTGGGTATAATGCCTGGTAAACATCAATAAATAGCACTATTATTTATAAGATATTCAATAAATAGTATTGCTATTTATAGGATAGTAATAGGCTGTGTTACCATTATGGCACATCTCCTTCCAAATGAGGTCTCCTGGGGTGGTAAGGTTTTACATGAGGGTAGCCTTTTGAACTATGGAAGGGCACATTTTAAAGTTAAAGCTTTGAACTATAAGACCATGACCAAGCAAACAAGATCAGCAAGACTTATTACGTGGATGCTACATACCTACTAAGCAGATACAAGCTTTAGGTTATGCAGGGGAGAAACAGGGAAGAAATAGGACATAAACTTTACCCCTTCAGAGACTTAATGTCTTAAAAGAAATGAATTGATGCCCAAATGGCCAGACTCACAATTTCGAACTATTAGGTGGGACAGATTATAGTGGTAGTGCTGGTGATAATGGTGTCAGAATCAGAAGATTTGATGTCATTTTCTTTTTCCTAGTCTCTCAAAATTTCTTTTAAGTATAAGAATGCATTTGTGCTTACATTAGAGATAGAAAAATTGGGCTCCACCTAGATCATGAACTCTCTCCAAATGAAATGCAAAGAAGTATAAACCAAGATATTCAGATTTTCGAAAGCAGTTTCGGCTCTATCTATATTAAATGCTTCTTGGTATTAAAAAAAAAAAAAGACTAACATAATCGATTTCTTTCTGCTGAAACTTTCGATTTGAGAGTCAACAGAGTTTCAGACAGAAAATTCCTTGCCAGTTTTACACAATGTATTTATCAAAAAGGTTTTGGTCAAGTCAATTAGCAAGGGATGAGTTCAGGAATTTGGGGCTGATCACAGGGTATGGTCTCTCATAAAATGTTATTTTTTTCTTAGTGACAATTAACTTAGAGCACTTGAATGGAAGAGCAAGCAAGGTCAGTTTGCAGTTGGTGGTTTCTCCTCCATTAAACGACACATGGTGCCTATATTTTTAAATTATGCATAGGAAGTAGCAGGCTCCTGAATGCATTCCAAAATATATCACAGACCAGGTGTTAAAGCACATTGCTATTAAGCTCAAAACATGAGCTGAAATCCATAGTACATGAAAGTCGAAGACTTTTCTACAGATGTGTAGCACATAATGTAATTTTTTTCCTAATATTACACAGACAAAAGGAACCATCCTTTCTGAGGCGTTTTGTTAGTGATGGCAAATAAAAGTAAAACAATCTCCCTAAACATAGAATGTGTGAAACCTATAAAGTCAAAGATGTTGAAGGAGAAACTTTGAGGAAGCTGCAGACTGAGAGGGCACCACTTTTTTGTTTATCTACTGTATATCATGCATATATTTATTAGAGTGGTGTTTCCCAAAGGAAGTCTGAACTAGGCCATCAGAATCACCTGAAAAAAGGTTTTGTGTTTTTAATACAGAATTCTAGGTCCCATCCTGAGAGACCTAGTTTTAATAAATTGGGGGTGTGGGTAAGAAATCTGAGTTTATATCAAATATTTTGCATGAATCTAATTCAGAGATAGGCTCAATAACAAGATAATCATATTTCATTATAGTTGACCAATAACTTTTTTGTATCTCTCCCTAGACTGAGTCCTAAAGGTTAGGGCCTACACAACCCTTACCATTCAGACTGTCTCAGTATGTAACACAAAATAAGCATTTGGCAAGTATCAGCTGAGTGAATGAAGTTCTTTGTAAAGTGCAGTCACAGGTTTCTCCCCTCATTTTGTACAGAAGATTTTTTCCTCTATCCTTGGTTTTATGTCCCATTAAGTTTTGGGGCCAAGAATCAAACACTCAGAGCAATCCTGAGGAGAGTGGTAGGGAATAGAGGACCAAGTATAGTAAGGAGGAAGTAGCCAGTAGCTAGGAACATAGGAAGGAGTGGCTGAAGATAAATTCTCACCATTGTCCATCACCCACCATTCCATAGCAGTATGAGTCTCCCTGGTAGTCCAAATCTAGGGATAATATCCTGCTTGGCAGCTAGGAGTAGACTCTGAGTGGCAGCATTTCTCTGCTTCTGGATATGCCCCTCCCTATACTGATCTTATAATAGTTACACCATGATGAGGAAGGAAGAAGTTGACACATTGAGAGATAAATAAGTTGACATGAAAATTCCCTTGCCATGTTGGTTGGTCTTGTAACTGATATCTGTATCAGAACTCTACAAAGGTTGTAAATAGTTTTGGCTTTATTTTTCTTTTAAAAGAAGTCTCTTTAGGTGTGGTTACTTTATTTTAAGCATGTATGTGTGGTGTATGTCTATAAATGTGAATATATGGAAAATACAATGAATCTTAAAATGTAGGTCCTAAATTATTAATGCAAGTCATGATGCTTGTCACTGATGGTGTCTTCACATCAGGAGCCATGGATTCACTTCTCTGATCATTGAGACCACCAGAAGGACCCATTCTTCTTTCCTTACTTGGCTAGAGCTCTGCATGACATTGCCTGATTTGGATAGCACCTGGTTGTCACTCTCTGTGCTCCACCCCTTAGATGTTCAAGTAGCTTCTGACAATGGAACATCACCCAAGTTCAAGTGCATTCATTCTGATTCTTATATTCTTCATTCATATTTATGGCCTCCTGCCTTAAGATTCCATTCCAAGACACAATGCTATGTCTTCCTCAAGTTACTGACTTCAAAATTTCCTTTGTATTTTTCTAACCTCCAGAAGGAAAAAAGCCTTTTTGGAAAGCACACATGAAATGGGCAATTAGTGCTTGATTTCCTATTTTACTCATGGTTACATTCTAGATTCATGTAATTTAAAAGAGCAAAAACTGTCAATTGTGGTAAATGACTATTAGCTTCTCATTGCCCAATAATTCAAGACCTACAAGTTTAAGAGTGTTAAAAATCTATAGCTTGAGATTCTAATCTTTCCCATGGGCTTATCATCCAGTTCAGATTAAATATGTGTCCTGGGATTAAGGGGTAGCCTGGACAAATAGGTAAATGGATTGTGCAAGCAACTTATCATCTGTAAGCCAGGAATTATGATAGGTAGAAATGTCTACATAGTTTGCCTTGCTCTTACCTTACTGTATCCCCATCTGTTGAAAAAATAAGGACTTCCGAAAAATACATACTACTCAAACATTACTTCATGTTACTGACCTACCTTGAAATTTCAGAAATAGCTGATTTTCAAAGATGGCCTTCTCCATTAAAAACCCTCCAAGTTAATTTCCTTCAAATTAACCACATCAGCCCCTACTATTATATCAGTGCTTGGCACACAGTCTGTGCTTGATAACTATCAAACAAATAAGCAAAAGAAGAAGGGAAACATTATAGCATGAGAAATGAATCAGTAAGTCTTCAAATATTTATTAATTACTTACTAAGTCAAAAAAAAATCTCTATCCTCATGGGGTCTAGAGTCTTGGGATAAGAGACACAGAATAATGGGAAAAGACATAAGCAAATAAATAAGTTTATAAAGTTATAAGTGATAGGAAGAAAATGGACTTTGATACTGTTACAGGGAGTAGAGAGATGGGGAGCCCCATTATAAAGGATGGTCAAAGAAGCCCACTCTTAACCCTGAGGTGATCTGGAAAAGAATGTTCCAAAGAAAGGGTGAGATATTAGAAAGATTTCCAAGGTTACATAAGCTTAACATTGTATGTTCAAAGATAGAAAGACATAGTCTGTACCCTCCTAGAGCTGTCATCCCATTCTGAGCTCCCCCCTGTACTAACCAACTGAATTCCCTTTTGTACATGACTGCAATAAGCAGACCCCATCTTGCTGCTTGGCTTCCTCAATTTCTGATCTGTTCTTATTAAACAGTCAAAAACCAGCTTCAGAGGAAAAATAACCTGATTTCCTCTGTTCCTGGCAGTAGAAAGAGGGCATAGCAAGTGCTGTTTTTGATGGTATTGGGTGGATAGCCATTGTGTGGTACCTTCAGTGGAGCTTATTCTTTCTCTGATCCTAAGAACAAGGCTGAGTATCATCATTCTGGATGGCAGTTAGCCAAAATTGAATGAAAATGATGGATTTTTAAAAAATTACTGTGTGTGTTCATTCATTCATTCACTCACTCCTTCATTCATTCACTCACCCATTCATTCATTCACTCACTCATTCATTCATTCATTCATTCACTCACTCATTCATCCACACATGTCCTCGTCAGCATTTATTTAGTATGTCAAACACAGTTCTGGCTCTGGGAACACAGAGAAAAGTAGAATGTAGCCCTTGCCTTGCAGAAGTGCACAGACAAGTTGTGGGGATAGACAGGTAAGCCCAAATCACAGCAATGTGATTTGTGCTTTGAGATATTTGCAGAGGTTAATATGGAAGTACAGAAGTATAATGTTTAACTCAGTCTGGGGAGTTAAAGCAGCTTCCGGCAGGAGTGGATACTTGGCCTGACCCTTGAAGGTTGAACAGAAGTTAGGTGGGAAAAAAATGTGGGAAAGGACAGTCATTCTAGAGAAAATGTTAATTAGGTATGTAGGTGTGGACAAGCACAGTATGTACAAGGAACTAGAAACCTGTCCACAAGAAGTAAAAATCCAATAAATTAGGAGGAGGACATTGCCCCAAATGTCAGTTTTCTGTGCCCATCAATTTTGTTTTAACCAATTTGCCCTCACAGTTTATTTTTTCAAGGCAGTCATTTCACTAATGCCTGAGACTTGTATGACTGTGGCACATTCTCCTTTTCCTTGGGTGTTCACCAACAATCTCAGTTCTTCTCTGCTATTCCTGGAGACAGAGAGGTACTCCCAGTATGCCAAGGAAC
The DNA here is from genome assembly GCF_964662115.1 of Mustela nivalis. Classification (NCBI taxonomy): domain Eukaryota; kingdom Metazoa; phylum Chordata; class Mammalia; order Carnivora; family Mustelidae; genus Mustela; species Mustela nivalis. Next base: position 16,463,672 of record NC_139027.1, read on the forward strand.
ATAGGAAGTGCTTACCAACCATAAACTCATATTCTGATTATGCAAGAGGATTACCATTTTTAGAATGGACATGAGTGAAACAGAGGCTTGGTGGCAGAACCACCTTGCCTAAGGTTGCAGAACTAGAAAATTGCATGGTTATGTTTCGGCTCCAGACCTGGTGCCTGTCCTATTATGCTGCAGCAGAGCTGGTTGTAAATCAGACTGGCAGTCCATTGAGCCTGTGGTTTTGGCTGGTGTGAAGACGTTGGAGGAAGGTTTGTATTAAGATGCTCTGTGATTTTGGCACAAGAGCTGTGGAAGCATATGGGCCCCTGGAGAGGTTAGCAATATGAGCAAGAAATAGCAGGATGAGATTCAACTGGAAAAATGCTAACGAATACATCTGGAGACAAACAAGCAGAAACACACACGGTTAATGGGAAGCAGAGCAGCAGGGACTATGAGGGTTTGGTGAAAGTGGACGCTTCATCATAAAGATATTGCCAAGAGGAGATGGGAGCAGACACACAGGAATCACTTGGGCTGTGGACAAAAAGCTCTCATCTAACCAACGTGAAAGGAAAAAAGGCCTCTGTGTGCTGATGTTTTGGATCTGCAGGGCCGTTTTGCTTTGGGTCTCTATATTTTAAAGAGAAATCAACTAATGCTGGGGAATTCAGAGAGAGAATTATACGCATAATTAATACCAGAAGGGATGAATGCAAGAGGAACAATCAAACAAGAAAATAAGATCTTCATACATGTCTGTAATTCCAAAAAAGGCAAAAGTAAAATGACTGAAATGAGGATGCACAAATATGGAACAATGGGCAGTTAACACAGCTCAGATCAGAATAACTTAGGACACTGGGTACCCCCACTATTTTATCTTCTGCCTAAAATGTTTGTGGACACTGTCACAAAATGCAGAAGCTCCATGCCTGAAGTCCAGTACCAGCACCTTGAAAGCTGACTTCATGCTGTTGGAGGACGGGGGTTTAGGGCTGCACAAGGCAGATGGCTGCATTTTGACCAGCTCTTGGTCTTATTTACCAAAGACTCACAGAGTATGCCTGTGGATAACTTGTGAGGTCTCCTCTCCTTGTAACGCAACAGACCTCACTTCCTGGGAAAATGGCATCCTTTCAGTTGTCACACGACTTTGTTCTCCTGTCATAGAAAGCTGGGTGGATTGGAAATGACCTGAGTGTGCTGTTTTAGTAATTCCTCAACCAAATGTTTTCAAATAACCATCTATCTTGGAAGCTGTCTCTCACATTATCTTTATCCTAACTGCTTAAAACAGATGGTACTTTATACTTTAAATTCATGTCCAAAGCATTTCAACCACCATTGCCCTGTGCTTTGGAACTCTAGACCTGAAAGAGAAAATAATATTTCCATTATAAAGTATGCAACAATGCCTTTGACTATGTATGGCAGGAGGATGTTCCACTGATTGGTATGTTATATAGGTGACTTCAAGTAAAAAAGAGTCAAAATTTTGGTGGAAATCCCCTGATTAAACCCTATGAAGACTGCACTAAGTAGGAGATCCCCAAATGGAATATTAGTATACTGGCAACGTACCATGAAAAGTGCTACATTGTTACCCAGCTATCAGTTTACAGGGTCTTCTCATTCACCTAAGATTCTGAAAGGCAAGATTCTTCTTTTGAAGATACAAAGTGCTTCCTAAACATTTACTGAGGAAATGGGTGGGCAACTGGGGCATCTAGTGGCTCAGTCAGTTAAGCAGCTAACTCTTGGTTTCAGTTCTGGTCAAGATCTGAGGGTTGTGAGATGGAGTCCCACATTGGGCTCCATGATCTGCAGGGGTTCTGCTTGAGATTCTCTTCCTTCCCCTCTCTCTCTGTCCCTCCCTCATGCTCTCTCTGAAATAAATATATAAATCTTATATAAAAAAAGATAGAGAAAAATGAGTGGGTAATTGAAGTGATAAAGCATGGTCATTGTTTTGCTAGTTTGGTGCCAAAGAAAGTCCCAAGTTTGGACTTCAAAGTAAGACACCATCCATTCAAATCCTGTCCTCACCACCTAAAAATTATGTGATTTTGGAATAGTAACTTCAAATCCATGTCCTTGATTTCCGTGTGTGTGTGTGTGTATGTGTGTGTGTGTGTGTTCAAAAGGGACAATTTTACCTAATTCATGGGTCTCTAATAGATGTTAAAGAGAAAACTAATGTATGTCATGACTAGTGTGATTTCTAAAGTATAGCAGAGCTTTAGGGAAAGTTCTTTTCTCCTGCTTTGACAACATACCCATGACAGGTTTCTGGCCAACATCTCATTTACTTGCTTCTTATCCACCGCCCAGAGCCCCAAGGGAACTTTCTCAACAATGCTTTTCTGTATGCCTCTGTCCCTTTTCCAAGCACATTCAGCACTGGATATTTGCACAACTCTTCTGGACACTTTACACATCTAGCTTGCCACACCATATTCTGTATTTAAATGGCATTTCACAGATCATGTGTATCAGTTATGTGTCCCCAAGTTAAACACTTGAAAGCAGGGGTTGTAACAGGCTTCATTCTTGTACAATGCTGACTTCATGGTAGATAAATTTAGGCATCCATTAATTGAGCACACTATGTCACACTTAATCCTTTTCAACTAGAGATTGTCCATTTGTAAATAAGGATATATTAGGTGTTTTATCTACTCTTTATGTTGGTTAAATGGATCAAATGAGATAATGCAGGCAAAAGAATTGCAATTCTTAAAACTTTAATAACTACATAATTCTTATTATTTTATTCTATTTGTTCTTTAACTATATCTCAAGTATGAAAATATTGTTTTACCTTTTGAAGAAACAAGCCCAGAAAGTTTAGGTATGTGGGCAGCATGCAGTCCGGTGCTAATATCTACTTCTTGTATAGCTAAGAATCTTCTTTCTACTGTCCATGCATATAGTGATCATGTTATTTGAATAAAAACAGCAGAGTATGTGATATTTTTAAAATACTTGGTAGCACAATAGAAAGACATACAATGCATGTCCCTTCCTTCTCTGCAGCCCTGAATGCATATCTCTATTAATGGACATATATTTTATTGAAAAGATCCGTGAATACCTCTCAGCTGTGGCCCTGATGTAACATTTATGAAAACACATACACAAGCATTACCAAGTGGAAACAGCACTAGAAACTTGAAATTTCTCAATGCTCAGCCAAAACCCTGAGGGAATTTCTACTAACCAAAACACAGATAAAGTTTTGAGGGAATAAAAATGGCTAGATGAAAGGAACAGGTGTGAAGATCTGGGAAACTGATGAACTCTCTGAACTGTTTTTTTTTTTATTATTATTATTTCTGCTTTATGGCAAGAGGATAAATATAGAATGCATCTAATTATTCAGAAGTAAATGTCTCTCTGTGCCATTAGTTGATCAAACAGTAGAAGCCAGATACAATGCTAAGTAGATTACATGCTTGGGAGTAAGTAAGACAGGCCCATTGCATGCCAAATCTGCTATATGGTGGTAGGGGGGCTTTGATAAATTTCCTTAATATCTCTAAAATTCAGCAAGTTTGACCCATAAAATAAAGATAATATTAGTGACCCCTTTACCTAGGTCCCATGAGAATACATGTAAAATTCCTAGTATGGGGATTAGAACAAGGTAACATTCTGTACCTGTTAGTTTTATTATTTCTATTTTTGTTATATGCTGGAGATTGTCTGTTGGTATTCAGCATATACCCCAGGATAAATACATACACACAAACACACACATACAGAGTCCTAAGCCAGTCAAGCAAGGTCTAGAAAGTATCTTTCCCAGGTTCACAGGTTCAAGTTTAGAGTCATCAGTGAAAATCACCTAGACAAAACTGAAAAAAAAAAAAAAAAAAGAAGAGAAAGAGCAGCAACCCTTCTCATTCTCCAAGTAGATGAGAGGGCAGAAGGCAAAAGTGGGGTTCACAGAGCATTGTGGGTCTGCTTCTATGAATCACCCCCTCTGGAGTTGTGGGTCTTGAGATCATGTGTGGAGATCCCCATAAGTCTTGCATGCTCTGGCTGCCACAGAGCCAACTGCTTGAACCAACATTGGCTCATGGCTTCCCTAGGTTTTCCGCAAAATTTTTCAAGTAGGTAATTCCTTATCTTAAATCCTTCCTGCTTGAAATATATAGAATGACTTCTGTCTTCCTGACCACATCTTGCATAATACACATTATTCTCTGGTCATTATTTGATTTTGCAATCCATTCAGTAATTTGTGGGCAGGTATGGACAATTTGCCTGTGGGCTATAACGTGGGCCATCCTCCACTGCATCTCTGAGCAAGAAAGCCTCACTCAAAGCAGAAGCTTATTTCTCTCTAAACCTAGAACAACAAATTTGTAAAGATTTCTCATTAACGGAAGAGTAAAGAGAAAAATATCACCAAAACATGTATCAATAAATCCTGCCTATAAAAGGTACAGGGTGCCTGGGTGGTGTAGTTATTCAAGCATTGCCTTTGGCCCAGGTAATGATCTCAGGGTCCTGGAATCAAACCCCACCTTGAGCTCTCTGCTCACTGGCAAGTCTACTTCTCCCTCTCCCTCTATGATCTTTCCCACTCTTACTCTCTCTCAAATAAATAAATAAAAATCCTTAAAAAAATTTAAAAGGTACAGAAATCTTGCAATCAAAATGTAAAAAACAAGAATATTTTTTCTGATTTTTACAAAATTTTCTCCATTAAGCATCTATTATATGTACAAAGAAAAAAAATCAAACTTAAAAACTAAATAATACTTCAAGAAAAATGAAAGTGAAAATATTTAGTTAATAAATTTGTAATCCTCAAATGTTCTGAGCAACTTGAGAACAAAAACAAAAAACAAACAAAAAACCCCCACATGTTCATGGAGAATCAACAACAAATTAAGCCAACCCCCCACAAGAAGGGAAATAATGAAGGTTAGAACAGAGATCAATGAATAGAAACTAGAGAAAGAGTAGAACACATCAATAAAACTAGAAGCTGCTTTTTTTTTTTTTTAAAGAATCAATGAGATTGATAAACCACTGGCCAAACTAATCCAAAAGAAAAGAGAGAGGACCCAAATTAATATTATGAATGAAAAAGGAGAGATCATGACTAACACCATGGAAATAGAAACTAATCAAAAATTATTATCAACAGTTATATGTCAATAAGTTAAGCAACTTAGATGAAATGGATGCATTCATAGAAACCTATAAACTTCCAAAACTGAATCAGGAAGAAATTGACAACCTGAATAGACCAATATCTAGTAATGAGATTGAAGCAGTGATCAAAAGCTTCCCAAAAAAACCAGAGCCCAGGACCTGATAGATTCTCTGGAGAATTCTTTTTTTTTTTTTTTTAAGATTTTATTTATTTATTTAACAGACAGAGATCACAGAGAAGCAGGCAGAGAGAGAGGAGGAAGCAGACTCCCCTCTGAGCAGAGAGCCCGATGTGGGGCTCAATCCCAGTACCCTGGGATCATGACCTGAGCTGAAGGCAGATGCTTTAACCCACTGAGCCACCCAGATGCCCCTTATGGAGAATTCTACCAAACATTTAAAGAAGAAATACTACCATTTCACCTGAAGCTCTTTAAAAACATTGAAACAGAAGGGCAACTTCCAGACTCTTTTTATGAAGCCAACATTACCCTGATCCCCCAAACAGGCAAAGATTCCACCAAAAAGGAGAATTTCAGACCAATATCCATGATGAATATGGATGCTAAAATTCTCAACAAGATCCCAGCTAATAGGATCCAATAGTACATTAAAAAGATTATACACCATGACCAAGTGGGATTTATCCATGGGATGCAAGGGTGATTCAACATTCTCAAATCAATCAATGTGATAGAACAAATCAATCAATTTGATGCAGAAAAAGCATCTGACAAGATGCAGCAACCATTCCTGATTAAAACTCTTCAAAGTATAGGGATAGAGGGAACATTCCTCAACTTCATAAAATCTATCCATGAAAAACCCACAGCAAATATCATCCTCAATAGGGAAAAGCTGACAGCCTTCCCTTTAAGATCAGGAACATGACAAGGATGTCCACTCTCGCCACTCTTGTTCAACATAGTACTAGAAGTCCTAGCAACGGCAATCAGACAACAAAAAGAAATAAAAGGTATTCAAATTGGCAATGAAGAAGTCAAACTCTCTCTCTTAGCAGATGACATGATACTTTATATGGAAAGCCCAAAAGACTTCATCCCCAAACTACTAGAACTCATACAGCAATTCAGGAATGTGGCAGGATACAAAAATCAATGTACAGAAATCAACTGCTTTCTTATACACTAACAATGAAAATACAGAAAGGGAAATCAGAGAATGGATTCCATTTACTATATCACCAAGAACCATGATACATGGGAATAAACCTAACCAAAGAGGTAAAGGATCTGTACTCAAGGAACTATAGAACACTCATGAAAGAAATTGAAGACACAAAAAGATGGAAGATCATTCCATGCTCATGGATCAGAGCATTCCGTGCTCATGAATCAGATGAATAAACATTGTTAAAATGTCTTTACTGCCTAGAGCAATCTATACTTTCAATGCCACCCCAATCAAAATTCCACCAGTATTTTTCAAAGAGCTGGAACAAACAATCCTAAAATTTATATGGAACCAGAAGAGACCCTGAACGTTGAAAAAGAAAAACAAAACTGGAGGCATCATGTTGCCTGATTTCAAGCTTTACTACAAAGCCGTGATCACCAAGACAGCATGGTACTGGCACAGAAATAGACGCATGAACCAGTGGAACAGAGTAGAAATCCCAGATATGCACCCTCAACTTTATGGTCAAATAATCTTCAACAAAGGAGGAAAAATATACAGTGGAAATAAAGACAGTCACTTCAATAAATGGTGCTGGGAAAATTGGACAACTATGTGTAGAAGAATGAAACTTGACCATTCTCTTACACCATACACAAAGATAACTCAAAATGGATAAAAGACCTCAACACGAGGCAGAAATCTATCAGAATCCTAAAGGGGAACTCAGGCGGTAATGTCTTCAACATCATCGGCCACAGCAACTTCTTTCAAGACATGTCTCCAAAGGCAAAAGAAACAAAAGCAAAAATGAACTTTTGGGACTTCATCAAGATCAAAAGCTTCTGCATAGCAAAGGAAACAGTCACCAAAACAAAGAGGCAACCCACAGAATGGGAGAAGATATTTGCAAATGACACTACAGTCAAAGGGCTGATATCCAAGATCTATAAAGATGAACACAACTCAAACTCAACACACACAGAACAGATAATTATGTCAAAAAATGGGCAGAAGACATGAACAGACGCTTCTCCAAAGAAGACATACAAATGGCTAACGGACATCTGAAAAAATGTTCATCATCACTAGCCATCAGGGAGATTAAAATCAAAATCACATTGAGATACCATTTTACACAAGTTAGAATGGCCAAAATTAGCAAGACAGTAAACAAAATGTGTTGGAGAAAATGTGGAGAAAGGGAACCCTCTTACACTGTTGGTGGGAATGCATGTTGGTACTGCCACTTTGGAAAACAGTGTGGAGATTCCTTAAGAAATTAAAAATAAGCTTTCCTATGACCCTGGAATTGCACTGTTGGGTATTTGCCCCAAAGATACAGATGTAGTGAAAAGAAGGGCCATCTGTACCACAATGTTCATAGCAGCAATGGCCACAGTTGCCAAACTGTGGAAAGAACCAAGATGCCTTTTGACGGATGAATGGATAAGGAAGATGTGGTCCATATACACTATGGAGTAATATGTCTCCATCAAAAAGGATGAATACCCAACTTTTGTATCAACATAGAAGGACAGGGTAAGATTATGCTAAGTGAAATAAGTCAAGCAGAGAGAGTCCATTATCATATGGTTTCACTTACTTGTGTAGCATAAGGAATAACACGGAGGACATTGAGAGATGGAGAGGGGAAGTAGTTGGGGGAAATAGGAGGGGGAGACAGAGGATGAGAGACTGTGGACTCTGAGAAGGAAACTGAGGGTTTGGGAGGGGAGGAGGGTGAGGGGCTGGGTGAGCCTGGTGGTGGATATTAAGGAGGGCACAGATTGCATGGAGCACAGGGTGATATGCTTAAACAATGAATTTTGGAACACATATACTAAATAAATAAGTAAGTAAGTAAGTAAGTAAATAAATAAATAAATAAATAAATGGATATCATGTTCAACTGATGCTTCTCTCCCAAGCACCCAGCATAGATTCTGGCACACACACATTTCTTGCACTGAACAAAAGTGGAAAATCAAGATAAGTCTGGCACCTTCAGGAGACAGAGTTGCCAGTGTGATCTGGCTAGTTCTAGACTAGCTCCAGGGCTAGTTTTCTTTCTCCTCTGCCTCTTCCCTTGCTTTCCCCTGCCCACCTTCTCCAGAGCTCACCTCTTAGAGATGGAGCTGTATCTCAGCCTGGTTAGCAGTACCCTGGCCCCCTCCCCAGACTAACCCTGCCTGTTGATCTGCCTTCCCCACCTCATATTTGAGTAAGCAGTTTATAACAAACAAGCTTTCAAAGATTGGCATCCATAATTATGGTTCAGTACTTTTGACATTCTGGGTCAGTGAAAAAATATATATATATATTTAATATAAATATATATATATATATATGTATAATATATATATATATATATATTTAATTCCAGAATACTTTAAATAAAAGGTTACAATAACATTTTCTTCCCATTATAACTGACAAAACAACTACAAGTTGTGGGAAATATTCCACTGTTTCTGATGAGATAAATCTTTATTCTTAGAGACATAATTAATTTCTTCTTTGAGAAGGCATACCAAGTCTAAATTCAAGGACATTTATTTCAGAACTTCTGAAGGTCTAACATTCTACACTGTAAACTCAGACAATACATTTTACCTTCTGTTAAAATATTTTAATCCTCTTCCCTCTTGCCCATGAATTTTTGTTTTAAAAATATTAGATCTATCCTATAGAAACTATGGATTCTCTTTAGCCAACCTGAAGAAGACCAACCCCCTGACAGGTTCTTCACAGATGTGTCTTTGGAAGATTGGGTGAGGTAATCAGTAATTAGCACGGTTCTGTCTAACAAGATGACTTACTGGTTCCCTTGATCCATGACTATTTACTAAGCTTCTTGTGTACTTAGTGTAGGGGAATCTCTGCCTTCACCTGCTATTCTGATTGTGTGTGTATGTGTGTATGCGTGTGTGTGCACGTGTATGTGGCCCAGAAGACCAGACACCGCATTTTGGCTATCATTTCTTTTTTTTTTAATTATTATTATTTGACAGAGAGAGATCACAAGTAGGCAGAAAGGCAGGCAGAGAGAGAGAGGAGGAAGCAGGCTCCCTCCTGAGCAGAGAGCCTGATGCGGGACTCGATTCCAGGACCCTGAGATCATGACCTGAGCCAAATTCTGCGGCTTAACCCACTGAGCCACCCAGGCACCCTTGGCTATCATTTCTGATGTGCTTTACCACGTTTGGATTGTTCCTTCCCCATAGAGGGTGACAGTGCAGCTATTACCATAAGACTGGTTTCTACAATTCGAGGAAAACATATCTTGCAGCTGAGGATTTACATAAAAGGAGAACCATGAGGATAAGGCTTTCAAGATGATGGATCACTCAATAATTATGGCAGCCAAAGCTACTAATGACCCCCTCCCAAGCCTGTGGATAGACTATTGGTTTTATGTAACTATGCTGAATTCTGAACAAAACACAGTTATCATAGTGAAACAGAAGGTTAATGTGACATTCTTCTGTCTCAGTGACAAAAGGATTGAAGGCATCAGTCAAGAAAAAAATGTAGGATATATAATAGATGCAGCTCAACTGTAGCTGTAGATGTCAGGATTGCTGAAACAAGACCATTCTTCATGCAGATGCAAGTCCACTGTAAACACAAGCATTAATACTCTGGGTTCAGGTGAGAGCTAAAATTTCTAATGTGCTATGATCCATCACTGCTTATTGCATGATCCTCTAGCTCTTTTGTATATAGGATATAACAATCAGGACTAATAATTTTTATTTTCCCAGCATCACAATGCTTTACAATTTCTTAAGCTGAGAAGTAGTCCAATATGGAATATGTTAAACTATGCTTCTTTTAGAAAGTGATTCTCTTTTGTCTCTCCATGTACTATAGATTCATTAACTTACAAATAGAAGGAACAGTGATACCTTTGGCTCAAGAGGTTAGAACTCCATGCAATATGAATTTATTTTTTGTTTTTTTTGTTTTTGTTTATTAATTTTTTATTTTTTATAAACATATATTTTTATCCCCAGGGGTACAGGTCTGTGAATAACCAGGTTTACACACTTCACAGCACTCACCAAAGTACATACCCTCCCCAATGTCCATAATCCCACCCCCTTCTCCCAACCCCCCTCCCCCCAGCAACCCTCAGTTTGTTTTATAAGATTAAGAGTCACTTATGGTTTGTCTCCCTCCCAATCCCATCTTGTTTCAGTGATTCTTCTCCTACCCACTTAAGCCCCCATGTTGCATCACCACTTCCTCATATCAGAGAGATCATATGATAGTTGTCTTTCTCTGCTTGACTTATTTCGCTAAGCATGATACGCTCTAGTTCCATCCATGTTGTTGCAAATGGCAAGATTTCTTTTCTTTTGATGGCTGCATAGTATTCCATTGTGTATGAATTTTATGCATTAGGGACCAATCATCATCTCAGATCCTTCTGCTGCATTCAGAGTTTCCTACAAGAAGTTTGGAAACTCCCTATTGTTTTTCCAGTTCAGCTTGGTACCCCATAGAAAACCTCTGCTGAAATCTCCATATATTCTGTACCCACTGAGGGCCAGTGAGGATAGAACCTAAAAAGACAATAAATTTAGGCTCTACTTTGACATCCAAAGCCTGGTCCACGTGACCTGTCCATCTGTGGATTTCACGGACTCTGAATTCTTGCCCCATCACTACTAAGGCTAGTCTTGATGCCCATGTGGAAAATGATCTTATTCATCAGTGGAGGTAAACAGAGGGGACGTGGAGCAAAGAAACCGAGAAAACCCTGGGACAGATTGAAACGGTTTCCAGTACACCAGAATGCTTTGCCATTGCTTCTGTATTGTAATAAAAATGACAATATATCCTACATTTTACACTGTACTGTATCCTCCACCAGAAGCAATTTGCTATTGGTGAAGGCTGCATAGATCATTCAACTTCAAACTGTTTATATTACTTCAAACTGACAATTTCATTTTCTTCAGGGATCCAAAAAATCTTCAACCTCCTGCTAAAAAATGCAATTTATACTTATAGTACCATACATACCACCTCAGAAAATACATCCAAATCTAATATAACTCACCAGACCAACTGCTTCCTATATTTGAAGATATTGTTCCTGAATCTCACAGATCCATCTCCCCTTATTATAGCTATGCAGCATAAATGAACTGAAATGTACTATGTGTTCTTGTAGTGGTATTAGTCACCAGATTGGCAGAAGTTGTTATTAAAAAAATCAAAGATTATCACAAAATCTTTAAGATAGGAACCATTTTTTCATTGGCATTTAGGAACAAGTTACAAGGTAAAGGAAGAAAGAAGTGGGGGATCTGAAATATTTGAGCCACACGTAATTTTAAGATCATGTCAGATTCCTGGTGGGGAGGACAAAGAGGTACAAGAGGGGGGTTCATGACTTTGTGGCCAGGAGATGCTCTCTGGAACAACTACCTCTCTTGTGTGTTGCTAGCACATCCCAGTGCATTATTCAGGGACTCTGGGGAGGAAGAAGTTAAGAATGTTCACTGTGGGAGGACAGCAATTAAAAAGAAAAGAGTACCTAAAGTCAACACAAACTACAAACTGGGTGAAAATAAGCACAATACATACACATGTCAAAGGACTTGAATCCCATATATATAAAGAACTCTGAAAACTTAACACTGACTTTTTTTTTCTTTTTTCATTTATGTTAGGGTAAGACTTGGACAGATGATGTAACAATAAAAAAAGACATATTAATGGCCAATACACAAACGGAAAGTGCCTTGGCATCATAAGACATCAGGGACATGTTAATTCAAACCACAATGAGATACCTTTTCACACCCAACTAGAACATCTACAATTGAAAACAATTCCTAATACTGAGTGTTAGCAAGGATGTGAAATCTGGCACTCGGATGCTCCTGTGTTGCTTGTGGGAATGTAAAATGGTACAATCATGTTGGAAAACAGCACACAGTTTCTTATAAATTTTACAGTATACATTTCCTGTGACTTAATTTCATCCCCAGGTATTTACCCAAGAGAAATAAAATCACATGTCCACAAAAACACTTCTATGTGGATGTTCATGATGGCTTTATGCATAATGGCCCTAAACTAGAAAACCTGTTTTCATTGACAGGAAAATGGATAAACAAACTGAGATATATTTGTATAGTGGGAAACTATTGAGCAATAAAAATGAGACATGAAACATCATGCTTGAGTCTCACAGACATTGTATTGAGTCAAATATACCAGACAAAATAGTATACATTCTATAATTCTGGTTTAAAAGAAGTTTACACCAGGTAAAGCTATTTCATGGTGCTAGACATCAGAGTGAATGTTTGAGACTGGAGTGTGGGGACTGACTACAAGGTAGCACCAAAGGAATATTTAGAAGTAATGGAAATGTTTTATATGTTGATTAGGTTAGTGGTTGAGTGGTTATGCATATTTATCAAAGCTCATTGAATTGTACACCTAAAATATGTGTATTTTATTATATAAAATTATACCTTATTATTTTTCAAGTAGAATAAAAAAACAAAAAATACCAGACAATATATTTCATAGTTCACTGTAAACAAGAAGAGCTAATATCTAGAGTCAATGATCCAAGGAAGGGGGTAGAGTAGAACAGACAGAGAATGAGATCCCAAGTTGAGGATGGGTGTATATGGTTGACTTTTCTCTGCTCTCTGCACTCTGTGTGAACAATCCAGTTATGTACAAAGGGACAGGTGCAGCAACCCCCTCAAATGTACAACTAGTCTGTTAGAACCTTCACTCCTGGACTAAGTTCAAACCCTGGCTATCACCCTTCTTAGTTGTGTGATCATAAGACAATTGATTATATATTCACACAGCCTCAATGTTCTCAATTGTGAGGATTATGCTAAGAGAACATTATGTATTATGTATTCATATATGCTCAATTTATTTAAGTACCACTTTTATTCTCATACATGACTCACCGGTAGGGCAAAGGACAGCCCACACAGGGGTGGTGAGGAGTCCCCTGGATAGCATTAGCATACTCAAGAAACACAGATTGAATGACCATGAGGTAGCTTAGACTCCTGACCTCACTCTTCTTGTTTTTTCTGATCTATCCAGTGATTCTAAGATAATATGACACAAAAATATGATGACAGAAAAAAAAAAAAAAGTTACCAGAGCCCTACAAAAGAAAAATGCCAACACATCACAGGACAAGAAAGATTAAACTAAATTTTATCTAACCGAAATAATAAATTCAGATGTAAACATAATCAGACAAAACATTCTGAAAATAACCACATATCCATCTGTTATGTACCAGTGACTGGCAAACTCTTAGAACACTATGGGCAGAGATTTAGATGACTTACATGCTGCCTTCAGTGCTCTGGCTCACTGTGTGCTTTATGGTGCAAGAGTCATGGGCCCACAGTAACAAAGCCTCTGTGTTACTCCCTGTTAGGACCCCTCTAGAGTTTTGTCTTCTTTCTCTGAGTTTTCAATGTTAATGGTAGATATCTGCTCAGTCTTCCTGACATAAATAAACAAGTCATTTCTTCTCCTATTTATTCAGCAATGACTTAAAAAAAAAACCCCACAGGTGCATTTCAAAGTACAGGTCCAACTAAAATAAATTATTTTCCACAACATGGGTACAAGGAGATAAAGTATGTAAACTATTACCAATTTGAAATGTTTGCAAATGTTTCTGAGATTCAAAATGTTTCCGTTTTCTACAACCTTAACTATTTAGTTAAACCATGGTGATGTGTTGATCGAGGCTCACTAAAACACAGAAAAGGGAGCACTTGTATCTCTAGAACATACAGAGATCACTTTTAAATTGTCCCTGGGACCAAGAAGAGACCATGAGAATGAGACAGATTAAAAACTGTCTTTCAGCAGCAAAGTCCATTTGTGTCATCTTGGAAGCAACCTAGACCAGCCTCACTTTCAGGAATGGTTTAATGTCCCTGGTGGAGATATGAGGACAGAGACAGAGGAGCAAAAAACATAGCACATTAAAAAGCATTTAGTGGTTGGAGTGCCTGGTTGGCTCGGTTAGTAGAGCTTGTGACTCTTGATCTTGAGGTTGTGAGTTTGAACCCCAAGCTGGAGATACAGTTTACTTAAAAATAAAACTGTAAAAAAGTATCTAGTGGTTTATCATCTCAATATAAAAGAAATGGGAAGAATTATAGGAATTTTTAATATAGAAATATATAACAAATTAAAAACTTGGCATAAACATCCCCAACATTAAATATTAATATTCTCATCTAACTTTCTCTATAGATATACATGAATGCATGTATATTTTTTAAAGTGAGAATACATTATAAACCTATTGTACACTCACTCCTTTTTTCATTCATATACAGTCAAAGCTCTTCTATCTAGTGCATTCAGAATAACTGGCCAATAAATCAAAAAATCTGTTTAAAAAGTCTGTAAATCAGAGAATCATTATAAAAACATGTTTATGATGGGATGCCAGGGTCGCTTAGTCAGTTAAGCCTCTACCTTCGGCTCAGGTCATGATTCCAGAATCTTGGAATCAAGTCCCACATCAGGCTCCTTGCTTCGCAGGGAGACTGCTTCTCCCTTTGCCTGCTCTGCCTGCTCCGTCAGCTGCCCACCTTGCTTGTGCTCTCTCTCTCTCTCTCTCTGACAAATAAATAAGTAAAATCTTCTTTTAAAAATTTAGAAAAAATAAAGCATGTGCATTGCTTAAACACCTTATTTTCACTTAACATATGTAAGTGTACAATCATTAGCTATGCTTAAGATATAGGACCAGGTTTTTCTTTGTATTCAGGCCCTTTGATTAGAGTGCCATAGTTTTCTTGTAAAAGCCACATTTATGATGAATAGTTTTTACAATTCCATTTTATTTATGTATTTATTTTGGGGATTATCTTTAAGTGAGAATGAGAATTCAAACTCTTTAAAGAGCCTGCCTGAGCCCAGAGTTCTAAAATTTTACAAAATTTCCTCTATCTTTCATAATTGTCTAACCACACCTAACTTCATAACAATTTTTTAGCACCTCACCTTCTCAGAAAAACAATTTGAAACATTTTTTTTCATTGCACTCATGGCTCATTGACTTACATAATATTTAATTGAGTTATGCAATTACAATGGCAAGGGCAACTGGCATAAATATATTCACTGACTCGTGATAAGCTTAGCACCAGTGGCAGGAGCAGATAGGCATGGGAACAGGGGTGTGGAGCCTGCAGGCCATGAGATAAGAGTGCCTGGACACTGCTTGGTATGTTTACAAATGGAGCGCTGAACAACATTATTCTGATGAGTTGGTTACATGGATGTGGTTAGGCATCTGCTGTAATTAAATACTTCACCATGTTTCAACAATGAAAATTTCTGAGACTCTTGAACAAAACAAATATTCTATATGTGTTGGGTAACATGGGTTATTCTACACTTAAGCTTATACTATCCCTAAGTGGTCCACTTGTGGATTTGCCAATATTGAAACCTAGTGTCATCAGCCTTTGAACTCCATCTTTCAGAATGAATAAAAAAGTTAAAGTTAAGTTAGCAATAAAGCATAACACACATAAAGAGATTCATCTTTTTGGCCAGAGAAGATCAACATACCTTCTGCTTCTATTGCATCTAAATATCGATAGTCAACTAACATTGATGGTTTTTGTGTAATAATTCAGAAAGGAGTATTGGTATCATCTTAGATTAGAGGAACCTCATAGATTTTCTGCTTCTCTAAAAATAGCCCAATATTTCCACTTTTAACTACCAACATATCTCCTCACAAGAGTCAGCAGTATTCTAAGTAATGTGCCTGGACAAAATGCTAACAAGTAATTAACAATGCATTCATTAGTAAGGCAGTTAATGCATCTAATGATCTTTAATCACATAATGAAATGCTTGCTATGAATGTTTTATTTCTCAACCTTTTCCACACATTATTTATTGTTAATTAGTTACTGAAGAGTAGGGAGAATTATCCTTTTGATAAAAAGGAATTGTACAAAAGAACTAAAGAATTATAGGATTGGAGTCCTTTGATTTAATGCATATATTATTTAATTCCATATGCTGGATCCTTGACTATATGATTCCTTTTTTCAACACAGGCTATTTTGTCTAAGCTATAAATGCCATGTGTTTACATATGGTCCAGTTCTTGCACTTACCCATTTTCCATTTAAAACAGAAATGCTCTCAGGCACCTTAGCCTGGGGCTATACTTCTGTTAACCATTCAAGAAGTCAAGCTCTGTGACTGAGCTTCTTTGAAAGAATGCAGAAATTCTGCTTAGCTGGCACAGTTAAAAATGTGTCAGTGGGGAACTATAGATATGTGGGTCTGTGTGTTTGTACATACATATGCACACACACATACACACACAAATGCCTTTAGATAACTTTTAAAATAACTTCACTTCTTTATGCGTGATCTTGGTTAATGGCTCCAGCATCCATAGCAGCAGAGAAGTCAGAACTCATAGAGGCATTCTAGATGTCTCCCTTTTCCATGTACCATATTTAATAATTAAGTCACTATAATTTGACCCTAGAATTTTCTCTTAAATCTCTATTCTGCTTGTTCTTGAGTCATCATTTCTCATGAGGATGTGTCAACAGATGCAGTTCCCTTAAAGGAAACAGTATTTAGCAGTCTGTCCTCTCTCCTTAGCAACTTGCATTGTCCCTATCTGATAGTTTTTCTGATTAAGAAAAGATGAATTTGAGAAGACTGTAAATGGGGGTGATGGTGACAGTGGGGAGACACTTAGGTTACAGAGGCACCTCACTGGCTCAGTCAGTAGAATATATGACTTCTGATCTTTGTTTGAGCCCCATGTTGTGTGAGAGATTACTAAAAAATAAAATACTAAAAGAAACAAACCAACCAACAAACATGACGTCATGTCTGAGTCTAATTCTTTGGGGGGAAGCTGGTGCTAGCTGGCCAACACAGTGCATGAGACAGAAAACCAGCTTTCTATGAAGGTCTTATTTTTCAGAAGTCATAAGTAAAGCAAATAGAGTCCTTACCCATCATTTGGTCAAACCCTGAAAGCAATTATGCCTTTCTATGGGCTGAACTGCATCCCCTCACTATTCTTTTATTGTGGGCACCTGGGTGGCTCATCAGGTTAAACATCTGACTTTGGCTGGGGTTATGATCTTGGGGTCCTGGGACCTAGTCCCATGTCTTTGGACTCCCTGATCAGTGGGGAGTCTGCTTCTCCCTCTTACTTTGACCCTCCCCTCTGCTCATGCTCTCTCTCTCTGCGTCTCTTAAATAAATAAAATCTTTTAAAAAATCCCTTTGTTTAATCTCCAAACCATAGGACCTCAGAATGTGACCATATTTGGAGATTAGACCTTTAAATAGGTGAATCAAGTTAAAACAAAGCCTTTAGATTGGCCCCTAACCCAATAATCTAGTGCTATTACAAGGAAAGGGAATTGGGGCATGCAAGGAGATACCAGGGATGTATACACACAGAAGAAAGACTGTGTGAGTCACAGGGAGAAGGTAGCCATCTGCAAGCCAAGGACAAAGGTCTTAAAAGAGACCATGGTTGCCAATACTTTAAACTCAAACCTCCAGCCTCCCGAACTATGAGAAAATAATGGTCTGTTGGTTAAGCCCCCCAGTCTGTGGTACGTCATTATGCAAGTTGTGGTAAACTAACAAACACACTTTTACTGACTCTAGAGAAAAAAGGCTATTCTTTGCTACAGCTCATCACACTCTACTTTTTCAGGCAAAACAATATAGGAAAGAATAATTTTCATACTGGAGAACATTTAGGGCTGTGTAAATCTCACAGGAAAGCATGATAACAAGAGATTTGCAGCAATTAAACTTTAAAAAGCCTCTCAAGATCTCCCAAATATAATGTGCACATTTCAACAAAGCCAAGTGCTAACAAACATATCCCCTGAAGCAACACCACTAGAAGAACACCTTCCCTACTCCCTCATGATTCTAATTGTTTACTTGATAACCTCTTATCTCAACCAAATTCCCAATGCAGAATCTGATAGCAGTTGGGTTGAAGCTGTAATGTACCATATTGAAGTATGAATCTAAATGTGAAAAAGAAAAATCCAACAGTTCAAAGTGACTTGTATCATCAACACACTGAAAACAAGACTCAGTAAGACAATCTTCAAACACAAAACATATTTTACCCCAAGTCATTCTCTTAATAATCTAATGTAAAGTCTGAATTATTGCTATACCAAGTAACTGGTTGAGGAATTAATTCTACTCTGACCTTCAGTCATCACTGTCATTGTTCAAGGCTGCCTCTCTTTTCTGGTGACAAGAGGCTCAGAGTCAGAAATATGTCTTCCTGGGATGCCCATTTCTAATGCCTGGCTCTGGATAGTGTGTAATTCAAGGCTCCCACCAGGGTCTCTGTGGGCTGATGAACCTTCACCAGAATGTACTCAGCATCCATCTATAAGATTCATTGCAGACTAAAGAATCAAAACCCTAAACTCTTCACCTGTGACCCTTTCTGATTTTTTGTTTTCAAATTTGGAATTAATTTTCTAGTCCAATAATATTCAGAGGACTTTAGACAGAAAAACTTCAGACTCCTTATGGCTATAGATTTGTAAGTTTTGAAGGTACAGTGTTTCATATATGTATGTATTTATATGTATAATACATATTTATATATAAATTTATGTGCTTATTTGCCACAGTCCTCATTGTCCTCACTACACCTTGCCCTCTTCATAAGAGACTATGAAGTCATTTGAGGTTTTGTGGACCTTAAGAGATATTTTGAGATACCCTCTCTGTAACCTAAATGGAGAACCCCAAGGTAAAAGTACTGTCTGTAAATATTAAATCTGTAGCAAGCAAGGTTGTTCTAAAATTATGTATAAAACTTAACAGCCCTGCTTAGGGCAAGTTCCTTTGGTGTTATAACACCCAGTTACTTAAAGCAGGGCCGTCTTCTAAAATTTGCCTCATATTCTCTCAGCAGCAAACTGGCTCCAGTATAATTTTCCCCAAAACCCCCTTCTAAAAAACAATATGTACTCTGAAAAGAGTAACAAATTAATCTATGAGATCGAGGACCTTAACCCCAAGAGTGGGAACTACATATCACCTTTTCCTAATTATAAGACAAGAAAATACTGATTGAGACTTGAAGAGACCAGAATAAGAATTCCAGGGGAGGGATGACAGTGAATAACAAGGTAGGATTCACACTGTTTAGTGCAGAAGAGAAGAACAGAGACACACCAAGAAATCCACACTAGACTCTAGAAGCCAATCCTTGTATGGAAGATGACCCTTGATATCCATGACACAATAACGCTATAACCTGAATTTGCCTGACCCTTGACATCCATGACACAATAACGCTATACCCTGAATTTGCCTGCACTTTTATTCTTTTAAGAAAGAATATATGTTGATGAATAAATAAATTATACATAAATTTAATGTAATTTTATGTCTGAGACTTTCCATGTAAACAGATGATTATACTAGGAAATAATACTTGGTAAAAATTAAGGTGTTTTTAATCTAGAAAACATACCCAATGTGTTCTTATCTAGAAAACAAGAAAAACCATCTTGACCTTCTTAGTATAAGTGAGATAATGCAAGAAAACTACTTCACTTTATACACATTTAGAAGGTGTCATTATTGCTATCTTGGCTTATGAGAAGTACACTGGGTAACATGCCAAAGATTAATTAATAAAAGAACATAAGTATTAATCTTAAGGAAGCATTGGGTGTGATAATCACCTATCACACATCCCTGTTTCTAGCATCTAGATTACTATCCAATTCTTGCTTCCATTCTGGAATGTCCCTAAATTTCTAATTCTGTTCCTTGCTGTTTGTGGAGCAATTCATCTCTGTCCAAAACCTGACCTGAATTCCCTCCTTATCTCACTTACTAAGTGAAACTAATGCCCTTCAAGTGGCAGCTGTCACTCTCCTCAAAAACCTGTTTCAACACCAGCTTTCACTACTTGGATCACCCTTGTTGAATACTACCTTGCATTTCAAAATACTTAAGATATTTTTTTGAAATTCTTACAATGCTGTCCCTAATAGGAATTGGGTAAGTAAAATTTTCTCTCTCTAAATATTTTAAAGCATAGACATCCTACAGTATGAGAATGGCACAAAGAGTGGGAGCAAAGGCAGAGGCCACCCCATACGTGGGCAAAATGGTCACCCTCAACATGCCTTGTAGGCCTCCCCCCAGACTTTATCTCAGAACATGTATGTGTATCCAGACATCAAGCTCTACACCTTAAACATATATAATTTTTATTTGTCACTTATACTTCAATAAATCTAAAAAACAAAACAAAACAAACAAACAAACAAAAACACCAGCTCAGAAAACATGGCCCTGCTGGGAATTGGAATGTAGGGGAGATTCCTATGGACTGGAAAAAGAAACAGAGCTCATATAAACATATGAAAGTGAGTAAGAGACAGGACCCATCTGAAGAACCACCAGCATAGGGCAAACATGAGTTTAAAAAGCCTGCTCTATTCCAACATCCAGCATTCCAGACAATGCCTCAGTGCATCAAAGCTTCCCAAGTTATTTACTGTCTGAAGTCGTAACTCATTCCTCACTGCTGCTAATGCCAGTCCCCAGCAGCCAAGAACCCCTGTTCTATTCTTCAGCTTTCCAACTCCTCACAACCCAGCGTTCAAGTATGTTTTTGAACAACACAAACCAACAGCCTCAAAATGGCAATGCCGCATGCTCCTTTTTTACCGATAGAGCAGAGAAAGTACCACTCCTAGGGGGTTAGGGGGAGTGGTCCTTCAGCCTCAGGACTGACTCCCAAAGGCTGCCACAAATTCATCCCTGCAACCCCTCACATAGTCACAGAGCCCTAGAGCAAAGATGTTGCCATGGCAACCAAGAGACAGCCAAGAGCCGAATGGAGCTTATCACCCCACAAGTGGTGCTTCAAGTCTCCATTCACATCACTGCTGCCATCTGACAAGCTGCGTCATTAAGAGGTCCCAGATAGTAATTAATTACGGAGTGTGCCTCTTCTACTCCAAGTCTGGTCATGCCAGAGCACCCTGAGAATGAGTGAAAAGCAAGTATCAGCTGCAAGGTCTAAAAATTCAGCTAGGGATGCAAGGGAGGATACTAGGGAGAAGGACCTGGGGAGGGCTAATCCTGGAGGTCACCTCACTCAATGCCCTCGTTGCAGCCCTCTGTGTGAGCATGGAGATGAAAAATCATGCAGTGTAACATCTGATTGCCCTTTTCAAATTTCCAGAACAAAGCAATATGAATCAGCAATGTCCCCTGGAGTGAAGGAGAAAAACCTCCCAAGACAGTAGCAGAATACTCGCTGTGGTCTCAGGAAATCTGTTTATTCCCTGGTTCAGCCAAGGCAGGATTGGAGAAAACTGGGAGAGCTAAGTCTTTTGGGGCAAGTTATTTTAATAAGGAACCCATTTTGTATAACTTAATAAAATCTATGTTTTGTTGCATGCTTTTTTTTTCTTTCTATTTTTTCCCCTCACTGTTCTCATTAAAAAAAAAAAAAAAAGGTCTCCTTATCTGTAGAGGACAAATGGAAAGATTTCTTTTTCTATGACTCAACCAGGACAGCTTGAAGGCTCACAGTGTTATGAGTCTGGTGTGGTGACATCAGGAATGGAGAGCTCGGTGGAGCAGGGGGCTGTGGGAGGGATACCTACTGCCCCTCATCTCTCCAGGCAGAAGAAATAGCATATCTGGCATCCTAGAGAGTGGCGAATTGGTGTAACTTCACATACATTTAAGTGGTAGGGACAACAGAACAGATAAAATAGTAGTGAGACATGAGTCAGCAAAGGTAGGCAGAATCTAGCCATGAACAGTTTTATGTAGCTAAATTAAGAGCTTAAATTTTGTTGCAAAAGCTATGGGTAGACAGTGATCAGATTAGTACCTAGACTATATCATCAAGGCAAGGAAGACAATTGCAGTTGGGAACAAAATTCATGAAGTCCTGAGGGAAGCAAAAAACTGGTATATTTGAAGAATTTGGACAAACACATGGTTAAGTACAATTGCTTCCACAGTGTTGTCTAAAAGGGTAAAAATTTTCCCCTTCAAGTAAGAACACATCTGTTTCTTAACTTGAAAGATCAGGTCTCAAGTGTACCCCAAGGAGAGTCATGAGCTAGACCCATCTAAGTTTAGAGTCAATAGGACTTCACTGGGCAGAGGATCACAAATGAGAGAGAAATCTGCTCATTTCCTTCTCCCTTGCCCCAAACCAAAGCAACAGAATCTGATCCAAAGTCCTAGGCTACAGATGGTGGAATAGCACAGCATATGTTCTGCAAGCACTTCCAAGAACCACCTATATCTTGGCACTTAAATACTTCACAACAGAGAAAATGTGCTGGTAATTTATATATTCAAAATGTGTTCATGTGTGTACATGCCCAACACACACATCACACACACACACACACACACATACACACACACACAGCCAATGCTCAGTAAATTCTGTACCAATGAAACTTATCTCATGAGCCCTTCTTCTCTTTTGTATACTTCCCCCTTTCCTGGTATCTTCACACTGTTTTGTCTGTCCAGCTTTCAGCCCTGTTCTTGGGAAGGGTTCTAAATAACACTTTGTTACTGCTCCAGATGACCTACCTCCTGTCATGTGGAAAAAAAAAAAAAAAAGCTGTTTCCTCTTATTAGGAGAATTTAAAACAAAGGTAAGCATGAAAGGGGAGTTCACTTATTGACTTCATAGTATATTGCCATTTCATAGTTTCTGAATATTTAAGCCATGTATACACACTTATAGGTACACTGGTAGGTACACACCTAGGATCTCTTAAATAAACATAGCAAAATGTCTCCATATATCCTCCCTGTATTTCAGTCTTAGCCTCCAGAGGCTCTAGCAAGTGGGACAATGGCCACCATTTTACCACACAAAAGCAAATAAAGTGACACTGAGAGTACCCTGCATGCAAACCGCCTACCTTCTAATTGTTGACTTCTGATTCTGATCACAACACTCGGGGCGCCTGGGTGGCTAAGTGAGTTGGGCCGCTGCCTTTGGCTCGGGTCATGATCTCAGGGTCCTGGGATCGAGCCCCGCATCGGGCTCTCTGCTCTGCAGGGAGCCTGCTTCCCACTCTCTCTCTCTGCCTGCCTCTCTGCCTACTTGTGATCTCTGACTATCAAATAAATAAATAAAATCTTAAAAAAAAAAAAAAGAAAAGAAAACTGATCACAACACTCAGAGCCAGTGTTACTCAATGGACTTAAAAATTCCTTCATTCTTCATTTATTTTCAGGAGTAGTTCTCTATTATCCATGTGACTCTGAGCATGCCACCTCTCCTCGCTGTGACCCCTTCTTCAGACTCTCTTGAAGAGTCCCATCTGTTCCATGATTATACTGATTGTGGTTGAACTGACTAGGCAGCAATTGCACAAACCTCTGGCTGTGTCAATCCTTTATGAGAACATTCCTGCCAGCACAACTGTGTGCATGGCAACCCCAACTCCTTCTCACACACCGCCATACGTACCCACTCAACACAGAGATACACAGACCCACACATTCACATTCTCCCCAAGACATCCAGAGTTTTGCCCATTCCTACATAGTTGCATCTGCACACAGAAGCGCACACCCAGTATGCAAAGTCCCTGCATATATTTATGCATGTGTTTTATAAACAGCTAAACCTTGCTAATTCACAAGCCTCTTTGGCTGGCAGATTACTGGAGTGTGCAGATTAGAACTAAAACAAATGATTACAAAGTCAAGGATAGCCCATTGCCAAACACATTCTGTTCTTTTGCTTAGCGTTGTAGTTTTGCCTTAATTTATGGTAATCCTACCCACGCTGCAAGTTAACGTACTGCTGGTTCATAAATGGAGTGCAATCTACTACTCCATTTTGGCTGAGAAGGAAGAGAAGACCGCCAGGTTTTTTAACGATGCTTTAAAAACCACAAATTATAGTTTTCCCATATATTAATGTGAGAATAGTTAAGCTTCCTCACTATAAATATATATAGAATATGTGGACAAATGCATAAACTTATAATGAAGTTCCAGTTCTGTGAGAACCTTTAGAACAGATGTTGACTTTAATTGCTGTCATAATCCATGATAGTCTGGTTAAAAAAAAAGAATTTACAGGCCTCAGTAACCTCATGACCAAGGACTTTATTCGTTGTATCTAACTGCCCCTTCTTCCATCTCAGCTCTCCCCTTCATTCCGTGTTGGACGTCAGGCCCCACACCTGGTCTTTCTGTCATTCTACCTGTTTTTTAATTCTGTGGTAAGAGATCAAACTCTTTCAATATCTCAGAATTCAGAACAAACTCT
Source organism: Mustela nivalis (assembly GCF_964662115.1). NCBI lineage: Eukaryota > Metazoa > Chordata > Mammalia > Carnivora > Mustelidae > Mustela > Mustela nivalis. The sequence continues at coordinate 16,488,342 of NC_139027.1, forward strand.
TTAAGTTGGAGTTCTACCAGAACTTCATGCCAGCCACTTTTTCTCCAATTTCTAGTCAGCCTTGTTTACACATAAATCCAGAAATATACCATAAATATTCTCCTTTCTTTAACTCCTTGATTCTTCTCTATTGAATTCAAATCTACACCAATTTTTTCTTAGTCTGAACTTATTCACTGACTATATACAGGTCATAATTTCTCTTTCCCATGCAGAGAATTTCTGACAAATAAAAATACATTTCTACTGGAAAATTTTTCCATCATTTCTGAATCTCAAGACAACTTATGTGATACTATTTTTTAACCTTCGTAATTGAGGCATAATAGACATGCAGAACAATGCTTACATCATAAATGTTCAGCCAGTTGAATTTTGAGAATTCAATACCTGCTTGTAATCAGCTATGCAGCTCAAGAAAAAGAATACCAGTACAATAGAAGTCTCCCTCGTGGCCTCTCAACAGTCACTACCCTCCACCCAAGGAGGTAATAGAAAACTTCCCTGTCTTCTATTACCAACAACTAACTTGCCTGATTTCATATGCATGAAGTCACATGATAATAATTCCTTTGTGTCTTCTTTCTTTCAGTCAACATTACATTTGAGATTCACCCATATGGTTGCATGGAGTTGTAATTCATTCAGTGTCATTACTGTGTAGCATCCCATTTTTTAAATTAACCACAATGTGTATTTTCCTCTGTTGGTAATTACTTATTTATAGCATTATGAATAGTTCTGCTGCAGAAAATTTTTGTCCATGTATTTTGGTGAATATATATGTGAATTTCTATAGGAAAATTTCAGAAGTGAAATTGTTGAGTCCTAGACTGTACATATGTTCAGTTGTAATAGATACTAACAAACAGTATTTTAAAGTGGTTGTGGAAATACACACCATTATCATCATCATTGTAGGATGAGTATCCCAGTGGCCCTGCATACTCAACATGCAGTTTTTTTTTTTTTTAAAGATTTTATTTATTTATTTGACAGAGAGAGATCACAAGTAGGCAGAGAGGCAGGCAGAGAGAGAGGAAGGGAAGCAGGCCCCCTGCTGAGCAGAGAGCCCGATGCGGGACTCGATCCCAGGACCCTGAGATCATGACCTGAGCCGAAGGCAGCGGCTTAACCCACTGAGCCACCCAGGCGCCCTCAACATGCAGTTTTTAAGGCATTATTATTACTATTTTTTTTTAGCAATTTTGATGAGAGTATAGTGGTATCACATTTTTTATTAAATGATCCCTAACTGATCACATTTTCATACATTTATTTACCATTTGGACATTGTCTGTGGCATGCCAAATAATTAATAGTGTTAAGCACCTTTTCATTTTTTTTACTGGTCATTTGGATATCCTCCTTTGAGAAGTTATGTTCTCATTTTTGTCCATTTTTCTACTGTATTGTTTCCCCTTTTTCTTACTGATTTTTAGGAGTATTCTATATATTCTACATAGGAGTCCTTGTTGGATAGGTATATAGTCAATAAATTCTCTCTAAAGAGGGTTGCTTTTTCACTCTCTTAATGACTTCTTTTGTTATTTTATCAAGCATAATACAATTCCATGGTCATTTTTTTCTTTTATAATTAATTCTTTCTTTGCCCTATTTAATCTTATCCTCAGAACACATCAGAAGCAGACAGAGGAGATATCATGCCATGTTACAGATGAACATAGACCCAGACAGGAGACCAAGTAAAATAGTTCCCAAGCCCAGGCCTTCTGACTCCAGCATTTGGCAACTGAAAATCCTCGACACTAAATCACAACCAAATGTCTTGAGATTCCTGAACTTCAGTCACTGTTCATACCAAAGTGCACCTCTCCATGGCCTGAAGGGAAGCTTCTTGGAGAGTATAATGTCAAGAAGAAGAAGGTGATAGTTAAGGGCATTTACAGACAATGGCTCACACTAAAATACAACAGTGTTCTTATTTCCTAAACCCAAGGTCTCTTCTCCCCTAAGGGTGAAAGCAGAGGTTTTTGGGAAAAGTCCAAAGTCCACTTCTCCCTCCCTAGAAATGAGGCAGAGAGGAAAGAAATCTCTCCTAGTTTACATTCCCATTCCATGTATTCTTTTATTTAAAAAAGAAAAGAAAAGAAAAGAAAAGAAAAGAAAAGAAAAGAAAGAAAGAAAGAAAGAAAGAAAGAAGAGAAAGAAGGGGAAAATAATGAGAGGAACAAAGAGGGAAATGGAGGGGAAAAAGGGGATAGAGGGAAATATATATAATGTGTCTGCTGTTAGCTTAAATGAGATAATTACGGTAAACACATTTGCTTATTCACCCCTCTCCCATGGTAAGTAAATTAAAAAAAAAAAATTGGTAAACCTAATTATTAAAAGCCTTTATTTGTGGCCAAATCAGGACATTGATAATGGATAATGTGTTTACACTCACAGCCTACCAAATTAAATCTCTAGCTTGGCCATTAACAACAAAAACAAAGACAAAAAACATAAAACAAAACAAAAAAATAATTGATTCAATGACTCGCTATGAGTTCAATCCAACTCTGAGCTCTCTGGGCTCTCTCCAGGTGGAGCTTCAGGGATGTGAACAACTTCAGATTGAAGACTGTAGTTTAATCACCAGCAGAGTTTCATCAACACTCTTATTAATGATAAAATCACACATTTAACAGACAGATAATGACTTTTCTTGATGACAGAGGAAGATGTCATAATTCCCAGGTAAAAAAATAATACCCCCGCAATAAAAATATATTTTAAGAAGGACCAAAATATAGTAATTTCCTCTTTTAGTTTCTTTGAAAAAAGTTTCAACTAAGAGACACACAAAAGAACATGTTATACTAGGAGAGATGCTTTCTATTACAAGATATTTAAAACAATTCCAAAACATAGAAAATTCCCTGGGAAGTGAATGTAGTCCACTCTCTACTCTTGATCACAATGTCTGTTTTTCTAAGATGGCCGCCTTCTCTAACCCTAGTTGGTTTTACGTTTTACTATCCTAGACTCCCTATATTTGCCTTTTCTACAGTTAGCATCTGTCTCAATAATTGTTTCATTTACCCAATCACTCAAAAAAATTTACTGTTAAAAAATAATCATGAGCACTCCACTGGAATTGGGACTAGAAAGATGGTCATATACTTATTAATAATTTATTTTTGCCTAAGCATTCTTCTCTCTGTGGAGTTAGTCTCTTCCCCTGGTTCTACAATGTTGCACACACTCCTGCAACATTATCTACAACATCTAATTGAAATATGGGAATGGGGAGGTGATAAATTAATAATAGGGATTAAATGATCCAAAAACATTATTTTCAAAACAAACAAACAAAAAACTAACAATAAAACAAAACTTCCTAAGCTGGGCAGTGAAAATCAAATAGATAATCCTGGAAGTGTGTGAGAGTTGGCTAAACTTGAAGGCCCAGAGAACGCTTTTCCACCACTGTAAGTTTGGAATCAATTGACCACTGCCTTTTTATCCTTGAGACTATACATCCCAAGCAATTATACGGTATAACCTTCTCCTGAAGATGTTGACAGTCACAACCATCTCTTCTGTTAAGTCTCTCCTCTATGAGCTTTCCTTTCCAGAGAAAAGATTCTTCTTCTCTGAGCCTACTTGCTATTCTATCCTTCTTTTGCCATAGAGTACAATACAGCTTTCTTAGTAAAGTCAACATATGAGCTCCTAAGAGAAGAAATGGTGCTTATTGGTCTCCATCCTTGGCCCCAAGACTGAGATAGAACAGTCTATTACATATCATATTATGTAGTAACTTTTAATTTACTAGAACCCACCTACCCACCATATTTTGAATTAAGAGAAGGAATTTCTTACACATTTTCATGTAACTCTTTATTCAAACTCAAAGCAAAAATGAACACATTCCTATTTCACCTAGTAAAATGCCTTATGAAAACATGTATTTTAAAATATACTTAGAAAATATGTGTGGCCAGAATTATAGGTGAAATTAGATGTATAACTTCATTCATTCATTTATTCATTCAATATCTTACATTGTGAATATTTTTTATCTTATTTAATTTGCTCACTACTGGACTTTTGATATTATTACATATTTATTGAACATGGAATACATGTTTAAAATAGAGAGAAACTCCTGATCATTTAAAATATTTCAGTATCAATGGCAAATATACCAATTAACTATCAAAATCAAAGTGCAAAAAATAAACACAATCATGGAATCTCACATTCCATTATTTTTCTGACCTAATTTATTGTGTTGTACTCAGGTATTTCCAAAGTAAATACCTTCAGAGTGGTCATAGTCCACAAGTAAAAGCCTTTCTGATCCACAATTTGCTTGATTGTTACCAAAGGTAATACCACTATATCGTGGTTTGAGAAAAAATATTTGCCATAGAGTCCTTTCATATAAGAGAATGCTTTGATGGGTTTGGTTCACTTTCTGGAAAAAGACATGTAAATATACACATATTATAAGGGCACAGGTCTTGATTCTCAACCAAGATAGGGTGTAGTAGCAAACCTCACATGCATACCTGCCCTGGAAGACCCACCAGGAATAGCCACCCAAGAAAACACTTCTTCCAGTGGAAGAGGACAGAATAATCAATCTCTCAATGACTGTTTCACAGCATGCCAGGCTGAGACACAGTTTCACAGGACACTAGGCTCTCATTGACTGTACCAAATTAAAGTAGGCTGACAAGAACTGACAGTGATTTATTCAAAACAAAGTACTGGGAAAAATCAAAGCTGGGTCTTCTTTGTCTTTCCTCTAAGTAATACAGACTTCCCTACATTTTCTTTTTTTTTTAATTTTTCTATTTTTCTATACAGTTTTTAATATACTGAAAATGGGATGATAAGTAACCTTATCAATAATCAGTGAAAGATGATGAATGAATTTCTTCAGAGTTTTGCAATCTTCAATGCCCCCATTCCATCTATAGGGTACAATCTAAAAACTTGGACCTATTCTTCGTGTACTGTTCTCTATAATTCCCACCCACTCCCCTAAATTCAGTATAAAGTTTAAGAGTTATCTCCCTAGAGTGTCTCTCCTCTCCACTCTTTATAATTTTCTATGTTCCACTTAACATTCAAGGTCCATGTGAAGTCATACCTCCCCTGGTCACTACACTGATCACACTAGGACATTGGACTCCCCTCCCTGAATTGGCTAAGCCACACTTCAACTACCAAGGCAGCCATTGCCTAAGACTAGGTTTTGTAGGTATGCTGTCTCCTCAAAGAAAACACAAGTTTTGCAAGGGTGGAAGCTTATAATGGTTTTCTAGGGATGCTATAACAAATTGTCAAAAATCAAGTAGCTCAAAACAACAGAAATACATGCTTTCACGGTTCTGGAGGCTAGAAGGCCAAGATCAGGGTGTCCGCAGAGTCATATTCTGAAGGCACAAAGGAAGGATCTATTCCATGGTTTTCTCTTAGACTCTGGTATTGCCTAAAATCCAGGGCATTTCTTGCCTTGTAGTTGTATCCCTCCAATTTCTGCCATTTTTCTTCTGTGTCAGTGTCTTTGTGTGTTCTATGCTCTTATAAGGAGCAAGATATATTGGACTTTGGGTTCATTCTAAAACAGTATGGCCTCATCATAACCAATTATATTTGCAAAGACCCTATTTTCAAAAAAAAAAAAGTTACATTCTGAGGTCCTGTTTAGACATACAGTTGGGGAGGGGCACTTTTTAACCCAGAACAGAGATATACCCTTATCCTGCTTTTGATGTTTAGTATCTTTCTTTAACTGGGAGAATTTAAGGACTCTGCTGATAACCATGACGTTATACTTAGGGAGCCTGCTTTGTGTGGGATGATGTGCCAGGCTCTGCAGAAAAGCCTTTCTGCACTGACTCAACCACAGAAAGGCAGTAATAGTACTCTTCTTATAAGTTTTGGTTCTACTAAGAAAAAGCCAATCACTTTGTAATGGTAATTGCTTTTGACCTGCTCTTCTGGGAGGCCACTGGTAGGTACAGTGGAGTTCACTTAAGTAAAGCTTTAGTATAAGAGATCAGGAATAATTAAGGCAGGCAGGGTGGGGAGAGGAAGCAATCATGGAGAAGTCTCATCTTAAAGCATGGGAAATGTCAAGTTGGAT